>NC_142084.1:71647466-71962822 GCF_054644295.1 Miniopterus natalensis | reverse complement strand
AGGATTTCTCCAACATTCCAAAGGTATGTTATCATAGATGCAAAAAGACAATATACAGGTTTAGTTGAGGTAAAGATTAACCTTTGACAAGAAAGATACTTGCTTAGGACATGACTACCTGCCATGACTCACTTTTAATTAAGAAGTTTTCATTTCAGACCATCCTCTGTGGTTATTTTTGGTCTCTGAGTTTGTAAGGCCTCCCCTAGGCTTGTCAGAGTTCGTATGTGGCCCTTTTTCATCCACATTAGTTCATTTTATTCCTGGAACTTCTCAAGGGGACACAGCACCAGTGAGGGCCTGGGAGATCCCTGGGGACAGGAAAGGGGAATGTTAGCTCCACTTCACCAAATTCCGGAATGCTGGCAGCCAGGCCCATCTGGCTCCCCTTTGAAACATCTTTAGCTGATGACTTCATTGCCAGTCCTGTGGCCAAGCTGGGAGGAGTGGTGGGGCAGGCTGCAGGCAGGCAGCCAGCAATGAGCTCATCGGGCCAGGACCCTGCATTCTTACTGGAGGCAAACCCAGGGTGGAGGTAAACAGAGCACAGAGGCCAGGGGTCAGGCCATTCCCTCCACCTGGCTCAGCCCCAGAATTTTCCCTCATAACTTGGCCACAGTCACCCTCATCGAACGCACACAACACACAAACCTGCTTTTAACGTTTGTTTCTCGTGACTTGAGACAAGCACATTCATGGCAGGAGATCTGGAAGAGTTCAAAAAGCAAATTATTTAAAAATCTACAAATTTACGGAACAAAGAGAACTGCTGTCCTATTGCCATTAAAAACAAAAATTCAGTCCTGGCCAGGTAGCTGAGTTGGTTCAAGTGTTGTCCAGATACACCAAGGTTTGGGTTCCATCCCCGGTCAGGGCACATACAAGAAACGACCAATGAAGCATAAAGAAGCGCAACAAGTCGATGTTTCTCTCTCTGCGTCCCTTCCTCTCTCTCTAAAAATCAATTAAAAAATTTTTTTTAATTCAACCAAGTAAACTTAGGATTTAATTGACTTTATTGAACGAGTCATGAATTGGGCAGCATCCCATCTAGTAAACAGAAAAGTGCTCCGAAGAGCTGTACAAAATGGAAGGCTTCTATAGGCAGAAATGGGGAGGGACAAGAAAGTAAAAAGAGTGAATGATTTTCAGGCAAGCTCATCTTCTGCTAGGGGAAGGCAGGGGGTCTTGTCAGGCAGATGACCTCCCTAGTGCTGAACAGGAAATTCCACACTGATTGGTTTAAAATTTCACTCCTGGGAGAGCCTGAAACTATAATTAGGTTAGGTATTAAGTCTTGGTGGGACTTAAAATGAATGACTCCATTTCGAGACTATTGCTTCTTTCTAACATTGCCAAACCACAGTTTCTCGGTATTACCCCTTATAGAGCAGCACTGAATAGATGAGGCTTGATTAGAGCTACAATCTCAATATTTTAGAATTACCATTATTATTATAGGTGGTTGGGCAATGATGTCTCACCTTCAGCCAGAGTTGGGTTCAGATATGCCTGGGCAAGTCTGGAAAGGATGACCCTTGCTGGCAAACTCTTATCTCTTGAGTCCCAGCTTTGATGTTCTGTGTTCCAATAAGCCTTCCCTGCTCTCCCCCCAGATTCCCTCAGGCCGAGGGGCCTCCCTGTGGCCCCATCCTGACTACATAGGGCTGGAGTGTCTGTCTCTGGCTCTGTGCTCTTTCAGACAAGAGCCTTCTCAAGGACCAAGGCCCAGTGTCACTACAGACATATCTCAAGGTTATTGCAGGTTCAGTTCCAGACCACTGCAATAAAGCAAATATCACAATAAAGCAAGTCACAGAAATTTTTTTCTTTCTTTTTTTCTTTTTTAAATATATCTTTATTGATTTCAGAGAGAGGAAAAGAGAGGGAGAGAGAGAGATAGAAACATCAATGATGAGAGAGTCATTGATCGGCCGCAGCCCACAACCCAGGCATGTGCCCTGACCAGGAATCGAACCCCGATCGCCTGGATCCTAGGTCGATGCTCAACCGCTAAGCCTCGCCCGGCCGGGCAAGTCACAGAAATTTTTTCATTTCCCAGTGCATATAAAATTTATGTTTATACTATACTGTAGTCTATTAAGAGTGTCATAGCATTATATAAAAAAGCACATACTTTAATTTAAAATATTTTATTGCGCCCGGCTGGGCATGGCTCAGCGGTTGAGCATCGACCTAGGATCCAGGTGATCGGGGTTTGATTCCCGGTCAGGGCACATGCCTGGGTTGTGGGCTGCAGCCAATCAATGACTCTCTCCTCATTGATGTTTCTGTCTATCCCTCGCCTTTCCTCTCTCTGAAATCAATAAAGATGTATTAAAAAAAAAAAAAAATTATTGCTAAAAAGTACTATCATCTGAGCCTTCAGCAAGTTGTAATTTTTTTGAGGGAGAGGTGTCTGGCCTTCATTCTGTAAAAAATGCAGTATCCGTGAAATGCAATAAAATGAGGTATGCCTCTATTTTAGTTTCATTTGGCTGCTATAACAAATTTCCAAAAGCTGGATGGCTTTAAAATAACAGAAATGTATTCTCTCACAGTTCTGGAGGCAAAAAGTTTGAAATCAAGGGTCTGCAAAGCCGCACTCCCTCTGAAGTCTCTAGGGGAGGATCCTTCCTGCCTCTCCCAGCTCTGGTGGCTCCAGGCATTCTTCGCTTGCAGCTGCGTCATGCCAATCTCTACCTTTGTCTTCACATGGCTTCTCCTCGTCTCTGTATATCTCTCCTCTTCTCTCTCTAATATGTTTTTATTGATTTCGGAGAGAGATGAAGAGAGAGGGGTAGAGAGATAGAAACATCAGAGGGAAACATTGATCAGTTGTCTCCTGCATGCCCTCTCCTGGGGGTCGAATCTGTAACCCTGGCACATGCCCTAACCAGGAATCGAACTGGTGATCTCTTGGTTCACAGGTTGACACTCAACCACTGAACAACACTGTCTGGACACTCCTCTTTTCTTTCTAAACCTATCATTAGGTTTAGGGCCCACTGTAAATCCAGAATGATCTCATCATTGATGTTTCTCTCTCTCTCTCCCTCTCCTTTCCTCTCTGTGAAATCAATAAAAATATATAAAAAAAGAAAAAAGAAGAAGCAACAGGAGAGCCCAGGCTGTGCTGCTTTGGCTCACTGGGAAGTCAGAGAAAAGAGGGCCTTGGAGACAGGCTCAGGGGGCAAGCCCAGGGTAACCTGTTGCTGCCCATTGCTCCCCTGGTTGCAAGTCTCATGGGGTCCCTTGGAGGCAAGAAGTGGGGAAGGGAATGGTGCCGGCATGCTCCCCTGGCAGACAGGGTGTGTACTGGGTCTTGAGTGTATTTATCTCTTGCAAGTGGGAATCTTAAGGGAGGTCTCCGGGGAGGGTCTCAGTAGGATATTCATCAGCTTTCCAGGTGTGTCCTTTCAGGGATGTGGTCTCCACTGATTGGTCTGCACCAGGGCAGGGCATCTATGGTCAGTGCAGCTGGTCCTGAGGCGGCCTGCTTTGTTGCATTTGTCTCTTGACTGTAGTCTTTCCTTCAAGAAGACGGGAACTAGAAAGGAGAAACAAGATGGCGGCGTAGGGAGCAGCTGCACCCGCCGCCTCCCGCAACCACATCAAAATTACAGCTAAAATACAGAACCACCATCACTCAGAACGTCCTGAAATCTGGCTGCACAGAAGCCCTACAACCAGGGAACTGAAGAAGCACCGAGACCGGTAAGAGGGGCAGAGATGCGGGTGGATCGGGGCTGAATCACGGAGATGAGACCGCGGGCCCACACCCGGGAGGGACATCTCCCTGGTGGAGGTTTCCCGGAGGAGGGAGGGGTCCCAGCCCCACATTGGGCCCCCAGCCCAGGGCTCCAGGCCGGGAAGAGACATCCCCACAACTCCGGGCTGTGAAACCAGCGGGACTGTCCCTGAGGGTCGCGGAGGCTGCGGGAGCCCCAGCAGCTCCTCTAAAGGGCCCGGCACGGACGCACTCAGACGCTCCCTCTGAGCCCAGCGCCGGGCAGCAGCCTGAAAGGACCCGGGACACTCGGGGAGGAACTAGCCTGCCTGAAATCGGGGCGAGAGGTGGGGGTTGGTTTTCTCCCAGGCAGAAGGGCTGGCGGAGGCCATGGCTCCTTTGGCGAGTCCTCCCCGCACACAGCGGGCAAGCAGGCGCCATATTTGAATCGCCAGCACCTGACTCACGCCTTTGGCCCCGCCCCGTGATTCCCGGAGGCCCCGCCCCTCCCCACCTGCAGCTCATCCAGGCCATTTCCAGGGGCTTTTCTATGCAAGTGGCCTCTCCAGCCTCATGCTTAGGACTTTCCTAAAATCTCTCAAACAAGCAGCAGCGGGACCCATAAGGCTTGATAAGTGGCCCCAGGCCTGGCACTAGCGGCAGCTGCATTGGTTCATGGCTTGGCCTCTCCTGGACAACGCCAAGCCCAGCATAAGTAGCAGCCAACTAAGGTTTGCTGTGTAGCTCATGCTGGGTGGCCCTGAGCAAGGCACTGGCACAGGCTGACTTTGCACCTCCCGGGAGGCCCCAGAGACAGTGCACCTGGTGGTTAGACTCGACCACGCTGGATTACAACCCTACCACATCCATGAGTGACACACTCAAGGGGCGCACTTGGTGAACACCAAAGCTCCACTGAAGTAAATCCTGCTCCATAGGCATGTCTCCAGCACAGCAGCTCTTTGGCTGTAGTTGCAGCTGGTCCTCACAGCTGATTGATCTGGGGGTCAATTCCTCTCAGTGACGCCAACAGCAACCAAGGCTCAACTACAATAGGACAGTGCACACAGCCCACACAGGGGAGCACCTAGAAGGCCCAGCTCAGTTGACTGCGGAGGCTGAGCCGCTGGACCCTACAGGACACATACTACACAAAGCCACTCTACAAATTCCAGGAGACATAGCAGCTCTACCCAATACATAGAAACAAACACCTGGAAGCAGCCAAAATGTGGAGGCAAAGAAACATGTCACAAAGGAAAGAACAGAAGAAATCTCTAGAAGAGGAACTAAATGAAATAGATCCAAGCAAGCTAACAGATACAGAGTTCAGAATTTTGTTTACAAGGATGTTTAAGCAGACTATTAGGGAAATAACTGAGAAAATCAATAACATAATAAAGTACCAATTTGAAATGAAAGCTATATGAACTGAAACGAAGAATAATTTACAGGGAATCAATAGTAGAGTAGAGGATGCTGAGAATTAAATCAGCAATTTGGAACATGAGGAAACAAAAAACACCCAACCAGAAGAGCAAAAAGAAAAAAGAATCCAGAAATATGAAGGAGCCTCTGGGACAACTTCAAGAGGCCCAACATTCATATTATTGGGGTGCCAGAAGGGGAAGAAAGAGACCAAGAAATTGAAAACCTATTTGAAAAAATAATTACAGAAAACTTCCCCTACCTGGGGAAAGAAATAGACTTACAAGTCCAGAAAGTACAGAGGGTCCCAAACAAGAGGAACCCAAAGAGAACCACAGCAAGACACATCATAATTAAAATGACAAAGGTTAAAGACAAAGAGAATCTTAAAAGCAGCAAGAGAAAAGCAATTAGTTACCTACAAGGGAGCACCCATACGACTGTCAGCTGATTTCTAAACAGAAACCTTGCAGGCCAGAAGGGAGTGGCAAGAAATATTCAAAGTGATGAAAAACATGGAACTGCAACCAAGATTGCTCTACCCAGCAAAGCTATCATTTAGAATTGAAGGTCAGATAAAGAGCTTCACAGGTAAGAAAAAGCTAAAGGAGTTCATCACCACCAGACCAGCACTACAGGAAGTGTTGAAGGGTCTTCTTTAAGAAGAAGCTAATGAACAAAAGAATCCAACGAACTAAATAGATCCAGAGACATTGACACATGTAACAGACGATCATATTTCAGAGGAAAGAGGGAAGGGGGGATGGAGGGTGGGAAGAGATTAACCAAAGAAGTTATAAGCATATATGCATAACTCATGGACACAGTTAATAACAGGATGAAGGCCTGGGGAGGGGGTGGGAGTGAAGTGGGGGTCAGTTGGGGGGAAAAAATGGGACACCTGTAATACTCTCAACAATAAAGATAAATAAAAAAGACAAGAACTGAGGTCTCATAGTCTCACTGAGACATTGTCTCATTGTCTCACAAAATAAAACACAATTTTATTCTTTTTTTTTTTTTTTTTTTTTTTTTTGTGGTCAAGAGTGTGTTTTCATTTTCCCGGAAGTTAAAGCTGTCATATGGTTCTCCTCCTCAATGCTCCGGATGGGCCATGACCTCCCTGTGTTCTGGGTTTGGGACTCTGCCAGTCTCCTCTCCCTTCAACCCTCTTCAGGGAAGGAGTGGGGACAGCTGAGTGTGAGTCAGCAAAGCCCGGACCACTGGGGGGCGGAAGTGGTCAGCTCAGCCCCTGGGACCAGCTGTGTGGGTTCCTGGTGTGTGTGTGTGTGGCGGAGGGGGGGCACCCGATAGTTTGGGCCAGGCAGGAAGCAGGTCAGCTGAGGAGGCAGACTTTGGGACCCCATGTGCTCACTGCCCGGAAAGCATCTGCTGGGGTGTCCCCAGCCCCCACCCTCCCCACTCCACACTCTGCTCCAGTGCCTGGATTTAAAAAAAAAAATCTTTGTTTACTGATATTTTGAAAGAGAGAGAGAAAGAATCATCGATTCCTTCTTCCACTTAGTTATGCATTCATTGGTTGCTTCTTTGTGCCCTGACCAGGATCAAACCCACAACCTTGATGCATCCATCCATGCTCCAGCCAACTGAGCTACCCAGCCAGGGCACCAGCACCTGTTTTGCACACGTGCTCCTATAATGGTTCCACTGACCACAGCGTGCATTTATGAAACCCTTGCTGTGTGCCAGGCCCTGGCTGACCATAGACACACAGCCCTGCCAGCTAGGTGTAGTGGTGGGCTTCAAGTCAAAGAGGGAAACTAAGGCCCGGAGTAGGGCAGCTCTGCGCATGAATCACACTTCATGGAGTCAGTTACCCAAAGTCCCAAATCCTCCTTGTTTGGCTGGAGTCCTTTCTGCCCCCCCGGTGTTATCTCTGTCTCTCTCCCTTACTCTTGCTACATTTTTGCTTTTCAGCTTCTTGTGTCTTCTGTTTTCCCAACCCCACCCATCCCATCAGCACCACACTGCGAAGGGAGGCAGCCTGAGACCATTTCACCCTTTCAGGGGTCTGTCCTGGCAGGTCTGAGGTACTCCTTGTAGAAACTGCTGACTGCCTGGTGTCAGCTTCCCGGAACTGCCAGTGCTCACAGGAGTGGGTAGGCAAGTTGAAGAGGGTGTGGGGGAAGTACTCCTTAGGGATTTCTGGTGAAATATTTTCCCTCCCTTACCTCTACCTAGGCCTGTCACACTCAAGGTGTCCTAAGATGATTGTAGCATCTTCCCCCAAACCTTAGGTTTTGAGGGATGCATAGGAGTTCTCTAGGTGTAAATGGGGGAGGGGACTTCCAGGCAGAGGAGACAGCCTGAGGTCAGCAGAGATGTAGGAACAAGAGTTCAGATACCCAGCATATGGCTTTCTCCTGTGGGACAAAGGGAATCACCAGGGCTGTTAGAGGTGGTAGGAGGAGGACAGGTCCCTGGAATGGTGAGACTGGTGTCCCAGACTTTCACCTTGGAGTAAGACAGAATGTTTTACTAGAGCTGAGGGAAACTGTTGAATGGGGCCAGGCACTGCCTCTCCAAGCCTTACCCTCCAATGGACTCTGCATCCCCCATGACAGCTGGGACCTCTGTGCTGTACTCAGCCTGGAACCCCTATCACAGCTGGATCCCTGGCGCGTCTCCAGCCCAGGATCCAATGCACAGTAGGCACTTCCTAAGTGCCGGGTGCAGCCACTAGGAGATGGGGTTCCAAAGATGGGGGAAGAGCCAGGTGGGGGCTGTGGCTGGAGGAGGAGCCTCGTCCTCTGGGGTGTGTCTTCCTCTCCTGGGTGGCTCAGGCACCTCCCTGTGCCCCTTGCAGCAGAATGGAACACCCAGCACTCATCCCCCTCCTCTCTCCTTTTGTAGTTTATTGCATACCTATTTTGTGCCTAGCGCTCTGCTGGGTGCAGAGGACACAGGGGACCCCAAACAGACCCAATTGCCCTCCCCAGCTCCCACAGAACCAGTTGGTTAGTACCTAGATTGTGTGACTTCACTGGGGGTTGAGGGGTGGCATCCAGGCAACTGTGGGAGCCAGAGGAGGTACCTGGACAGACAGAATGGCTTCCTGGAGGAGGAAGTAATTATAATTGTATTTATTAAGCAACTACTATGCACCAGGAACCCAGTTAAGGACTATAAAAGCAGAATCTCATTGAATTCTACAAAAGCTCCATGAGTATGGAGAAAGTGAGGCTCAAGGAAGCAAAATGAGCCCTCCCCTCACTTCTCATGGTCCTTAGAATAATACGTGAACCTCTTCCCAAGCCTTGAGGTCTTGTGCCATTGGCCCTGTTACCTCTCCCACACCCCTCCACACATACCCTACACTAGGATCACCCACTCCCTGCCACACACAGCCTTGTCTTTGTCCTGCAACACAAGGGTGTTGGGGCTTTTCCTGGGCAGAACAACCAAGGGGAGTCAGGGGAGGTTTTCAGAAATTGGGGAAAGGATCCCCCATTTGAAAAGGACACACATGCCCTGGCCAGTAGGGTTCCGTTGGTTGGAGCATCGTCCCGTGAACCGAAAGTTTGCAGGTTTGATTTCCGGTCAGGGCACATACCTAGGTTGCGGGTTCGGACCCTGGTTAGGGTGCAAATGGGAGGCAACCAGTCAATGTTTCTATCTCTTAAAAAAAAAAAGGGACATACAGAATATCACAGCCCCTCCCAACGGCCACAGGAGCAACTAGATGGCATTCCTGGGACAGCAGCCCACACCCCAGGGCCAAGGAAAGAATAGCTTTAGGAACAAAATCACTGGCCATGGACACCCCCTCTAGGAGTGCAAAAGTCCTGGGTCCCAGGACTTTGAGGAGGTGCCTCCTCCCCTGGGACCCACATTCCCTCAGAAAAGACATTGCCTTTATTGCTGAAGTCCCTTTGATTTCAAAGGTTTATTCTTTGAAAGTTGCTGACTCAGGAGTATCATTTCTGCTGAGGACAGACATGCAGGAATGACTAAGTCCTGTTTCCATTCTTGAAGCTGTTTAACTTCAGGGAAGCCAGCCTGAGTTTGCAGCCCCTCCTCTCCCTGGCCATGACACGAGACAAGGCTTCACCTGGTAGAGCCTCAGTTTCCCCATCTGTAAAAGTGGTAATGGCACCCCCTACAGGGCTATGTGAGTGGAAATTCTGCACATGCTGGCAGTCTACACAATCACGATTCAAATCCCAGGAACACCCCCTTGCAGTGTAACCATGAGCAAGCTACCCAACCTCTGTGCATCAGAACAAAGGCCCCAGGTCACACACCAAGGCTAGAAATTATGGTGATTTGAGGCCCCCTCTGCCCACTGATGCCCCCAGGTTGAAGGTGACCCCAGTGAACGCCAACTTCTCACAAAGACAGGCAAGAAATCACATATCTCAACTGATTTATTTGCTTTTAGGATGTCAAGTTTGGGGTCTCCCAGGGCCCAGCCCCCAGCAGTCTGGTAGATACTTCCCAGGCATGGGTTTCAGACAAGGCACTGACAGGAACTCTGGGGGTGAGGGAGAAGCCACCCTGAGGGTGCAGGGGTCCCCTCAGGGGACAGAAGACATGGTCACCTTGGGCAGGAAAGGTTTATTTTCTAGAGATATTATTCCTGAGATGTTGGGGGATCCCCAGAAACACGCCAGGTACCCCCAGGGCAGATGGAAAGCCAACTCCACTACCCGTGATCTAGGTGGCGCCGCCCATGGCTCTGGGGTTTCCACAGGCCTTGGGAGCTGAGAGCCTGTTCCAAACCGGCTTTCTCTGGGATTTCCTGGAGATAAAGAATATAGGACAGGAAAACTGCTCACCTCAGGCCCCACCCCTGTGAATGGGCAGTCAGGAGCCAGAGCCAACTCCCAAAGAATGGGATCCTACCCTCCTCTCTGCGCCCCATTCCTATGGGAGACGCAGGCACTTTTGTGGGTCTCTGGGTAGCTGGAGGAAAGGCTTGGGTGAGGAGAGGGAGGAGGCAAAATGGATATTCAGAGTGGGGAGAGGGGAGTGCAGCTCAGGACAGGACTGAAGCCCCTCAAGATCTGGGAGCCCCTGAAACTCAGCTTGTGATAACGGTCCCTGAACCAGAGGACAGGGCCTTTTGGCAGGCATGTTCACCATCCATCTAGGTATTGACTTTCAAGGTGTAACATTGGATGTGTCCCCTAAGCGAGACCCTGGCCTTGAACGTGCTTTCTCACCCAGGGGCAGCCCCAGGCCCTTACAAGGCACTTGTGCCTGGAGAAGGGAAATTTCATTTAGAGTCTGGAACAAAGCCCTTTTTGGCTCCTCTAAGTCTGCAGATGCCATGGAGTTTATGGCCATGAGGGTTGGGGGGGCAACCTGGTGCTAAGGTGCCCTGCCTCTGCCCGAGACCACCATTAGTGCCACAATGGCTGCAGGCTCAGTCTTCAGGTGGAGGCCAGGGACACACTGAAGAGCAGGGCTTTGTCCACCATCCTCGAAGGGGAATTCTGGCTCAGACACTTCAAGGGGTAGAGAGGTCAAAGGTCAACAGTCTAGACAGTGGCAGCAAAAAAGAGGCTGGTATGGTGGGTGGATTTCCCCTAGCAGTTCCCCTCCCCAATCTGGTTACTCCCAAGGGGCCAGGAGTGCTGGTGTACGCCCCCCCCCCCCCAGGTGGCCTAGATTCCCAACAGAAACTTCTAAGATAACAATAAGGCATCTCCAGTCTCCTTTTCCAGTTGTCCTCTGAGCAGGTCCTTTCTGTTCTAGAAGTTTCCATGCCAGTACCAGCAGGACAGCTGAAAATTATTTTCCCTGCTGAAACTATAGCAATCTGATACTTCCCCAAAAGACTTGGCACTGATCAGGGAGCCATGATTTTGCTCCCTGCCTGGCCCTGTCTCTCCTAGTGGCCAGGGGACTTTGGCTGTTCCTTGACTGGACCAGGTGGGCCAAGGAGCATCCAGCCCAGAACAGCAACTCGAATTCCTCCTTCTTCCCACTTTTCTTTCTTTCTATCCACCATCTTATTTCTTTTTCAAGCTCCATACTTATTTCTTTTTCAAGCACACACCACTGACCTTTTTGGCGGGGAAGGGGGAGCCAAAGGGGCTGAGAGAAGAATAAAGGTATAAGGTGCAGAGGCTCTGGCATATTAAACCAGACTTCTAAATCACTGTCCCTGTCCCTGTTCCCCACCTCAGCACCCCCCACATGGGCTCACCAGGGAGAGGCCCCCTCAGCTTTCATAGAAGACTCCCCCGAATCACTTCTCACCAGCCCCCCACCAGCCTTCACATCACATCCCTCTACCTTCCACCATTAATGCCACACCCACCTCTTCTGGCCTCACTCTCCTCCACACCTGACAAGCTGCACCTATTTCACAGACCCATCCTTTTGTCCCATTCTGTATCCCCAATCTGAGACTCTGAAAAGGACAAGGGAGAGGCGTGGAACCTCATCCCCCCTTCTCACACAAAAACATTTTAGTCTGAGACCCAACAAATTCAGACAGACATATCATGGAGTGAATGGATGAGATGACCCAAAAGAAAAATATTTAAAAATTTAAAACAGGACCAAAAAAAAAAAAAAAAAAGAAAAAAAGCTGGCAGGGAGCGAGTGAAATATTTAATGGCTGTCTGATTAAATAAAAATGAGCTAAATTCTCTGCATCATGGACAAGGACAGGATTCCAGCCCAACTCCAGGAAATCTAAGACAAATGCAGGAACACAAAGATCACACACACACACACTCAGCAATGATCAGACAATAAGTTACGTCTCTAAATTGCTAAATCACAGGGTGCTTTAAACAGAGAGGCGAGGACAAACGAAAGATGAAAATGTGGAGTCTGGGGCGTGTGTGCCTGGGTTCCAGCTGAGCCTGGACCTGGCTCACCTCCAGTCCTTGCTCCCTCATCTTATCTCAATTCATTTTCTCCTCAGAGTCCCAAAGATCAGACCTTTGGGGAACAGAGCTAGAAGGGGCTTGATGTTATAAATAGGACTTCTGGGAGCACCCCCGGCCTTGAGCTCCCCACATTCAAAAAAGCTACAACCTCTGCTCACAGAAGCCAGCTGAGGGAGCAGATGCAGTGACATCTCACACATCCAGATTCCTCAGGAGACCACAAACACAGGCTGGGGACATGGAAGGGGCATTTCTGGCAGAGGGAGGGCTAGCATGAGGAGGGCAGCAGAGGCCAATCATTTCTACCTGCTGGCCACAGTCTACACCCATTCCCAAGCACCCACCCCAAGTTTCCCACCTGTGCCCACTTTCCTCCTCCAGAGAAAGCCCAGGACTCAGGAAATGCCTTTAACTCATAAACCCATAAACCTGGTTCCCAAATGACATAGAAGCTCATTAGAGGCAGGAACCACCCCGGGCATCAGAACAGGAGGGAAAGAGGGTGAATGTTTAAGAGGACAGAATAAAAATATCAACTGTTTAAAAAAAACAAACAAAAATAAAAAAAACCTTGCCCTGGCCAGGTAGTTCAGTTGGTTAGAGAGCCATCCCAATACACCAAGGTTGAGAGTTCAATCTCTGGTCAGGGCACATACCAGAATCAAACAATAAATGCATAAATAAGGTGAAGAACAAATCGATGTTTCTTTCTCTCTCTCTCAAATCAATTTTAAAAATAAATAAATAATTTTTAAAAGTAGCCCTGGCTGCGTAGCTTGGTTGGTTGGAGCATTGTCCTGAAATATCAAGGCTGTGGGTTTAATTGACAGTCAGGGCACATACAAGAATCAACCAATGAATGCATAAATAAGTGGAACAACAAATCGATGTTTCCCTCTTTCTCTCTCTCTTCCTTCCTCTCTCTCTAAAAATAAATAAAAATTTTAAACAAACAAACAAACAGAAAAAAACCTGCATGTGGGGAAATCGATGTGACTCAATACAGCATCAGATTCTAGTATGCTTTACACATAGGGAAATGATAAAACTGCATGTTCTTCTCCAAAAAAAATAGAATACTTCCAAAATGTGTATTTTTCTCAGTCGGTTTCATGGTTGCTGCTGCTGCCCTGTCCTGATGGTGTCAAGGTACAGCTGAATTTAGTTGCCTCCTGGGAAATGTCACTCTCGTCCCTGGCTGGTAAGTCCAAATTGCCAGGGAGGGAGATAAAAATTATCTCCTGAATCTGGGTGTGTCTCCAAAAACCATCTACACAAAAGCCCGCCCGCTGGCTGCTTGGCTGCCCTCCTGCTCAAATGTGCCAGCACACATGGAGCTTGGCAAACTCCAGCCCCCAGGCCCTGCTTTGCACCCCCCACCCCTTAAGGAAAACAAGAAGCAGGTCCCTAGCACCAAAGCTGCAAAACTCCAGGCCAGATGTGGGGTGGGTTTGCAGCTGCTACAAATTTTTACACATTAAAAAAAAAAAAAGTCATGTACATGTCAAGATGACAAAGTCTGCTTTTCCACTGGTGGCTCCTGCTCCAGAGCTCATGGCTTAGGTGTTGAAAGGGTCGGCAGGCCCCTCTCCCCTGTGGTTCTGGCAAGGGCCCTTCCCTCCAAACCCAAGCAAGGAGACCTCAATGTCAGTCCCCACAGATGTAGGTCCAGTTTTCAGAATAGGAGGCAGAAGGGGCTGCACCCCGGGAAAAAGGAAAGACACTTTTGTTGTTGGCTAAAGCCTTTGCTTTAACCAAAGAGAATATAAATTACTCTGTGCCCAAACTAGCGTTATTGTTTTAAAAAAGAGAATAAGGCCCTGGCCGGGTAACTCAGTTGGTTAGAGTGTCATCCCGATATGTCAAGATTGCGGGTTCAACCCGCATCAGGGCATGTACAAAAAGCAACCAATGAGCACATAAATAAGTGGGACAACAAGTCAATGTTTCTTTCTCTCTCTCTCTCTGCCCCCCTTCCTCTCTCCCTCTAAAATTAAAAAAAAAAAAAAATTTTTTTAAGACATAGAATACGAACTAAAAAAATAAAGTCATGACATATTCCAAAGCTGTTCAAGCTGTTGGGACATAAATCAGGGCAAAGACTCTTTGAGAGCCTTTTAAGTTTAGGAAAAGCCAGTCACAGGGTGGAAGGAACTCCAAAATCCCTTCGCCAGAGACCTAGAAAAGCAGGTGTACAGGTGGCCCAGTCGTGGGATCGCAGTGTGGAGATCGACCTGATCAGGATTCTCTTCAGTAATCCGCACCCAAGGGTCTCCCATATGTCATGGCCACCTCCCCAGATGCAAAGGGAAACAGAAAAAATCTTCAGCAGCCTCCTTCAACTCAATCAGCACTTTTGCAGAGAAAAGGGGAGAGGAGGTATGTAAATAGAAATATCTGATCCAAATCAGATCACCAGCTGAAAGGTTTGTCTCCTCCTGGGGTCCCTGATGGGATGAGGTCTTGGGAGGCCTGAGTGGCTCTCAGTGTTTGTGGCGACAGTGGATTTTGCTTTCTGACTGCTCCAGGACACCCAGCATCTCCTCGATGATGGCCCTCAGTGCCCTGCCCAGCTGGTCTGCGTTGTATGGCTTGCCCAGCGGAGGCACATGGACAAAGGCTGAGCGGCCATGACTCTGGTACAGAGAGGTATAGTAGGTGAAGTCGCAGAGGTACCTAAACCGCAGGTCATAGGGGGCAGGAGAGAGATCAAAACACAGTAAGACTAATAGGACATCCAACCCCCTGTAAGACGCCCAACTTGACCACAAGAGGGAAGAAATCCACAAGAGGGAAGGAATACTGCTTCTCCCTTCCCAGGTTGGTAAAATGAAAACAACCCTGTTAACTCCCAGTGCTGGTATGTATGTGGGGAAGTAGGCAGTGTGACATGCTGTAGCGGGATGCAGACTGCCCCAGAGGAAGGCAATTTGGCAGGCTAGCATTATGACAAATGCACAGTCTTTACAAACAGTTCCAGTTTTTAGAACCTACCTTCAGGAGCCATCTGTACATGCGCACAAGAAAGATAAACAAGGGGTTCACTGCAGTGTTATGTATAACAGCAGGAGAACAGGAAGCAACCTGCTAGGGTCTGAATGTTTGTGTCCCCGCCCCTAAACCAAACACATAAAATTCAGATGTTGAAGTCCCAATTCCCAATGTGATGATATTAAGAGGTGAGGTCTTTGACAAGTAAGAGCCCTCATCAATGGGGTTAGTGCCCTTATAAAAGAGACCCAGGAGAGCTCTCCATCTCCTCCCACCCTGTGAGGAGACAGTAAGAAGCCAGCCATCTGGAGGAGGGCCTTCATCAGAACACAACCATACCAGCGCCTTGATCTTGAACTTCCCTGCTCCAGAACTGTAATACATTTCTGTTGTTTATAAGCCCCCCTCCCAGTCTGTGGGATTTTGTTATTGCAGCTCAAATAGACTAGGACACAACCTAAAGGTCCACTGACAGAAGACTGGCTTAATAAACTTTGGTTTATCCACACCGTGGAATACTGTGCAACCATTTACAAGGCACATGGCAGATCCAGAGGAAGACAGAGAACTCACTAAGACCCAGTCCTGTGTCCGTAAGTGAAACCAAGGAAGGTAATGCTCAGGAAAATCCATGCCATGTAACCCCATCCACATAAAAGCAAAGCAAAACAGGACAAAACCCTAAAGCAGCATGCCGAGCATTCTACATGTGTACAGAAACATGGAGGACATAGGAGGTTTCATAATTTAAGTCTCTGATTTAACAGAGGGATCAATGTGGGGAAGGGGAGAGAGCATGAGAATTTTTCATAATGGGAACATATGAGAACATATTCTAGAATGACCTGTGCAATTTAAAACTAATTTTAAAAAGAGACTGATAACAAATTCAATCACTCCTACATTTAGTCAGTCAACTAAATTTGTCATCTGCTGCCTTTGGGCTGGGGAAGTATAAGAAGTGTTGAGAAATCAAGGTACCCAGTGCTGAGAGGGAGCTGAACAGAGGACACAACTTGGTCTGGGAGGTAGAGGAGGCCTCCCTAAGGAGGCAACATGCTGGAGCTGAGACCTGAAAGAGGCCTTATCTGAGGGAGGCAAGTTTGGGCGGAGGCTACAGCAAGTGCAAAGGCCCTGACGCTAGAGTGAGCTTGGTGTGTTTGAGGGACAGGAGAAGACTGGTTTGTGAGTCTGGAATGCAGTGGGTAAGGAGAGAGTGGAGGCAGGTAAGGGTGGAAGGGTGGGTAGGGGCTAGACCACATAGCACCTGGGGATGGTGGGAAGGGATCGGGATTTTATTCTAGGTGCAGTGAGAGCTTTAGGAGGGATTAAGCAAGGAAGAGACATTATTTGACTTAAATTTATAAAAGACCTTGTAATAGTTTCCCTTCCAAACTCATGTTCACCTGGAACCTCAGAATGAGACCTTATTTGGATACAGGGGTTTTGCAGATGTAATAAGGTAAGATGAGGTCATATTGGACTAGGGTGGGTCGTAAATCCAATGACTAGTATCCTTATAAGAAGGTCATATGAACACAGAGGCAGAGATTGGGGTGATGTATCTACAAGCCAAGGAAAGCAAAGGGTTGCTGGCAGCCACCACAGGCCAGGAGAGAGGCAGGGAACAGATTCTCCCTCAGAGCTTTAAGAAGGAACGAACCTTGCTGACACTTTGATTTTGGACTTCTAGCCTCCAGAACTGGGAGAGAATAAATTTCTGTTTATGGTTTTGTTATAGCAGCCACAGGAAAACTAATATAGAAATTGAAAAAAAGAAAAAGAAAAAGAAAAAGAGAGAGAGAGAGAGAGAAAGAGAGAGAAAGAAAGAAAGAAAGAAAGAAAGAAAGAAAGAAAGAAAGAAAGAAAGAAAGAAAGAAAGAAAGAAAGAAAGAAAGAAAGAAGAAATAAATAAATAAATAAATAAATAAATAGACTGCTTGGAGGAAGAGTGTCAGGGTTGGGGTAGAAGTGGCAGGAGGAACACCAGGGAGTTGGCTGGAGCAGTGTCCAGATGGCAGTGTCTCTCCTAAAGCTCCTGGGTGGGGAGAAGTAGGCAGATTCATATGTAATGAATTCCAGAAGCAGAATTAGTGGGACCTGTTAAATGTACATACTTTGCTCTGTGGCTTACGCATGGTGAGTGCTCAGCCCACAGAGGCCAAAGTCAACACACTTGGCTTGCTCAACACCAGCCTGGGCCGGTGGAAGAAGGAAACCCCTGCTCACACCCACTCCACGGTGCCCTACCTGCCGGCATCTTGCGAGATGGTCACCGACACATCCAGGCCCAGAGTCGTGACCCTCTTACATACAGCATCCATGTCAATGATGGAGTCAATGCTTTCAGGCCCATCCTCCACGCAGCACTGGGAGCCGGGGCAAAAGCGGCAATTGTCCAGCCCTTTGTAGCCCTTGTTGTGGCCGCACTTTTCCAGTGTGACTGTGGTCGCCATGCCTGACACACCCACATGCACCACTAGCTGCAGACAGACAGGCAGGGCTTAACAGGGTCTGTCCATGGGACTAGGGGACTCCTTAGGTCAAGGACAGGGTGGCATCCTCACTAGGCTCCACCTGGGGTTACACTGTTTCTGACCTCTTGCTGCTGGAATAGACCCTATAGTCACTACTGCGGAAAGGTATGCCAAGTGACACATATAAGGATGTGAAACATGCAAGGATGTTCACTGCAGCTTTTTAATACAATCAAATACTGAAAAACGAGTAGTTAGCTATTTGTGGGGGTTGGTTAAATAAATTATGAACTACTATGTAGCTGTTAAAATGCCCAAATCAGTTCTATAAGTAATGATCTCCAAGACATTGCCAAATGCAGAAGACAAGGTATAACTTCCAGGAATCTAGCCTAAAAATAATCAAAGATGTAATAATCTTTCAATGTCCACTTCAGTATTTATAAAAATGAGAAAAAACATGGAAACAAGTGGCATACCCAATAATAAGAAAATGGTTATATTAATTCCTAAAAATTACCCAGCAATTAAAATAATGTTTAGGAAGAATTTTAATGACCTAGGTGATTAAATACTCATGATAAAATATTTATAAAAAGCAGGATACCAAATTGAATACAGTTTAACTTCAACTATCAATTATTGGTGTGTATGCTTACACACAGAAGGAGCACTGTAAGAAAATATGTGAACATTTAAAATATAGGCAACCACAAGCTACATGTGGCTATTGAGCACTTGACATGTGGCTAGTACAAAGTGAGATGTACAGTCAAGTGTAAAACATATCAGACTTTGGAGATTGGACCCCCCAAAATGTAAAATGTCTCATTAATGATTTTTTTAAATGTTGATTGCATGCAACTGAAGTAGGAACGAAGCTCCACAAATCATCCGGGTGTGGGGCGCCCATCTGCAGGTCCTGATAAGGAAGCACTTGCCTTTGCCCCACTCACCTGTGGGCTGTGTTTCTCCCACAGGGCAGGGATGAGCCTCTGGACTGTCTTGTACTCAACTGGAATCTCATACACGTGCAGGTCCACGCTGTCGCCAAGGCCCAACTTTTCCAGCTCCTGAAAGTGAGGGAGAGGGAGTGTCGTGGCATTAGGTGAGGGCTGCAGTGACAATGTGTTCCCTGGGGATAAACTGACTGATCTCAGAAAACAGGCAGGTCCTGACTCTGGGCGGAGTGGGTAGGCAAGTGTGCTGGCCCACCCCAAAGCTCTTCCCTCATCCCCTTCCCCACCACTCGCCTTGAACTCTATCTGCACGTCCAAGAGCGGCAGGGGTGTGATGCTGTAGCCTCTTGAGCTAGGCTCTTGTGTTTGAACCCTGTCCATGTGACCTTGGGCACATTACTTAACCTCTTTGAGCCTCAGTTTTCTCATCTGTAAAATGGGGATAAAAAAAGCACTTACCTCACAAGGAGGTTATAAGAATTAAATGAACAAATTTACACTGAGTTCCAAGCAATGCTCAAATAATGTTGCCTACTGTTACTACTGTTTTTGTTGTTATTACACTTTCCCCTCTGTTACACCTGATAAGAATTATTTATAGATGCGATGCCTGGTATATAGTAGGACTCAGTTTACATATACAGAGACTCCCCAACTCCTTAGGGAGCCTCTAACCATCTTGGGCTTGAGGTGGTTTAAGAACACCATGAATTATTTCCAAAAATGGGCTATGGATCACTGTGTACACACTTTTCTGGAGAAACACTGATGCTTGTGGGCAGAGCCTACCACCTGGCTGGCCCAAGGCACAGCGCACAGGAGGCCCAGAACTAGATTTGCTGGAGGAACAGTGATCCTGCCAGCCCTGCACCCAGGGGAGGGCAGAGATATTTGGGGATGGAGATTTCAGCTCAATTTGAAAATCTGGGCATTCTTCATAGTAAAATTAATACTCCAAATGATTATCAGTAGGGATGTTTCATATTATTCTCAGATCTCATGCAGTGGTTTGAAAATGCTACCACTGGCGCATGTTATCCAGGTCTGTGGGTGGGTCCCAGGTGACGCATTTGTGTGACCGGCCTCTCTGAATCTCCCATAGGTGAGTTCTTGCATCTCTTACAGTGGCTTCAGGATCTCCCTATCTGATCGCCTTGACCTTGCTATCCACGCTGCCCAACTCCGCACCCAACCACTGCAGTTTACTCTAGAGAGTATCTGATGCCTGGAAAAGCAGGTCCCTCCTCACTGATCAATAATTCCAAACTGCCCCCCAAAGAGGGTGCATCAGGTCACCTGGAAACAAGGGCACCTGGAGGATGGGTGCGGCCTCATGGGTGGGTGTGTGGGCCGGGGAGGGTCTCAAATGCCAACACCAGGAACTGGAACCCCTTCCCTCTTGCCAAACACAGTGACATGTGGGACCAGGAAGTACCCCCAGAGAAATCCCACAGCTGGACAGATGAGGGTGGAGCACAAACCTGTACCCCAAAGACTGGCGCACGAGTGAGCTATAGACAGCTGGTGGCACAGATGGTTGGGGGGGGGACAAGGGCTTATGTTTTGTGTGAAATTGATTTTAAAACATTAAAATATACTAAAGAGAAACTTTGTAAAATATTTCATTTCTCCCACAATCATTTTTCTCAGTCATTCGTTTTTTCATTCTTCGTGCTCCCCTTCCATCTAAGCCTCAACTCCCTGGACTGTGCAGTGGGCTCAGAGAAGACATTCTTTAAAGGATGTGAGGGTTCAGAGACACAGCAGGCACATGCTCGCCAGTGTGCGGTCAGGATTCCTCCTGACTATGCTGCTTTTCACCCTATCAACCTCTTGAGAAGTGCTGGAGGTTTTAGATCTGTGGCCACCATTTAAGCTCCCCAATTTCATAAACATTTACCCAGTTTCTACACACTGGAGTGATTACTATGGCCACACAAACATGGACAGACCACCATTTGCCTGAGGTTTGCTGGATACAACTGAGTTTTGTTTGTCAAATGGATTTGGAGACCAAGTCCCACTGTGTTCTGCCCCACACTGTCCCAGCCTCCTAACCTCCAAGGCAGAATCTAAAATCATATCACACCACCCTGGCTGGTGTGCCTCAGTTGGCTGGGCATCGTCCTGTGCACAGAAAGGTTGCCGGTTCGATTCCTGGTTAGGCCACATGCCTGGGTTGCGGGCATGATCCCCCGTAGGGGGTGTGCAGGAAGCAGCCCATCAATGTCCTGTTTTCCCATCGATGCTTCCCTCTCCCTTCCTCTTTCTCTGAAAATCAATTTTAAAAACCTTTTAAAAAAATAAAATAAAATCATATCACACCCTTTCCCTGTTCCTGCTGTGGCTCCCTCCACGCTCAGAATAAAATCCCAACTCCTGCCATGGCCCATGAGGCCCTGCAGAATCTGGACACCACTACCCTCCTCGCCCTCCTCTCCCTTCATCCCCTTTTTGCTCCATCCCCTCCAGCATGAGGTCTCCCACATACCAGGCTCACTCCTGCCTCAGGGCCTTTGCACTGTCTGTTCCCTTTGCATGGAGTGCTCTTTTTCCTCACTTTCTGGTCAGTTGACTCCTCCTTAGCCTTAACATTTCAGTGTCCCCTCGTGAGAAGACCTCTGGACACCAGCCCCCTTTACATGCTCTCTCAGCCTCACAGGCTAGCATCCTTACCACTGCACAGGAGATGCACATAGTAATGCTCCCAAATGTTGGCTGAACAACTGAGCAGCTCAACCTGAGACTGAGAACAAACACAGACCTAGGTGACCCTGCAAATGTACCAGACTCTCCTGAGGATGCCTTTCCTTCTTCAACTATAAATGCGGGTTTGAACTAGTTGCTGGCTGGGACCCCTCTTTCCTTTTCATTCTTTTCTATATTTAAAAGTAGCTCCTCACTATTTACAGTCTCCAAAAAACAGAAACAGTCAAAGTGTCCATCAGTGGGTGAAAGGGTAAATAACAAAACGTGGGCCATCCACACAGTGAAATATTATTCAGCCAGAAAAAGGACTGAAGCACTGACACAGGCTACAAAGTGGATGAAAGCTAAAAACATGATGCTCAGTGGAAGAAGCCAGGCACAAAAGGCCAGAGTATGTGATTCCATTTATATGAAATGTCCAGAACAGGCAAATCCATAGCAACAGAAAACAGATTAGTGGTTGCCAAGGGCTATGGGAGGGAGATGACTGATCATGGGGATAGGTTTCCTTTTGGGGTGATAAGAATGTTCCAGAACCAGACAGAGGTAGTAGTTATACAACATTGTAAATGTGCTAAGTGCCACTAAATTGTAAACTTTAAAATGGTTAATTTTATGTTATATAAATGTAATCTCAATTTTAAAAGAAGAAAAATATAGCTCTTAATTGCATGGATGGTAAAGGGTAGGAGTCAGGGGTGTAGCTTCCAGAGCCAGGTAACTAGATTTGTTCCTCCCCCTATTCACTGGCTGGGTGACCTTGGGAAAGTCACTCACCCCCTCTGTGTTTTAGTTCCATCATCTGTAAATGGGATTAACAATAGTAGTCATGTCATAGGGAGGAAAAATGAAACAATACACATGAAAGGCATAGTACCTAAAAAAGGGCTCAAAATATGCTAACTTAAACTATATTTGAAAACATGAATGTGCTTCCTTAAAAAAAAAAATCAAAGCAAGTTCTTCTGGCTAAAGTGGAGCCATGGGAATCAGATTTACCTTCCTGTCTGGAACCACTGAAAAAAAATAGACAAATTATGTAAAATAACAGTTTTCAGACATTTAGTTGAGTCACAGCTGAGGTTCTAGAAAGGGTAAGAAGGCTACAGATGTCAGGATGGAGTCTCAGATAGTTGGGGGGAGGGGGAGCAAGAGGGAGGAGAAAGGCAGGGGTATTGGGGAGAGGGAGAGAAGGAAAGGAAGGGAGGGGGGTAAAGAGAAAAAGAGAGAGAGGAGAGGGAGAGACGGAGAGACAGAGAGAGAGATCAACCCAGAGATCTTTTGAGGGTCTGAGGACTGATGGCATATACTCATGCTAAGGCCAGAGGTAGAGCTACTTGAAAGATCAGAGGCACTAACCCTCAGAGCTCACATGGGGCTGAAAATACTTGGTGTTCCCGCCAGCTAGAGTAGAAACACTTCATAAGGAAGTGGGGAAAAATTAATTCTGGGAATAAACATTGCTCTGGTCCTGTCTAACAAAACTTAACAGCAAGCCTGGAAAGGATGAGTCTTTTTCCAGTACCTTAATTGTATCCCAGAACAAAGCTCAAGAACATTTAGAAGAAATACAAAAGTATCCAGCATGCCACAAGGTGCAATTCATAATGTCTGGCATCTAACTGATGTTGTCCCAAACTGAGCCCCTCACAAGCCCAAGCAAATCAATTTGGTGGCATCACCTCTGAGCGCAGAGAGATCAAGGATTTTGATTAGTGGCCAATCCAAGGAATCCTCTCTGGGGAACAGAAACCCTCCCAGTGGCCACCATGATATGTGGTGTGCCACGGCCAGACGCCCAGCTCTGGAGGCCAACCCTCCCTACAAACCCTCTCCGCCCTCTTCTCCAGCATTAGCACGACGGCCACTTGCCCACACATCTTAGTGGTAGGAAATGAGCTGGGAGCTACATCTTGACCTAACCTTTGTTCTCATGTTCTCCGGGTGCCTACCTAGCTCCTTCCCAACTGGGGGGAAAAATCTACACTGTGAAAACCACCATCAAATAGACACACACTTCGTGGCCAGCAGCCCCACAGCAAGTCATCCACCTACTGGCAAAAGACCCTGCTGACAGCGTCACTGCTGCCTTATTCTTAGGGAGCAAGCCCTGAAGTCAAAGCCAATGCCATTGTCAACGGGAGGAGGCGGTGAATCAGGAAAAGAGCCAGTTACGCTCCCCGCACCAAAGCAGGCTGAGCAAAAGCCTGGCACGCTTGGGTACAGAGGCTGTGCCATACGTTCAAGACCAAGCAAAACTCCTATATGGTGACTGAGCTCAGGATGGCAGCTGTCCCTAGGGCAGGATGGGGAGGCAGGAGGGAATGTTCTGGGTGGATGGCAATGGAACTGGAGACATGGGCAGAAATACTTTTCTCCTAAGTGACAGGGATACTGAAGATCAGTATATGTCCCTTTATGCAAATTATTTTCCAATTTTACAAAGGGCAATGGAGGTGAAAGAGCAGCTATTAAGTTCATCTGAAGTTACAAGAAGTGGGTGACCAGTAATCTCACTCAATTCTTTGCTTCTGAACACTTTCTGTTCCAATGGGACCAAGTGGTTCTCCTGGGGGGCTGGCAGCACACCCCAAGTCCCAGGACAGTTTGCAGTGAGTGAAAGGAAGGGAATGGGCTTGGGTGTCCCAGACGGTGCATTGTCTACACCCTATCTACCTGACAAGACTCCAGCACTCAGACTCATCTGACCGATTCCCTTGACTCCACAACAAAGACCCCCTTTGTTCCCTGGTTAATATCCTTAGCAGGTCTGCCTAGAATCACTGTAGCAGTAATTGTCCTGTGATGTTACCAGGACCTGTGACCCAGCTCCTCCTTGCCTGCAGGCAGGGAATGCTCCAGACAGCCCCAAGCCATGGGGTCCTGCCCCTTGACACCTACACCTACCTGGGCCTCCTAGGAAGAGACACACAGCTGGTGTCCCATGCCACCTGGGAGAGACAGGACACATGAAAAACATATTCTCTCCTCTAAGAGGTGCTGAGGAGCACCATCCTGGGGAAAAAACAAAGTGGGGGATCACCCCTCAGTCCCCAGAACTCCCACCTCCTGATGTGGCCAGTGGAAGTTCGCCTAAGGCTGAAGAAGGAAGGTCACATGAGGGAAGGGGAGCAAAAGACAGAGAGACAGAGAGAGATGGAGTTGGAAAGGAAGAGAGACAGAAAGAGAGGCTGAGAGAGACTCACAGCGAGGCCAAGAGAAACAGAAAGACAAAGGAAAACAAGAGAAACAGAGATGGAGAAAGATGTAAAGAGAAGGGGAGAGAGACAAAGATTGAGACAGAGAAAGAGAGAGAGGCCCACAGAGAGGCCAAGAAACTGAGAGACAGAAAGGGAGAGAGAGACAGAAATACGGAGAAAGATAAGAGCGAAGAGGAGAGACAGACAGGGAGAGAAGTTCACTGGTCCCCAAGAGAGCAGGTAGGCTTCCATCTACAGATGGCAACTCGGGCTTCTGAAAAACCAATTGGGACAGAAAGTAACGCTGCTCATTCTATGTTACCAAACCCCCATCTTCAGCCTCAGGTGACAGACCAAGCACACTCGAGGCCTATTTTATTGAGGTATCCATTTGACCTATTCAACAGCTGCACTCTTCACAGGCAAATAAATCTATTTTATCCAGGGCAACTAAAAAGTACCCATGAGAGCTCCGAGCAACTCCTGGGTGGGTCACGCAGACCACATGGGACAAACACAACTAAGACTCACCCTCGGTGGCAATAAAGTCAGCAGAGAGGTTTATACCTTGGGGAGGGGGTAGCTGAGAGGGGCACAAGGGGCCGGAATATCCTAAACCTTGATCCAGATGCAGGTGATGTGCAGGTGCATGTGTTACTATTCCATGGAGTTATACGAGTGTGCATACTCAGAGGATATCTGTACCACTCGTTTTTTTAAAACAGAGAAACAATCAGATCTGGGCAGGTTGGTGTCTTTTTAGTTGGGGACTGGTGGAAAATCTTTTCTTGTTTCATAAACTTGAGAAAGAAAGCTGAAAGTCTTCCAGAGGAGAGGTCTGGATAGATGAGCAACAAAAACAGAAAGGGTATTTCCCCTCAGGCAGCAGCATGAAAAGCAGCCGTTCCCCTCTATCCAAGTCCCAAAGCTGGGGGGGGGGGGGAATTTCCAAAGATTGTTTAATTGATTTTTCTCCTATTTAGATGCAGATCATCGTGTCTGGGGCCCAGGAATTCAGACACATGGCTTTGTGTCCACTCAGCCCCGTGAAGGCTCCGGTCTGAAACTCGCACAAAGCCAGACACACAAGTCTTCAGAAACACGCTGTTTCCTTTTTGTCTGGGGCTCCAGGGAGCGGGTACTATGAGCAAGGCCTCGAACATGCTCCCATCTGCAGGGTCCCGGGGACCCCGTCCCTCTGTCCCGCTCACAAAATAGGGTAAAAATTTTTTAAAAAAAAAGGTCGCCAAGATTTTTGAGGTCTGGAGTAGGAGTGATAAAAAAAGGTGGGGGGGGGGCTCCAAGTTTCAACTTGGAGTTTTCTCCAAATTCAGGGCTCTGGAGTGGAAAGCATGCAATGCTTTAAATCAAGCAGCTAATGGGCTAGGATTAACATGAGTTTGGCTCCGGTCTCTGCAGATCTGATTTATATAAGGAGAAAACATTTCTCTCTTTCTCTCTGCCCATTGTTCCCTAGTCTGTCCCTCCAAATGCCCCATCTGACAAAGAAACTAGAAGGCTCACTGGCTGACATCCTGCTCAGGACAGCAGGAAAGACCCCCCCACCCCCACCCCCCCTGCACCAATATGCAGACTTCTCCTCCCTCAGCTGCAGGGAGGTACCAGTGAGGGTCACTGCACCTACCCCAAGGGTAACACATCTCCCAATATCCCTACCTGGTCCTCCCAAAACATGGTTGGGGGGTGGGGCACTTCTGAGACAATGCCATTCCAGGTTTTTCAGCTACGTGACTTCAGATAATTCTCTCTGGGCCTTAGTTTCCTCATCTGTAAAGTTAGTGCAGGAATAACTGCTCCTAACCATGCAGGAGTTGTTAGGAAAATTCAGAGTGCTGGGCTGCAGAAAACACTTGGCCCAGAGTGGTGCTCAACACATGTAAGCTATAACAGTTGCTATCTGGGAAGATGTGTACATCAGACTGAAATATTTCACAGGAAGCTTCACAGGAGATATTCTCGTTGTAGATTCCTTCCTTTCTTTGGTGCCAAATATTGCCAGCGGGAGCCCAGCCCCAAGACTGATTCCTACCCTTCGTATCTAAGTTACCTGTACTGCAATCCAGCTGGCGTTCACGGTGTGCTCCCCAAAAGGACCAAACCCTAAAGAAAAAAAACAACAGTAAAAGCAGCATGTCACCACAGAGTGGCCCCTCTTAGTCTGCCCAGGGTGAGGCTATTGCCTCTACCTGGGAGAACAGAGCAGGGAGCTGCAGGAGCAGCTGCCACCTGGGACAATGTCGGGGGCCTGTCCTGAGTTTTGGGACACACCCAATGGTGCTTTAGAGCTGCCCCCCCACACACACACTTGTCTGCTTTTAATTGAAGCTGTGTGTCCTTTTCTGTCCTTACTTTCATGTGAATCTCGTGCCCAGGAAAAGGCCAGTAGCCTCTTTTGCCCCAGAAAAGGCTGGTCTTGCTCCCCTCAACTTTCTCCCCTGTCCTTGACCCAACGTATAATTATTTTATCACTGTCTTTCTTTGAGGCCTCTCCCCCATTCTGGAAATGCAGGGGCTATGGGCATTCTGTGAGCTACCGCTGAATGAAGAATGGCCTTTGCTCTGGCCAATGTGGCTCAGTTGGTTGGGAGTCATTCTGAGCACCCAAAGGTTGCTGGTTTGATTCCCTGTCAGGGCACATGCACAGATTGCAATCGATGTTTCTCTCTCACATTGATATTTCTCCCTCCCCCTTCCTCTCTCTCTAAAAATCAACAAAAAATCTTAAAAAAGAAAAAGAAAAAAAAAGAATGGCCCTTAAGGGGTGCATGTGGGTGTCTCCCAGGCTAGGCTGTCCAGACACCATCCCAGCACCCTCCTCCCCACTTGATCATACTCCAACCCCATTTACAAACCAAGACAGTCACCCAGAAATGTGCTAAGTGCTCTGTGTCCACTGTGGCATTCAGCTTCACTGAATTCCCTTTCAAGAAAGGGTGTTTCCTGGGCCAGTTTTACAGGAGCCAAACTGAGGCCCAGAGAGATGAAGCCAGCTGCCCAAAGTCACACAGCGAGAAGATGGAAAAGCAGAAGAGCTGGGATTCAAACCCAGACCCATGAATCCATGGCTTCCCTCTTCTCATTACCCTGTCACCCTGCCTGAAAAATATAAACATCTCCAAGAGAGGCTGCCCTGGAGGCGTGGGTCACTCCAGTTGGCCTCAGGGTCCCAAGTAATGCCAACGCCCTGGGAAGGATGCTGTGCCTTGGAACAGCTGGAACCCCTCCCCCAAGCTGAGTCAGGACCTCTCCAATGCCTCCCTCCTCTGGCATGAACTGAGAAGTCCTAGCTCAACCATAGACTCAATTTTCCCCCTCTGCAAAATGGAGACCGTTAAGATGTCATGAGCTCAGGCAATGAAAAAGCCCAGTCAGCAATAGAGCTACAAATAACCAGATATAGGAGGCTTCAGGGGTGATGACCCTCCCCCCAATTACACACACGGTCTTCTTCCGTCTTCCTGGGAATTCCAGAACCAGTTCCACCCTTCCAGGCCACAGAACACCTGTGTGAACCTTAGCTGGATTTCCCACTGGGACCCCCCCCCCCCCGCAAGAGGAGAGTCAAAAGGAACCCCCAGGTACATGCCTATGGGAAGTTGACGCCCACGTGGTCTTGAGGCAAATATCCTAGAGGAGGAACAGTTATTTTCGGGGAGTTGGTGACAGCGGGGGCCAGGCTCACCCACAAATAGCCCGGGCAGAAAATGCTTTGACCGATGGTCCCTGGGACAACCGGGAGAGTGGCCTGGCACCCTAAGTCCCCTGAGCTCCACCTGACCGGCCTGGGGGGTGGGGGAGGAATGGGGGTGAGTAGCCCCATTAGCGCAGGACTCGGGGAGCAGTGGCTGTCAGGAGGTTTATCTGTCACGGGGCACTTCCTGCCCACAAATCGGCCTTTGTCCCTTGGGGCCCGGGGTGGGGACAGGCCCGGCCTCGGGAGGGGCCGGGAGGAGGAGTCCAGTCCAGCTCACCCGTGGCGGGGCAGATGAAACAGGCAGGTGCCAGGAGGCTCACTGTGTCCACCCGGGGAAGGACGGGCGCCAGAGGGGACTGCTTAGTGCGGGGCACTCGACTGGACTCCCACGCCCTTGCCTGCCCCGACCCTGACACTGGACCATAGGGGCGCCCCCTTCTCCACTTTCTACGTTGCACGGACCGAGCTGAGTTCCCGTGGGTGATGACATCTTCCAAACGTGGCATGACTTCCAGCACCTGCCCGGCCCGGGCAACCGAGTCCCACCCCCACCCCCACCCCCAACCTCGGCCCCGGCCCCGGCCCCGGCCTCCGCCATCAACGCGTACCCGTCACCACCACCGCCTTCCGGGGCTGCTCCATGGCGTTCGGGCTGAGCCTCCGACCCGCTGGAGTCCAGACTGGCGCGCCCTACGCCGCCAAGCCCCGCCCCGGCCCCGCCCCGCCCGGCCGCGGCCCCACCCCTGGCCTCGCCCCGCCCCCGCCCGCCCGCCCCGCCCCGGGCCGCTCGGCGTGCGCGCCCCCGGGGCCAGAGACTCGCACCCGAAGACCCGCGTTCAGCCGAGGCGCGCCCGCCTCTCCTCCGTCCCCAGCCTCAGTTTTCCCACTTGTAACATGGGGACAGTTTGTCCCGTAGGGTGTGGCCGCTTGAACTCACTGAATCTGGTGCTGGGGACAAGCTGGTCACTTATTCTGAAAGTGTTCATTGAATGCCTGACGTGAATTATCGGGGGTTTCCCCCACTTCCCTGTGAGCAAGACTCCCTTGTTCATCCCGTTTTACAGATGAGGAACCTGAGGCATAGTTCGGAAGGCTACTGGGCTAGAGCCTCCTGGAATCATGGAAGTAACATGCAGTCCAGGAGGCTGAGCTGGGGAACAGCTTGGGTGGTGTCAGAAGGTTCTCTGCAGGCTTCTGTGTTGCTAAGGAGGCTGATGTGGCCCAGAGACCCTCCATCTCCCCACACTCACCCCAGTCTAGCCCCAGCAGTCCTCCAAGGGCCTAACACAGTTCCACCCCAGGGCTTCTGCGCTTGCTGTTCCCTCTGCCTGGAACGTGCCCTGCAGTTGCCAAAAACCTAGCTGCTTCCTCTCCTTCAGGGCTCAGCTGGAATGTCACCTCTTCCTAGGAGCCCGCCCTGGCTGTCACTTCCTCCTAATGGCCCTTCTTACCCTCCCTGGCTGAAATCACCACCACCCCAGAGGCCCATGTCATTTCCTTATTTCCTCCTCTTCACATTCAAAAATCATTCCTTTATAGGTATTGCTTTTCTGGCTTATTTCCCATTTTCTCTGACATAACGGTTAAGACTTCCATGCCAAGGGTGTGTCTCTATTATATCCGTGTCCCTGCATCCAGTACGAGCCTGGCACACAGTTGGTCTCCCACCAACGTTCATCAGAGGTCAGAATTTCTCCAAAAACAGCCAGAAAAATAAAGCTGTGTTCCTGGCCACATCCTCCAAAACAGGGCTGGACCTTAGACTTGGGTCACTGATGTCTCATTCCAAGCAGCCTTGGCCCCGATTAGCCAGGATGCTGTTGAAGTACTAGCTGCCTCTGGCCCAGGCCTCAGAATACCCAGGGCAGAGGTCTTTGGACTACCCAGAGCCCTGTTTGCAAGCTCAGACTGGAGGTCGTCATATTCTCAGTGACTATTTGGGTCTCTGGCAGCTTCAGGTAGAATTCAGAAAATTCAGAGCAGGCCTGGTCTGTCCATGGGAGCGAGACCCAAACCAAGTGGGAGAAGAAAACAGAATGAAAATCTCACCCAAAATCAGGTTTTATAGCTCAAACATATAGTAAGCATCGGTCCAAAATGCACATATTGCTAGAAGCCTGGGGTGTGAAGAGAGGGAAGTCACAATGGATTTCATTTTCCCACATCACACCAGAAAAAAGGGAGGAAACTGATAACACCCAGAGTCAGCCCTGAGGGGGAGAAACTGAGTCCCAGGCTGCTGCCAAGAGTGAGTGGGTAAAAAGCTCAGGTTCACTGGTACCTGAACCACCCATGGATCATCTTCAAGCGTGTAACTGGGGTTCTCTTTTTAAATCTCCCAAAACCTTTGGAGGAAGGGACTATTCTTACACCATCTTGCAAGTGAGAAAACAGGCCCAGAGCAGTTAAGCCACTTGTCCCAGGTCACACATGGGAGGGGTTGGGATTTGGAACAAGAGCATGTGGTCATGTACTTAGGGGAGGACAAGCAGAGCCAAAAAAAAAATCCTGGCTGGAGTTGCCAAGATGTGTGCTCAAGGATCAGCTTTGCAACAGTATAATTAGTAATGCAGTCCCCATGGTAGGTTAGATGAGGGCACTGAGAGGAGGATGGAGAACTTTTAAAAAAAGAAAGAGCGTGGCTGGCATGGCTCAGGGGTTGAACATCAACCTAGGATCCAGGAGATCAAGGTTCTATTCCCGGTCAGGGCACATGCCCGGGTTGCACGCTGGATCCCCAGTCGGGGGCGTGCAGGAGGCAGCTGATCAATGACTCTCTCATCATTGATGTTTCTCTCTCTCTCCCTCTCCCTTGCTCTCTCTGAAATCAATAAAAACATATTTAAAGAAAGAAAGATGGTTATATTAGAAAGCAAAGTGCAATAAAATGGTGCAGCTGTAGTGAAAACAAGTTTGGCAGCCCTGGCAGGTGTGGCTCAGTTGGTTGTGTCCTTCTGTGCACCAAAGGGTCACTAGTTCCATTCCCAGTCATGGCACATACCCAGGTTTCAGGTTTGATCCCCTGCTGGGGTGATTGATGTTTCTGTCTCACATCGATGTTTCTCTCTAATCAACTTTTTAAAAAAGTTTGGCAGTTCCTCAAGGAGTTAAACATAGTTACCACAGGGCCCAGCAATTCAATGCCTAGGTATATGCCCAAAACAATTGAAAGTATTAGGTATTCAAATACTTGTAATGAATGTTCATGACAACACTAGTCACAATAGCCAAACTGTCAAAATAAAATGTCCATCAAGGGATGAATGGATAAACAAAATGTGATTTCCCATACCATGGAATATTACTCAGCCATAAAAACAAAGTTCTGATACATGCATAGATGAACCTTGAAAACACCGTGCCAAGTGAAGGAAGCCAGTCACAAAAGGCCACACAGTGTATGATTCCATCCATATGAAATGTCCTCAACAGCAAATCCATAGAGTCAGAAAGTAGATTAGTGGAGGGGAGGGGAGGGGGAATGGGGAGTGACTACTAATGGGGACAGGGCTTCCTTTTGAGTTGATGAAATGATCTGTAACTAGATAGAAGTGATGGTTGTGCAACATGATGATAATATTTAATACTACTGAACTGTACACTTTAAAATGGTGTAACTAGTGTTCTATGTTATGTATATTTTATCACAATTTTTAAAAAGCCAATGTGGAAGCATTTATGGAATGAAAAACAAATGCGAGAGAAAGACAGATACACACAAATGTATTTGCAAAGGCAGCAAAAATCTCAGGAAGGAAGAATAAGACATTGATAAACATTGGGTGCTTTGGGGAGGGAACCAGAATGTGGGAAGGGGGGTGAAAGTGAGGGTGGAGGGGAGATACCTCAAGCATTTCTTGCACCATGTACACAAATCAATTACTCAGAAGTAAATATAATACACACACTTTCTTTAAAAAAACAACAACACTGCCCGGCCGGGCGGGGCTCAGCGGTTGAGCGTCGACCTGGGATCCAGGCGATTGGGGTTCGATTCCCTGTCAGGGCACATGCCCGGGTTGCGGGCTCGATCAATGACTTTCTCATCATTGATGTTTCCATCTCTCTCTCTCCCTCTCTTTTCCTCTCTCTGAGGTCAATAAAGATATATTTAAAAAAAACCAAAACCAAAAAACACCACCACTAGAGTTTTTTAAATTGTAGTAAAACACACATAACAAAATGTACCACTTTTAGGTGTACAGTTCAGTGGTATTAAATACATTCACATTGTTGTACAACCAATCTTCAGAACTTTTTTCTCTTGAAAAGGTAAAACTCTGTCCCCATTAAACATTAACTCCCTAGCCACTCCCCCTCAGCCCCTGGCACCCATCCTTCTTCATTCTGTGTCTATGAATCTGGCTATTGTAGGTATCTCATATAAGTATCACATAGAATTTGTCCTTTTGTGACTTGCTTATTTCACACAGCATAATGTCTTCAAGGTTCATCTATGTTGTAGCAGGTGTCAGAATTTCCTTCCTTTTTCAGACTGCATAATATTCCATCACATGGATGGACTACTTTTGCTTCTCCATCTATCCATCAACGTGGGCACAGGTAGCTTCCACGTTTTGGCTATTGTGAATAATGCTGCTATGAACATGGATGTGTAAATATCTCTTACAGACCACTTTCAATTATTTTGGTCACTCAATTTACATGACTTCTTATTTTTGAAACAGTTTAAGACTGACACAAAGATGCAAAAAAGTAGTACAGTTTCCATGAACCCTCAACTCAGCTTCCTCCAGTGAAATGGTTTATCTTAATCACTGTCAAAACCAGGAAACTGATACAATGTAATGGACTCAGGTACCACAACTTATTCCTCAAAGTTGTAAAAAAAGTTCCATTTGTAAAGAACTGTTCCTTTTAAAATTTTAATGAATTTTCTTAGGGAGAGAATGGAGGGTTAGAGCTGGCCTGGGTTCAAATTCTGCCTGACTCCTCATGTGGTATGTGCCCTCAGATGAATTATTTTCCCATTTCAAGCCTCAGTTTCTTCCACTGTAAAATGGAGATTAAAGAGTGCTGCAAGCTTTTTATATTTTAATAAGTTCAGACCTACAGAAAAGTTGCAAAGACAGTAGAGACTCCCCTATCCCCCTCACCCAACTTCCTGGAATATGAACATCTTACACTATCAGGTGGATTTGTACAACTAAGAAATTGACACTGGTACATTGTTATTAGCCAATCTCCTGATGTTATCCTGATGTCACCAGTTTTTCCATTTGTGTCCTCTTCCTGTGCTAGGACCCTGTAGAGGGAACCCAGTTGCAATTTGTGATCACATCTCCCCAGTCTCCTCTGGTCTGGGATGGCTCTTGGGTCTTTCTTTGTTGTTCATGACTTTGGCAGTTTTTGGAAGAACTGGCTGTGTGTCCTGCAGGAAGACCTCAATCTGTGTCTGTCTGATGTTCCTGTCATAATTAGAATGGGGTTATGGGTGTTTGGGGAAGACCACAGAGGCGAAATGCCCTTCTTATCCCATTATACCAGGAATCCTTGATACCTACATGACTTATCACAGAGCTGTAATTTGGGTCATTTGGTTCAGGTGATGGGTGTCCTGGGGCTGCCATAACAAATGACCACAAAGTTGGTGGCTTGAAACAAATTTATCCTCTCAAAGTTCGGGAGGCCAGAAGTCCAAAATCAGTGCTGGCAGGGCCACGTTCCCTCTGGAGGCTACTGGGGGTTCCTAGCATTCCTTGGGGGTTCCTAGCATTCCTTGGCTAGTGGCTGCATCACCCCAATCTCTGCCTCTGTCTTCTCTGTGTCTCAAATCTGCCTCTGCCTTTCTCTTAGAAGGATACCAGTCACTGGGTTTTGGCTCCATCCTAAATCCCAAATGATTTCATCTCAGGATCCTTAACTTAATTACATCTAAAAATACTCTTTTTCCAAATAATGTCACATTCTCAGGTTCGGGGAGTTAGGACTGGGACATATCTTTAAGGGATCACCATTTAACTCACTACATGTGTTATCTGCCAGGTGTCTCTACTATTCAAGCCTCTACCAATTTACTATTTTCCCCTTTCTCTACTCAACTTTAAAATATATATATCTTTATTGACTTCAGAGAGAGGAAGAGAGAGAAGGAGAGAGATAGAGGCATCGATGAGGAGAAAGTCATCGATTGGCTGCCTCCTGCCTGCCCCCCACCTGGGATCGAGCCCACAACCCAGGCATGTGCCCTGAGGGGGAATCGAACCTCGATCTCCTGGATCCTAGGTCGTTGTTCAACCTCTGAGCCACACCGGCCGGGCTCTCTATTCTTTACAAGCAGGACACTAAGTCCAGAATAGAAAGTATTCTGCCTAGCGGATGAGCCATAGCTTACTCAACCAGTCCACTGTTATTAGACCTTTATGTTCTTTCTGCTATTTTAGAGTTGGCAACATTGCCGCAAAGCCTGGCAGAGTGGTTCCCTAGATTTGCAAGACCTCGTTAGTTATAAATTGTCAGAAATAGATTACTGAATTGAAGAGTGTGACACTTTTATGGATTTTGAGACTTATGCCATTTTTTCCCCACTTAAAAGAAAATATATGTCCACTGGTTTCACCATAACCTTGCCAGCATTAGGTTTTACAATGTGTCCCCCTTCCTTTTTTAGTAGAAGGTAGGGTATTTTTATTAATTTGATAGGTACATTGGTCCACACCATTTAAGTTTCTGGTGTCAGAAATACAATTTCAACTGGAATTTAAAAAATAGCAGTATTGGTTCAAGGGATAAGGAAGGGTAAGGATTTGTGAAGCAACAGGTACAGCTAGATCCAGAATTAAAAAGGGCCAAGACTCTGAAGTGGGGAGATGGCATGTCTCTACCTGACTCACACTACTCTAGCTCTGCAGTTCCAGCACCATCCTAGGGGATCGCTCTCATTGGTTGACCTGGGACATGTGTCCATGAGAGAGGAGGAGGGACAATGCTGACTCCCTCAAATAGTGGCCCATGTAGCCTCTCATGTTTTTGCTCCTACAAGTCAGAGTCCAGAAGGCCTACGTGTGCAAAAGCACAATTAAATGTGCCACAAGCCAGGTAATGATGAAAATTTATGCAAGGTACTAAAGTTCAAAGTATAAGAGAGGGAGTGATTAGGTTTTGGGGTCAGTCATTGAAAAGTTCACAAAGCAGCTATGCATTACTGCAGGCTCTGACAATTGCTAGGGACAGAGTCCAAACTCCAAGTGGATTAATCAATAAAGAACAACTTCTTAGGCTCATATAAATGGAAAGTCAGATCTAATGGCTTCAGGCATGGCTGGATTCAGGGGCTCAAACCATGCCTCCCTGTCCACCAAGTAGTTCTTATGTATGTTGGATTCTTGTGTATGTTGGAACCTGATGGCACTGGGTTTTCGCTATCTCACTCGTAAGTCTCACTATTTCAGTGAATAGGAATATCTCACTATTTCACTTTTGACAACCTCCACAGAAGACACTCTTCTCCCTTCTATCATTCACTTTCCCTCTCAAGGGAGGTTCTAGTTGGTCTTGGTTGGTCACGTGCTTCTACTTTAACCAATCACTATGGCCAGGAGGATGGAGAACTCTGATTGGCCACCTCTATGTTGAAAGGACCGACAAAGACCGCAGTGACCTCAGTCTACCACACGGGGTCACCCAAGTAGAGTTTTCAAGGGTGAATAGGAGTAGGCCAATTGGGCAAAAGAAGAAAACCTCTGCATAGAAAAGTCTAGAAAAGTCAGAAAGGAGTAATCCAGCACAAGATTTTCTTCCTACTTCCACCCATATTAATACTGGGACACTTCATGTATCCCAGTTTCTGTTGTTTACATCAAGCGGCCTTTACCCTTAACAAAGCTTGGCAGTTCACCCTGATCCCTCTAACACAGTTAGCACATCACTTTTGGCAGCCTACCAGCGTCCTGCACACATCCCAGACCTCGCCAGCTCCCCTGAAGCCCTGACCTGATGATAGATGGGACTTGGGGAATAAATGCTCCAGCTGCCCTGACCGTGGATGGGACCACAATGAGACATGAGCTCTTTTGCTGTTTTCCTGAGGTCCCCAGCTGGACTGGCCCCTTGCTTTCTGTGTCATCTACTCATTGGTGACCTCTGCAGGGATCCTTCCCTCCCTGTTTCAGGTCTCCACCCCCAATGGGGGCTTCCTGGAGTCATCTCCTGAATACACTATGTGACCTTAAGTATTCATCTCAGGACCCCCAAACTAAAACATAAAGGACAACTGTTGGTCCAGGGGTAACAAGTGCCTGGCACTTTATATGGGTTCCACATTTGATCAATTCACTAACATATCAAGAGATATGCTCTAAGCCCTGGTACGTGTAAGTATAACCTTATTTGAAATAAGGTCTTTGCAGTTGTAATTAAGGATCTTTAGATGACATTATCCTGGATTTAGAGTGGTTCTATTAAGAAAAAGGAGTGTCCTTATAACAGAAAGGAGAGGAAGATTTAGACATAGACACACAGAGAGAAGAAAGCTGTGTGAAGAAAAAGAAAGATATTGGAATGATGTGTCCACAAACCAAGGCACTACAAAGATTGCCAACTATCAGAAGCTGGGACAGCAGCATGGGATGAATTGTCCCTCAGGGCCTTCTGCAGGGAACAAACCTGCTGACACCTTGATTTCAGACTTCTATTGTGGTAATTTGTTACAGCAGCCCAAGGCAAGAATACATTTACCTATTTATTTTTACTGTCTGTCTCTCCAGCTGGCTCCTAAGTCCGAGGAGGGCCAGTTTTGTCAGGTTTGTTCACTTGTGCTTCCAAGAGCAGGCAAGTAGTAGGTGTTCAATAAATATTTATTGCTCGCCCATGCATTGTGCTTAGTATGTGCTAGATGTTGTCCAAAGTGCTTTCATATGGCTTACTCGGTTCACCTTCACTGCAACCTTCTAGAGCAGACACTATATTACATCCATTTTATAGAGGGGACAACTAAGGCATAGAGCGGCACAGTTAGGATTCCAATTTACCAAAAGATGTGCCTTGGATAAGGACCAATTACAGTTGTGAGAATCAGAAGGCACTTTTTGATAACCAAGGAGTCTCGGCGTTTCCAATGCAAGGTGTAAGGAATAACCAGCATTGTCCACAGCGTGAAGCCTAGACCAGAGAGGGTTACACGTGAGCATGCGCTCTTACCCCAAGGCCTCCAGCGCTGGCGCGTGTTCCTCCGCTCCCTTTTGCAGCACTCACCGCGGTACTTTACGGCTCTTTCCCTTATTTCTCTGGCTGGAACACGGCCCGCCCCACCCCTTGTGCCTGACAGGCCCCGCCCTACTCCACGTCGATTGGTTGTTCTTCCTTTGAGCCCCGTGTTGAATGGCCCCTGTCGCTGCCATTCCATTCAGCCTAGTGGCGCGCGGCGGGGCGGATTCCGGCGGGCGCGTGAACGGTGGAGGTGGCGGCGGAAGTAACCGGTGGGCCAGGTCCCTGCCGACACCATGGTGAGGGCAGGATGATGGCAAGTTTTTGCCAGGAGGCTGGCATGCGGCCTCCAAGGCCCCTCGGGGCTGGCGCTGGGGTAGGGGCCACGCGGAGTGAGTGTGTAATCCGGCCCTGCAGGCCTGTCTCTCGGCCCGAGGCGGAGAAACTGAGGCCGGAGAGAGATTGGGGCTCTCCTAGGGTACCCAGCGGGTCGGTCTCGGGGAACTTAGAGTTGAACTAACGTGTAACCATAGTATAGCGGCCTAGTCGCAGACTTCCCATTTTGCAGATGGGGAGACTGAGGAAAGGGACCCACCGAAGGGCCCTGTGAATGCAGCAGAGTGAGTTTGGCAGAGAAATGTCCCCGGGTGCATCCGACCCAGTATAATTTCATATTGGGGAGCTGGAATGCCAATATGGCAAATAGGGGGCCCATCTGAGTTCTCAAATTAAACCAGTTTTGGGGATTTCGGGCCTTGCAAGGCCCTCAGAATGTTAACAGCACAACTTTATGTGCCTCTCGTTTTTCAGGCTGAAAAACAGACCCAGAAAAGGAATTTTCTCCTCCCTGGATCACAAAGCAGGGAAGAGGGGGCATTTTGAGCCAGGAGTGGACTAGTTGCGCCCTCTCAGTTCACAGAAGGAAAAATTGAGACCCAGACATGGAAACGGAGGCCCTCAAAGCGGAATTCAGAGTCGGGCCTCCTGGGAGAGTGCTTGGCCGATCAGCACCTGAGTTACGCTGAGACCGTTGCTGCATGTTTCTCAGGGTTATTGTAGGTTCCCATAAATACTACTGATTAGTACAAGAACTGAGAGAAGGGATCGGGCTGCTCTGCTAGAAGGCAGAGTCAGCCTGAGGGGAACGCCAGAATAATCCCTCTTTGTTAAGGTCCATGGAGTCGGGATCTTTGTGTTTATCCTTGATATATGAGAGTCTAGAATAGCACCTGTGCAAAGTGCAGGCTGATTTTTCCAATTGGAAGAGTGTCCAGGAGTAGACAAGGCATGACACACACCCAGTTCCCTGTGGTCATGGCGGCTAGAAGCAGAGAGCTGGGGGTGTATGTAGGGATGGTCCTTGACAGTTTCTTGAATTGGAAACCTCAGGAGCCCATTTGGTTTAGTCCTGGATTGGTCCAGACCTGAGTACCAGACCCCAAATGTGAGAAAGCCCAAAGAAAGGAATCCTCTTTCCTTCAGCTTTTCTGACTTTCCTAATACTAGATGGCCCAGTCTCCCTCAGAACTGGGTGTCCGGCCTTCTGTTTCCCTTGATACCGTCACACATCTTCCTCTTTCCCATGGAATTTTAAGTTCTCCAGGATCCTCCCCTTCTTTTCTTCTCTGTCTCCAGCACAGTTTGGGGATGAGAATGTAAATGTCAGGACATGGCCACTGCTCCTGCATGGAGGACTGCCTGGATGCCACCTCTCTCTTGAACCTTTCCTTATTTGTGTGATGGGGCAAGCATCCCACCTGCCCCATGTGCCTCCCTGGGCAGTATGTGTATTTTTCTTGTATTTATTCAGCAAATATTTACTTTGTCTGCCTGGTGTGCCTGGCCCCGTGCTTGGCGCTGGACAAAGTACACACTTTCTGAGTTTTCCAGTCTAACAGGAGGTGTGGTGTTTCAAGTCTAGCCAGGGAGACAAGTAAACAAGATAATTAGAGACTGGCTACGTCCTATAATGGAAACAGCAGAGGGTGGCCCAGGTGGAAACCTCATTTCCTAAATGGGGTTATTATGAGGGCCTGGCAGAGGGAGGTGACGTTTGAGCAGTAACCAGCCTGGGGAAGGGCACCCCAGGCAGAGGGAACCACAGGAACAAAGGTTGAGTAATAGGAGCCTGCGTGGTGTGTGGGGAGCAGAATGGGCCAGTTTGCAGGAGCCTTGTCAGGTCTGTCCCTCTTAGGGAGTGAGTGATAGGGAAGTGAGCAAGTGCTGGTCCCTTTTGTATTTCACATTTTTTCAGCTACTTTGTGGATAGGGCACTGCCAGTGACACCTGTGGAGGCCATGGGTTATCTAGAACTGTGCTGCCAGTAGCTGGGACGAAGTGGTGACCTGAGAAAGGCCATCATCAGCATAGGGGTTGTGTATGTCATAAAAGGACATCTGTGGGTCCCCTGCTGACAGGCATCAGTCTACTTTCACTGGTTTTACCAGGACCATGCTCTGCGTCCCTGGCAGTTCCCTCCTCTGACCCTCCACCCTCTTGGCAACTGAGTCCATTTTCATTTTCACATTCCAAGGCTTGCCTGACTCTGTCCCCTCCAGTGATCTGGGAGGAGAACAGATGCACCCAAATGAGAGGGCAGGAACTGTGGCTTGGCCACATTGGTCTCCAACCTGCCCATCCTGCTTTGAGCAGCTGCCTCTCTTCCACGTGGCCGGTTCTTATCTTGCCAGTCCAGGAAGCCAGTGCAGGAAGTGGGCTTGGGCCTGGCTTCCTGTTGTTGCTGGACCTCCCCTGGTGACTTAGGGAAGGCCTGTGGGATATTGGATCTGCCCCCCATCCCAAACCCTTCCATGGGGAGCCACCCTGTGAAGGTTGAGGACCATTTCCAGCTCCATAGGAGACGCCTTCTAGTTCTACCACCTGGAGAAACAGCTGCCCCATGTTGTATGGAGTGACGCCAGGGAAGGACAAAGTGAAACCTCTTTGCTTCCTGAGGCAGTTTCATGTCTGCAGGGCCCTCAGTCCAGAACCTTCATCTAGCCATACTGAATGGGACCCTGGACCCAAGCACTGCCACCTGAGTCACCTTCTAGAGAACCACAGGTGGCTCCAGTGTACAGGTCCTGATTTGTATTCCCAAAATGAGCTGATTTCCCCCCAATTATACGATGTTTATTATTAAAAAGAAATTCAGTAATGATTGAAAAAGAAATATCTGGGTGAGCTTTAAAAGATTCCATCCTTTATCTGCCATCTCGCAATAACCACAGACTTTTTCTGTAATGTCTCTTCCTCTTACCTGGTGAATTCCTGTCTTTGAAAACCCAGTTTAGATGTGGCCTCTTCAGGTCAAGGTGGACTCCCCATTGTGCCTGGCTGAGTCACTCTTGGTCCAGTTGGGGCTGCCCTCTGGCTGCAGACAGACAGGATCAAGACAAGTTCTTGCTCTTACTAGCTCTAGTACTGGGTAACATTCTCAGTATCCTCATCTGTAAAGAGGGAGTGATGATAATTATACACAGTGCTGGAAATGAAAGACCCGTAGCTGCATGTATCCATGTGGATGCATCTCAGACATCAGTTGAGCAAAACAGCTGCAGTGGGACCTGTACACTACAATGCTGTTGATAAGCATGGTGGGTGTGTGAAAAATGTACAGCATGAATTATAAAAAAATACCAAATGGTCATCCCTGGGCCTAGGTTTCACCTGTCTCTGGAAGAGAGATGGGGCTTGAGGTGTTCTTTCCTGAACTGGGAGGCAGGTGTATGTCCTAGGGTTGTACAGAATGAGGAGAATGCCTCTTAGGGGGTGAGGCATGTGTGCTCCTATACCCCTGGTGCTATCATGGGAACCTGCCCAGAGGCCTGTGGCTCCCAGGAGCTGATTAAACAGACTAATCTTGTGCCTTTGCTTGCCTTTCAGCTCCCATTGTCACTGCTGAAGACGGCTCAGAATCACCCCATGGTATGTGCCATCTGGGATGTCGAGTTTCAGTGGGGACCAGCCTCAGCACAGGGACGGGGACACTGGGGGAAGGGTGAGGTGCCTCCAGCCAAACCTGCTTCCCTACCTGTTCATAAAACAGCAGCTTGTTCTCTTCTTTCCCACACAGATCAGAACCAGTGTCATTTTTGCTGCTTATAAAAGTAGTAATATGTGTTTATTAAAAATGTCAAACAGGAAAAAAATGTCAGACACAAGAGAGACTTACAGTGGTAGCACCCTGCATTCATCTTCCCAGCAACTTAACTAATTCCGTGATATGTGTGTGTGAACATGAATGTGATTTTTAAAACAGATGGGATCATGTGATGCACATTATTTTCAGTATGTTCTGTTTTCTTTTTATTCAGTGTAATTCAACTACCATAAAACTCAGCCTTTTAAAGTGAACAATGCAGTGGCCATTAGTAAATTCACAGTGTTGCATAACCACCACCTCTCTCTGGATCTAGAACATTTCCATCACCCAAAAGGAGACCCCATTCTCATTAGCAGTCATTGCCCATCCTTCTTGCCCAGTCCCTGAGAACCACCAATCTATTTCCTGTCTCTCTGGATTTGCCTCTTCTGGACACTTCATATAAATGGGGTTATATAACATGTGGCCTATGTGTTTGGCTTCTTGCACTCAGCATGTTTTCAGGGTTCATCCACATTGTAGCATTTTATGGCTGAATAATATTTCATTGTATAGATGGACCACAATGTATTTATCCATTCACCAGTTGATGTACATTTGGGTTGTTTCTATCTTTTGGCTGTTTGTGAATATTTGGATGCTATGAACGTTCATGTGTGCATTTTTCTGTGGGTGTATGCCTTCATTTCTTTTGGACAGATACCTGAGTTGGTTCGATTTTGGTTCTATTTTTCTGTTGTTAATCCTCACCCAAGGATTTTTTTCCTTTTTTTTTAATTCTCACTCGAAGATATCTTTTCTATTGCTTTTGAGAGAGAGTGGAAGGAGAGATAGAGAGAGACACATCGATTGGTTGCCTCCCACACACGCCCCGACTACTGGGGCCAGGGATCAAACCTGCAACCAAGGTATGTGCCCTTGACTAGAATTGAACCTGAGACTTTTCAGTCCGCAGGCCAACACTCTAGGCACTGAGCCAAATTGGCTAGGGCCATTGATTTTTCTTTTTAGAGAGAGGGGAAGGGAAGGAGGGGGAGAGAGAGAAACATCAATTGGTTGCCTCCTGCACGCCGCCCAGTCAGGGCCCGGGATTGAGCCTGCAACTGAGGTATGTGCCCTTGGCTGGAATTGAACCCGGGACCCTTCACTCCATAGGCTAACGCTCTAACCATTGAGCCAAACCGGCTAGGGCAGTTTTTTTTTTTTAAATCACAGCCTTTGTTGTTTTTCTTTGTGGTGGTGGTTTTTATTCCCCACCAAAAAAAAAGTTTCCTCATAGAAAATCTGCAATGCCAGCAAAGTGTGTAGAGAAAGCAGAACACGTTCCTGTAAGATGGGCCTCTCCAGGGGCCTGGGTGCTGTGTGCAGTGGCCCCTGCGTCCTGAAAGGGGCTGAGGACATGTCTGAATGAGGTCAGAGCTGCTCTTACTGGCAGGACTGCACCTCCCTTGGGGCCTGTGGCTGACTTGGGGCCTGTTTCTCTCCAGTTAGTGGAGCTTAAAAACGGGGAGACATACAATGGGCACCTGGTAAGCTGCGACAACTGGATGAACATCAACCTGCGTGAGGTGATCTGCACATCCAGGGTGAGTACCCTGAGCTGGAGTCTGTGCCCGACACCTAGGGGCCATTGGGTGGGGCGGGCAAGCATGGGAAGTAGGGGCAGTGTGATCAGGAGTGCTTGCTTGGACTAGAGGTTTACAGAGCTTCAGCATTCTGGCTTCCAAGTGGAATGAAGGCATTTCCCTGCACCTTTTAGGAGGAGTAGCCTGCCACAAGTCATCCTATGGCGGGGGGGGGGGGGGGGGCTGCTAAGAGAGGAGCAGGGCCTGAGGGACTCAGCGGGGTGTGGAGGAGCAATACCAAGGGACAGGGCTCCAAGTACTCCAGTGCCTTGGACTTTGCACCTGTGAGGACGTTACACATGTGGGTTTGCTTCCCGAGCATGTACTGAACTACTATCCCTCTCCTGTCCTGCTCCTACTGGTGACCAAGAAAGACTCAGGCCTGAGGGGGCACTTCTGGCTACAAGTCCCTGCTCTACTGGTGGGAGTTGGCCTCTACAGCAGACACACCCTCCCTTCCTGTCAGCTTCGCTGCTGTTGTCCAGGCTACAGGTCATGGTAGTGTGGCCATGAGGGGTATCCAGGCCATCAGGGGGTGAGGACGGCTCTGTGGCCCCAGAGGCTTGTTTATCTCCCCAGGCCTAAAGCCAGGAAGTGCAGGGCCAGAACCTGAGCCACCAGGGCTGGGGGAGGGTCACAGGGATGATCCCAGAGTCATATGGACAAGGATGGTGGTGGAGGTAGTCTCCCTTCTAGTAATGTGCATGGGCTCTGTCCTTCCACCTGGACTCCAGTCTTGGTCCTCATGCTGGCAACAGCCCCCCAGGTTACAGAGGAAGAAGCTGCTGGGGGCCTCAGCCATGGTGGAGCTGTCTTGAGCCTATGGGCAACATGCCCCTAGGATTTGCCACACAGTAGTATAGCACAGCATAAAGCAGCCACCCACCCCTGGTCCATCCTTCTGGATGGTTCACACCCCAACAGGCAGACTGGTGGGCATGACCTCTTCCCTCACCTATACAGTTCCATGACCTGCTTCTTGTAATGGTATATCGTGGAGCTTCCACATCAGCTAGAAGCACACTCCTAGTTTTCTTGCCACATGCCAGGGAGCAGGTGTTTGGTTGGCTCCATTGTGGCCTTAGCAGACAGTACTGCAATGCATAGCCTCACATGCATATGTCTTTCTGCACATGGCCAGTAGGTCTGTGTCCACTTGTGGGACCTAAAACCAACCACCAGGTTCGGAGTGAGGTTGGTCCGGCCTCCAGAGTCGGCTCCTCTGGGCAGTTCTCTCTGTGACCAGGTAGTTGGGAGGAGAGGCTGGAATGAGATTCAAAATCCCTTGGGCAGTGGGTGGCAGAGTCCAGAGACCCCAGGGGAATCCCAGGTTTGGAGGTACTAAACTGCCACTGAAAGCAGAGTGAGCCCTGGTTCCTGCAGGGAGCATACTGGGCCTGGTCTGTCTTTGCCTGAGGGAGAGCTGAGCAAGGAGCAGCCAGCCCCAACTCTGGACTCGAGCTTCCATGGAATCCTTTTGTTTCTGTCTGGCTGTACTTTGCATCCTCACAGATTTGGCCCCTCGCCCACTTTTTCTGGGAAAGGAATGTGCGGGGCCTCGTGGGGTTCCTGTGTGGGATGAGAGCTTGTGTACGTTCCTGGGAAGAGTTAGCCCTCGAATGTTCTGTCTGACCCTCTGAGTACCTCTGCTGGGCCTGACCAGACTGCTGGCGAATGTCATGTAAGAGGGCTGGGGATTTCAGGGAGCCTGGAAGGAAAGCCGTGTCAAGGACCAGTGTTAGCCGGACAAGGAAAGGCGGGAACCGTGTGTGCAAAGTGCTAGGGGCAGGAAGCCCTCCTTATGTGTTCCAGAAAGTTTCAACTGGGAGGTGTGTTGAATGCACAGAGAAGGCAGCCAAGGTGGGGCTGGATCTTGGGCCCTTGGGAGCCATACTGTTTTTGGACCTGGTCCTTGGGCCAAGGGGGCCCTGAAGGGGGCCCTGACTGGGTTCTAAGCAGGGGGAGGTCTTGGTTTGATTTCTAAGGGTGTGGGGAAAGGAGAAGGCTACCCCAGCTTCTGGCCCTAGGCAATAGGGATGGGGCTAGGAAACTAATCTGATTGAAAGAGTCGGCAGGCTCCGGCCCAAGGGCATCAGGAAGGGATTTCAGGGGAAGGCCTCGTTCTGGTTCCAGGATGGAGGTGGGGAGGTAGTCCGCATCCTAGGAACCGCAGGGTTTTGACTTTTCTACCCCCCCCCTTGTCTCCTAGCCTCAGTTAGCTCCCCTGAAAACTGGCATCTTGGGGAGCTGCCCCTGGTGAGTGCCAGACATACCTCCCCCTCCCCCTCCCAGCCCTCTTTACCTGTCACATAGGGTCTCTGTCCTGCTGCCCTGTGTCCCACACCAAGCTCAGCCTCTGCCAGGAGATAGCTGGATGAATGAATGAGTCAGCTCCACATCCGGCCCAGCGAATTGATCTGGTGCCCACACAGACCTGGGCCTTAAGCCCTTGTCTCCATACCTGCCTGTGTCTAGGCATGGCATGGCACCTCCCTAGAAAAGGTCCCAGAAGGTGGGTTCTAGAAGGCTGGGGTAGGAGCTGGGCTGTGGCAGCACCTGGTGCATGGGGCAGCCCGTCACCCACTGCTTTGGGCTGCAGGTCACAAACCACATCCCACATTAGAGGACCAGCTGAGGCTATAGAAACCTCCCATGTAGCCCTGCTGCCCTTCCTCATGTGCCAGGGGTGCTGAGGGTCTGTTGAGACCTCACTGGAGGGGTCCTGTGTCATGTCTGGGACTGTGAATTTGGCAGCCTTCAGGGATGATGCCAGGTACAGGTGGTCTGGGACCACCCAGCTGTCTGTACCCACTCTGCAAGGACCCCCTTGGATCTGAGATCCCCACCCCCTCTCATGCAGGATGGGGACAAGTTCTGGCGGATGCCCGAGTGCTACATACGTGGCAGCACCATCAAGTACCTGCGCATCCCCGATGAGATCATTGACATGGTCAAAGAAGAGGTGGTGGCCAAGGGTCGTGGCCGTGGTGGTCTGCAGCAGCAGAAACAGCAGAAAGGCCGTGGCATGGGGGGTGCCGGGCGAGGTAGGCCCTACATACACACAAACACACACAAGTGGCTGCAGCATGTGGCATCCATTTCGGCCCAATGTTGACATTCTTAGCTGGTGCTCTCACAGTGCAGCGGGTCTGGCTCTGAGCCTCTCCCCACTTGCAGAGCCAGGAGAGCTATGACTCACAGGGCTCTTCTGTGGAGTGGCTGCTGCTGCTGACTGCCACCTGCCCCTGCTCTAGACCCCAACCTGGGGTGCCAGTTGAGTCCCTGGTGCCTTCTCAGCTCCAGGCTCAGCCCAGCAGATTGATCTGGTATCCACACAGACCTGGGCCTTAAGCCCTTGTCTCCATATCTGCCTGTGTCTGGGCATGACATGGCACCTCCCTAAGCCTCAGTTTCCCCTCTGTAGGGAGGGTCCGACAGTGCCTACCTTATCAGGCTGTGATTGAGGACCCCAACTAGGCCTGGCATAGGACCCTTCCCTGCTCTGACTCCTTGATACAAAGCCAAGGTTACACCTTTTTGATAGACTGCCCCTCACTGCCTAGACTTGACAACTCTGGCATAAAATTAAATTTGTTGTGTAGTCAGCTGGGGCCTGAGCCCAGAGACCATCTGTAAACCTCACCTTCCTACTTGGGCTCCTATTTTTGGAGTGGCCTGGCTTTTTTTCTTACGCCTTCTGATGCTGCACCGGGAGCCAGCTCAGCCAGGGCAGGGTTACAGATGTGAACCACAGGGAAGAGGGCAGGAGGGCAATCCAGATAGAGGGTTGACAGGAACTGGGGGGTACCACTGATGACTGAGCTGCAGGGAGGGCAGGGGGAATGGTTTGCTCAGGCCACTCTGGAGAGAAGCCCTAGGGACCCCAGGTGGAAAGCCCCCTTGGCAAAGCTGGTCTTGACCCATGAGAAGTTAGGTGGGACAGCCCTTGCCAACACTGGTCTCTGTACCCCAGGTTGGTGGTAGCTTGAAGGAGGTCCTGGGTCCCCAGTGTAGACCTCAGCCTCAGAGTCGGTGGTCTCTGCTCCACCCCTGTCCTGCCACCTGCTCCCCCCTCCAACGACCATGCCTTTCCCAGCCTGAGCCCCCACCCCAGCCCTGGTCCCTCTCTCCCAGGAAGCCTGACCCAAGCCCCAATGTGACTTGTGGCCCTCTGTCCTCCCTTGCACCCTGGGGGATCTGGTCTCCTCTGTCACACAGAACATTCTTGAGCATCACCCACGCCCAGCTCTGGTCAGATACTCCACCCCAGGTTTTCACCCTGCTTTCCCCACTTCACAGAGGGGAACATGGAGGCTCAGAGGAGTTAGAATACCCTAGAGCCTGGCTCCCCTGCAATCCCCACTTCTGTCTTGCAGGTGTGTTTGGTGGTCGTGGCCGAGGTGGGATCCCAGGCACTGGCAGAGGTCAGCCAGAAAAGAAGCCAGGCAGGCAGGCGGGCAAACAGTGAGCTGGCCCTGTGTCCCCCAGAGACTTGAGCCTTCCTCTGCCAGGCTGCATGTCTGCTCCGGTCCACGAGTCTGTTCAGAAGAGAAAAAAGAGGCAGGTGTTTGGGGGACCCCAGCCTGTGCATTTTGTGATCCTCCTCTTTATGTCAAGTCCTTTATTTTATTTTTTTAATTGATTTTTGAGAGAGGAAAGGGGAGAGAGAGAAACATCGATTGGCTACCTCCCACATGCACCCCAACTAGGGATGGAACCCACAACCTGGGTATGTGCCCTAACTGGGAACTGAAACTACAACCTTTTGGTGTATGGGATAGCACTCCAACCAACCGAGCCACACTGGCCAGGGCATTAAGTCCTTTTTTTTTCTTTTTCTTTTTTTTTTTTTAAAAGCAGCATTCTACAGTTGGAAATGTTATTTGGTGTTTTTGATTTTGTGAAGTCACAGCCAACTTGATTCCTGGAAGGTTCTGTGTGCTAATACATCTTTAGAGTCCTTGCCCTTGTGTTTGCATTTTCCAAACAGATTTGTTTTGTGTCTCTTGTTGGATCCCTGTGTGACAAACAGATGGGAGGTTTTCATTTTAATGTCTTTGCACTGAGATTGACAGTCCAGGGAGTTTTCCTGAAACAAACCTGAAATTGTCTTTTCAAAACAAATTCCCACAGACATGTGCCTCAGAAGCTGTGTGGGGACATGGTTGGGCCCTGCTCCTTTACCTCCTTTCTCCCTCTTTGTGTTACAAAAATAAAAACAAAACACAACTACAAACCACAAATCCACAATTTTTTTTTGAACCACTGGGCACATAATAGCATGTGGTGTCCTCAGGAAGTCACAGCCCTGTAAGAAGTTTCCTTCCTAGGGCTGCAGCCCATCTCAAGGAGGGTAAGCATTTCAGCAGGACACTGATCCATGTTCCTCTATGTTTTATGATGATGAGAGGCAAGGTCTAAGATTGGTGTGGGGGCGGGGGCTGCTCCCGTTTGCCTGTAACCCCCTCCCCCTTTGTAGAGAGAGATGATGCTGAGAGAAGTGAGGGTGGGAGCCAGCAGGCACCCACAAGGGCCAGCCTTGCCACCCAACACTCTGCCCTGTTTTGAAGCACCATTCACACCAGAGTTCACCAAGACAGAGACAGGCGACTGCCTTGAAGAATATATGGATTTTCTTGAGCCTCTTCCTTCTTCTCCAAGGCACTACCACCCACATTGCCTGAAACTTTGGAACACACACTTGCAAAGCTTCCAGTGTCATTGTCTGGGGACCAATTTTCCTTTTGTAAGTATAGGCATGTGCTGGGAGATGAGTACTCGACACTTGTCACCATGTTGAGACCTGTTTTGAGGGTTGAGTAGAATAAAAGATGGTGTTACCCTTGAAACTACTCTTGTGGGAACTGCAGAGTGCTAGAGAAGTCTCCAAGTCTGGAAGATCTCTGCATTTTAGATTTCTCCACCCTATCTCAAGAATGTGGCCCCCACCACCACCAATCTCCATACCTCCATCATTGCATCTTCCTGGTCATACCCCTTGTGGAACCCAGTGCTGCCTGAATCCTTGTCTAATAAAGCAGCACTTTGGCCTGGGTTGGGGATGAGGTGGATTGTTCAGCAAGCCAAGGCCCTGGGGATCCATCTCCCTCATCATAGATGTGGATGGTGGTCCCCCGACAGCATAGGCTGGGGATCAGGGCTGCTGACAAGGCTGAACAGTCAAGAAATGAAGGACTGGTGGGGAAGGAAGAGCCCTGTTTGTTCCTAGCCCCCACCCCTACGTTGCATTGGGTGCAGGGGCCCATAAAAGGCTCCGGGGGACTAGGAACAGAGCTGCTGCAGGTATTCTGTCTGGTGGAGCTTTGATGAAATGAGGGCTCTGCGACCAGGTGTCCCATGGGCTGTGATGAAGTGTTTTGGAGGCCTGTACCTTCCTGCTCCTGGCAGTTTGTGATTTGGACCAAGAGTGTCCAGAGGCCTCCAGCACCCTGCACCCTTCTGAAGTTCAAGGATGTGAGCCTGTCTGTAGTCTCCACACAGCCCTCAGCCCTGGCCCAACCCAAGCCTGCATAATCTTGCTGTGCCCACCTGATCCTGACCTTTAAAAAAGGCAGTCTGGCTAGCTATCCTGTTTTCTCACCCCCTGACGTGAACCACTGCCCTAGCCCTGTGCTTAGGAGCCTGGGCTTCCTGAATGCTCTGTCTTGAGCAGGTGTTGGGACAGCCCTGTTCTTCTTCCTGGTTGGTTTCAAGAAACCAGCCTCAGCCTCTCAGCAAGAAAAGAAACCAAAACAAGGGGCCTAGCTCTGCCAGTGTGCCTCAGTGGTTGATCATCGGCCCATGAGCCAGGAGGTAATGGTTTGATTCCTGGTCAGGCACATGCTCAGGTTGCAGGCTCAATCCCCAGGAAGGGGCGTGCAGGAGGCAGCCGATCAATGACTCATCATTGGTGTTTCTTTCTCTCTCTCTCCCTTCCTCCCTCTGAAATCAATAAAAAACATACATTTTTGAAAAAGAAAAAAGTAATTTAAACCAATGGGCCTCAATCTTTTTGCCCTGGTGGCCTGTCAGCAGGGTCTGTGCCCTCTCAGCAGACAGTGCAGGATCCTCGAGTGTGACAATGACCTTCTCTCCCTGGAATTTGCTCCTGGTCACCATCAGGGAGCCCTTGGGCCCAGGAGTGACTTAGCCTGGGGCCAAAAGCCCATTTCTGGAACATAGATACAGGTGTCTGGGAGGAATCTCTGTTGCTTTTCTGCATCACCCCTGCCTGCACACACCTCTGCATCATTCCTCCTCGAAGTCCTGCCCTGAGTCTACCACCCCTACCTCCTCCAGGAGGTGTGGTGACAGCTGTCCTTCCCACCCTCCAGTTGGACCTTGGTGCCAGGCATTGGGCAGTATGTGTCTCCAGTGGCTCAGCATGTGCCCCAGTGTCCTCTGCTGTCTACTCAACCCCAATCAGAGAAACCACCTGCCACAGCAGGAGCAAAGGGCTGGCTTAGGACAGAGAAACGGGCCACAACCCATCCCAGATGCTTTTGAAGGACAAGAAAGCAAAAGTGGGGGAGTAGAAGTGGTCAGAGAGGGCAAGATGGTGATATGTGAGAAGGGCTTGAGGGAGCCAGCCATCTTGGGGAAGAGTGTTCAGATGGAGGAAGAGCCCACGCAAAGACTCTGTGCAGATGGGTGGTGGGAGCAAGATGAGGGGGCAGGAAATAGGGTAGATGCAGGCCCTGAGTGAGATGGGAAGCCACGGTGGGTTCCGGAACACACTGAGGCAAGGATGGATGCCAGGAGACCAGGAAGAGGTAGTTCTGGGGACTCAGCCCAGGGTGGAGGCCATGAGGACCCAGGCAGATGAGCTCTCCATTCTACAGTAAGCCCCGGATGCTGAGGCAGGACCTTCCCACAGTGGAGGGGGAGGCATCAATGAGGGGACACAGTCAAACCAGCTCTGGAAGGACAAGAAGGCACTGGCCATGGGAAGAGAACAGGTGGTGGCAACAGCAAGTGCAAAGCTCCTGAGATTCTATGGCCTGCTCCCAAACATAGGCACAAGGGGTGAGGACCCAACCCTAGGTCACACAGCTCCTCCCTCTGTTGCATCCTTGAACTTAGAAGATCCATTGACCTTCTCTCAGTTCTGTCGTGTCAAGCACAGAGTCAGGAGTCAGTTGGGGCAAGAAGCAGGCAACGTCAGCTCCTGCTTAAAAATTCACTCCCTTGCCTGCCAGGCGTAGCTCAGCAGTTGAGCATGGACCTAGGATCCAGATCTCAGTTCGATTCCTAGTCAGGGCACATGCTCGGGTTTCCGGCTCAATCCCAGTAGGGTACGTACAGGAGGCAGCCAATCAATGATGACTCTCATTGATGTTTCTCTCTCTCCCTCTCCCTCTGAAATCAATAAAGATATATTTTTAAAAAATAAAAATTCACTCCTCTTACTGTAGCTTCAGCTGAGGGACAGGGTTCAAGGCACATAAGGGGCCCTGCAGGTTTAACCCCACCGTGCCTTGCTGGTAATTGGATTCTAACTCACGGGGACCGTTGGGAGGATTACAAAAGGAGGGATGCTTAGTATACAGCCAGTGCTCCATTCATGCTTGAAACTCTCAGTGGTGCTTCAGTGAGCGCCTGTGGAGTGTCAAGCCTCACCCAGTACCCTTTTCATCTCTGTAAGTCTTGGGGTCAGCATGATTGGCCGTTGTCCAGGGCGGCGATGCCATCCCTGTGGGCAGTGGCCAGGCCACTATCCTCTGTGCCCAGAGGCTGGCACCTGATGCCTGGCTTGGTGAGCAGTCACCTCGAAAGCCCCCAGTCCTACCCTAAGAGCTCCCTCCCAGTCTAGGCCCAGTCACCCAGAGGTGACTCACCCTCACCCCGCCTCCACTGGAACCAGGCACTGAAATAGTCACCCAGCTCACTCTCGGGAGTGGCCGTGGAAATACCTCAGGGCTACATTCAGTGCCTAAAAATACCCTGTGGGTCCTATTGAGTCTTCCCCCCTCCTGCATTCCCTTCTGTTTCTTTGAAAACCATCCCTGTGAGCACCCAACATGGAGGGTCTGTCCCTCCATGTTGCACCACCCCAGCATGTTGAGTGTCCCTGGAGACCAGGGCTGGAGGGTGTCCCTAAGTGTTTGTGGACTGTGGCCCCTCCTTTGTCACCATGGAGACTAGGACACAGTTTCCCCAGAACATTCTGGAAGGACAAAGTTTTCTGAAACCCCTATATGTTCCTGGAAGGGGAGGCCTGGGTGCAACACCCAGTTTTCCTAAAAAAGGAGAAAATGATTCTTGCTGTTTGTGTTCATGAGTCTGCAGGAAGCAGGTTCCCCAACAAAGCCCTCATCTGGAATGAACCCCATAGCCTCCCCCCACTTGCTGTAGGACCCCACATAGATTGTAGTTCCTTCTTTCTCCCTCACCCCTGAGGGGGAGACTGTCCCCTCCAAGGCACCCAAACGTCCTTGACCTCATCCCAGCCATTCAGCCTCCTGGTCACACTCTGTCCTAACAGAGAAGATGGTAAAGGGAGAGAGAGACAATCGGCTGCCTCCTGCAAGTCCCCTGCCAGGGATCAAGCCTGCCACCCAGGCATGTGCCCTGACTAGGAATCAAACCAGCAACCTTCTGGTGCACTGGAGGATTCCCAACCAACTGAACCACACTGACCAGGTGCTTTTATCTAATGTCCTTTTTATTATTTTTATGGAGGTAAAATTCACTAACATAAAATTTGCCATTTTAAAATGAACAATTTGGTGGCATTTAGTACCCTTCACAATATTGTGCAACCACCTCTAGTTCCAGAAAGAAACTCCATAAAGAAACCCAAAAAGAAACTCCATACCCATTCCCACCTCTGCCAGCCCCTAAACCATGAATCGACTTCCTGTTTCTATAGATTTGCTTGTTTTGGACATTTCATATAAATGGAATCATACATGTGGCCTTTTGTGTCTGGTTTCTCTCAGCATCACTTTCAAGGTTCGTACACATTGTAGCCTGTCACTTTTTTATGTGGCTGAATAATATTCCACTGTGTGGATGGACCACATTGTGTTCATCCTTCAACAGCTCATGGAACTTGGACTATTTCTAAGTGCTTGTTGAATGTTTACTCTCTGCTAGGCACAGCTGTAAGCGATTAATCTGCACCTCCCCCATGAGGTCATACTGTGACCGTCATGCCCATTTGCCCATTTCCCAGTGGGAAAAATGAAGGCAGAAATAGGCAGACAGGCCTCCAAAGGAACCACAGACCACCTCATAGGTCTTTATACTCTGGAGATGGGAGTAGAAACAGAAAAGGAAACCAAGAATTAAACAAGGTAAATGCCAGGTGAAGACCCTCAGTTTTCTAAGCAGACCAGCATGTGCAAAGGCCCTGAAGTGGGAATGGGCTGGTGTGGCTGGAGAACAAGTGACAGGGATGGGGTGGGGGGTGGACAGCAGCTTCGGGTTCTGGGATGTGTGGGGAAGGGTCTGGGCTGTGCTCTGAGATGGAGAGAGAAAAAGATGCAAGAAGAGAGGGCAAGAGACTGGAAATAGGAGGGAGAGACGGGGCCTCAGATCTCATACCTTTCAGCAGGTGCTGGATGAGTTGATGCAGGAACTTATCCAGCCACCCCAGGGTCTTACTATCCCTCTCCAGTCTCAGAAGCCACTTCCAGAATGGAGCCTGCAGAGTAGGGGCCTGGTAGGGTGCTGTGCGCACAGGGGCAGGACAGTGGGTACCAGATGCTGCTACCTGCCTCTGCCTGAGTCAGCATTGCCATGGCAACGTGGATCCTGCCAGATGCTCCTTCAGGCACATCCCCCATCATTGCAGCCACCTTCACGTCATTGCCGGGGGCGGGAGTGCAGCTATTTTTACCCAGGCTGCTGACAGCACTCAAGGACCAAGATGCCCACATTCCCCCATTCAGCCCCTTTGCCTCCTGAGCCACCAGCTCCCTGCAGAATCTCCAGGCTCTGCCTGGGAGGGGACGGGGACTGTCTTAAGCAGTGGGTACTGCAGGTGAGGAAACATGGGCAGTGGACAGCAGGAGTGGGCATAGCTAGGGGGTGACAGGGAGACTGTCTAAAGCAGTAAGCCACAGAGTATGGGAAAGCCAGAGTGGCACTCAGAGGGAAGATGGGTCCCTGTGATGGGGAAACTGAGGTGGGGAGGGTAGTCATGGGTTCTACCTTGGCTAGTAAGGATTCCAACTACCCATCATCCCAGCTGCTTATGACCTGGGTGTCCTGTGATCCCCCCACCCTTACCTTCCCCCATCTCCCCTCTTCTTAACCCACCCCAGGCCTCGTGGATTCTCCTTCAACATATTGTGCATTCCTACCTCAGGGCTTTTGCATGTGCTACTCTGGCTTTCAGAAATAACCTACCTTAGGGCACCCCAATAGCACCCGCTTTGTCTTAAGTCTTTGTGGACCCTCTGCACCCCCTCCACTCTCCCTCCCTGCAATTTCTTCATAACTCTTGTCACTGCCTGACGTTATACATTATCTATTTTTCCAGCTGTCCCCGCCCTAAGAATGTGGGCCTTAGTTTACCCAGCTTGTGGAATGGCAGCGTGTGCAGAGTGAAGGGGGAACCAGGCAGTGAAAGGCCAGTGTCTGGGTCTTCTCCACCTGACCCAGAACTGCAAGGACAGAGTGGGGCCTTGGTGTGACCTACAGCTCCCTGGGCAGGTTGGCTCTCAGTTCAAGCCCAGAGTGGGAACAGAAAGAAGTCAGTGAGCAATGGTCAAGCCAGACCAGGGTACCTGCCCTGAGGCCTCCAGGACAGGTTGGGGTGGCCTGTGAGTACCCCCCTCACCACCATCACCATAGATATTGATCATCCATGGGGCCACCGTGTCAACACCAGCCCCAATTGTGCTGCCCTGGGAGACAGTCACTACATCTTCACTGTAGAGATTTACAGGGTCACCTCTTTATGCTAACAACACCGAAGACTGGTTCATTCCAGTCTTCAGCCAAGAACAATGGATCCCAGTGAAAAACATGATTGACAAACGTGTCTCTTCCTGTCTCCAGTCTTTACCAGCTGTCTCTTCTCCTCCCTCCTTTCTCTCTGGGTCTCTGGCCTTCTCCCTCTGGCTCCACTAAACTTTTCTTCCCTCCCTCTCCGGCTCTCCCCCTCCCTTTATCTCTGCCTTTGGCTCTTTGTTTATTTCAGTCACTATCTCCCCTTTCTTTCCCACTATTTCTATGCTCCCGCTCCCCCCAACTCCCCATTAATCCAGCCTAGCCCAGAACCTTGAAATCGGCCCCTTGGCCTCGGTCTAGCCATTCATCAAATGGGCTTGTCCTAAAACCTCCAGTCCTGGGCGGAGGGGGGTTCAGCATCTGACGCTCATCCTCTTTCCAGACCCGGGCAGACTTCCAGGGACCGGTGGGGAAGGGGTTAACCGCGTGCGGGTCTTGTCGTCCCCGCCCCCCCCCCCCCCCGGCCCTGTATTTAATTAGCGGCCCCAGTTAGGCTGCAGAGCTCGGCTGGGGGGGGGGGCGGAGGAGATGGGGGAGAAGTGGAGGGGAGGGACCTGAGGGCAAAGGGAGTAAAGGAGGGGGGAGGAGGGGAGCCGAGAGGCTAGACAGGAATTCGAATCCCGCATCGCAAGGTTCCCCCATTCAGACGTCTGGGCTCCCAGCTCTGACCTCCCCAACACCCCGTCTCTCGGGGTGGGAATCCCCTCCCATCGCACCGCGAACTCCCAAAGGCTGAGCCGTGCGCCCATAGTGAATGTCAGCTCTCTTCCTATGGTGCAGTTGAGGAAATTGAGGCCCACGCAGATGCGGCAACTAACCGGGACACAGCTTGGGCCGCTCAGCGCTTATTTAGGCGGCCTTGTCTGCGCGCTGGAAAACAAGGCAATGAAACCAGTTGGTTCCGGCCGGGCAACCTTGGGGGCATGGGCAAGGCAGGGGGCGGCGGCGGGGACCGTGGAAGAGCTGGCGCCCGGCGGTTCGGCTTCAGTCCCAGGTATGCCACACCTCTCCCCATGCCTCAGTTTCCCCCAAAGTATGCGCGGCGTCGGGCACCTGGAGGACTGCCCCTACCCACCACCGCCTCCCGCGCAGCCCGAGCGTCTGTGTTTACGCAGCCCCGCCTGGCCCTGACGTCGGCACTAACGCCACCCGCCCCCCCTCACCACCCAGTCCCGCCGCCCTGCAGAGTTAACTCTTTCACTGCCGCCAGCCGCGCCCCCTCCCCCCCCCGCCAGAGGAGGGCCAGGTTGGGGGGGACAGAGGGAGGGCATTCCCCGGCAAGGCCAGGCCACGCGGGAGGTGCTGTGCAGCCCCCTGGCCTTGGCCGCGCCAGGCTTCCCGCCTGGAATGCGTCTCCCGCCCCATCCCAGTCCTGTTTACTGCAACGTCCCTCCCTCCACCCCGTCAAGAACCCTCCAGGGCTGGGCGTGTCCATGTCCAGCTGGGTCTTCCCGCAGCGCAGAAGCTCCTAGGACCCGGGGCGGGGTCCTCTTACCGAGCAATTCTGTTGGGAGTTTCTCCGCCCCCCACCCCCCATTTTCAAAATGAGAACCAGGGAACCCCAGAGAACTTAGGGAGGTCACGAGGCCCTGGCTGATCACCCAGTTCCTGTGGCTCCCTGACTCCCACCTCCCACCCCTCTGGAGAGGCCCCCCCCTTTCTCACGGCGGGGGAAGGGACCCTCAGGCCCCGCCCTGCCCCAGGGGAAGTGAGAATGAAGGGCCCTCCCCCGCAGCCTCACCACTTCCTCCCCGGAGGCAGCCGCGGGGTCTGGGGGGGAAGTGGGATAAGCATGGGGGTGGGGCGCGAGGGAGTTCAGGAGAGCGGCCTCAAGCTCGGAGGAGGGTCTGTCTGCCCCCCAGCCGGAGAGGGGCTGAGCTAGGGTTTATTTGCCTCCTGGGCTGGGGTGGGGGCGGGGCCAACCTCCTTCCCTGGAGCCCCTTCGAGATGGACTTGGACTCTGCTGGCTCCCTACCCGACCCTGTTTCTTCCTGCTCCTTCTGCGCTGCCTGCTGCGCCCGCCCCATTCAATCTGCTCCCTTACTGAGGCCTAAAGGCCTGCCGAGGTCCAGCTGCAGCTCTCCTCTGTGCAGTCCAGACCCCGGATTCCCGGCCTCCCATCTTCCTGCAGAGATGCACCTGGATTCCAGTCTGCCCTCCCAAGAAGGGCTAAATTTTGCTCAGAGCCTAGGTGGGCCCATCCGAAAAGTGGGGACAGGTGTCCTCCTTGAGGGGCTGCTGTGGGATTTTAAGGAAAAATGTGGAGTGGGCTTGCGATCTTGGCAGCAAGGATGCAGCAGCTCATTAATTGCCTCATCCATTCATTACTTCACTAACACAGCCATTACTCCATCCCCTCATTCATTTAATTATTCATATATTCATAGATTCACACAACTCTTCCCCCATCCCCAAGCAGCCTAGGGAGGACACCCAGGGGCCCACTGCTCTTTGGAGAAGGATGTCAGGGGCCCACACGACCATGGGTGGGGACAGCCCCAAGGTTCTGAGGAGGAAGTGGGAGCTTCCACTTAACCAACCTGAAGCCTCCCCTCAGCAGCCCTGTGGGGTAGCTGCGTGCCACTACCTTCAGCAGTCCCCGAAATGGGTCAGTACCCCACAGGGCGTTGTGAGGGTGCTGGCTGATTCAGGCAAACCTCAAATATAGTAGGTGGCTTATCTGAGGCTGGGCATATTGACTGAGCATCGACTGTGCTGGGGCCCTCTGGGACAGAAACAGTGAGTGGGTCCCTGTTGTGCCTCCTGAAGTTTTCTTTGGCTTGGCTTGGGGCTTCCCTGCCTTTACTGCTCTCTGGAAATTTGGAAATTCGTGATCCAGGCCTGGCCCAGAGTGTTGGGGGAGGGGGGTGCCTGTGTTTTGCTCTCAGGTAATCGTTTTTTGGGTTTCCTTCTATTTATGGCAAGAGAAACTGGTTTTCCATTCTTGGTGGTGACACAAAGGTTCCCTTTTGAAATATACTTAAGTAAAAACAGAAAAGGGGGTTGAACTAAAGGAAAAATAGTGACAGTGCTTATGTGCTTATGTTGTTTCCTGTCTCCCATAAGAATATCAGCTCAGGAGGTGATGAGGGAGGACTAAAAACCCATGCCCAACATACAGGGCCATGCACACAGTAGGTGCTCAATTAGGACGGTGGAATGGACATGAATAATGGTTCTTGAGGTTGGCCCAAAGGAAAACAAAAAAGTCAACTTCTGAAGTTGGTCTAATGAAAATGAGCTCACCACTCTCTGATCCCCAAACCCTCCGGTCCCCCCTGTGAAAGGGCCTCATCTGGGCCTGGGTATACAGCAAGTACACATTAAATGTACACTGGGTGAGCCTGTCTTGGGAGGTAGGGATGGCTGGTGTGAGAAGGTGTTCTCTCTTTGCAGGAACCCTTTTGAACTCACTTAGCATAGTAGGTCCATCAATCAACAAACATGACTTAAGGGCTCTCCCGAGCCTGCAGGAGGCTGGGGACACACCACAGCCTCGGAGAGTGGTCATTAGGGCCACCAATCATAAAGCCGGCTCTGCCAGGTATCACTCTGGTCCATCCTTGCTGAAGGGGGCTGACGGCACGTGAATTGCAAAATGGTCTTGTGAGACAGAAAAAGTCAGTGCCAGCGCAAAGGTCAGAGCCTGGCCCCTCCCTAAGGCCAGAGAAACACCTGCACAGGACCGCGGAGGTGGCTGCCCGTCTGGCTCCGGGCTAGGGCGGAAGTGGGGCAGGAGGGGAGGGAGGGGCCGCAGTCTTTGCGGGTAACCCGATCCTCAGGAATGCGGCGGGGCCAGACGCGCCCCCAACCCAAGGCCCGCGCCCCTCCTCTGGTCGCCCTGCGGGGTCCTACCACCAGGTCTCAGCCATCCGCGCCCTCTGCAGCCCGTGGAGCCTAAGCTCGGAGGGGCTGCCCCTACTAGCCGCACCCAGACCCGCGAGGTCCTGGGTGCTCGGGCCATCCCTGGCAAGCCTCACCCCCGGAAGGACCCTCCACCTCACCCCTTTCAGCTTCGTGCTTAACTCCTTTATTCTCTTCCTTTGGGGCTTTCCGTTTTATACAGTAGGTTTTAGGTTTTTGGGTCTTCAAATAAAGACTAAACATTAAGAGTTGCAGGTTGCTTTAAACAAAAAAGCAGATCTCTCCGCGTTAGGCAGAGGCCAGAGCCCGGGGTGATGGGGGTGGGGGTCAGGTTCAGCTTCTGTTGGGAAAGGGGGGGGCAGCCTAATTCTAGTCAGCTTTGGGCTGTACTCTGAGCAGGTCGTGGGCCCCTTCTGGACGCTGCTTCTGGACTCGAAGCTGCTGGGAGAATAAAGGTGAAAATGTGGTGAGGAACAAAAGTCCTTGGAATACCAGCCACCCCAGTTTTGGTGGAGACCCTGCCACCTTCACTTTCCTTTTCTCTCTCCTCCCTGGCTCCCCCAGTCCAGCCCCACCTTTCTCTGCCCTCCATCAATGTGGCCAATTGGCTTCTGCCCCAGGGCCTTTGCACTTGCTCTTCCCACTGGGACACTCTGCCCTTGACTCTGACTTGTTCCTTCATTCAGCATCACCTCCTAGGGATGCCTCTCCCAGATTACCCAATGCTAAAATACCCCCCTTTACCCTCCATGAAAGAGGCACCATTTATTCTCCTCAAAGCTGTGTTTGTGACCTTCTTCCTTCAGATCTTGTGCTGGGTGGGTGGGATTGTTTGTGACATTTATGTGTGTCCCCATCACTGGGCTCACAGTAGGTGCTCAATCAATATATGTGGAATGAAGTAATGGGATTATACCTAGTTCATTGCATAGGGCTAGTTGATGGATTTAGGGCCTCCTTGACCTGCCGGAGAAGCCCCCATGGGTCTCAGGGACAGATCTAGACACAGCCCCTCTTCCCAGCTCTGTGGGGTCAGGGCTGGCCCAAATGGAGGGGCAAAGCTGGGGTGTCCCAGAGGGCTCCCTGGCTGGAAGGAGAGGATGCAGAAGGGCATTAGGTCAGAGGGAATAGTAAGTGCACTGAAGAGCAGACTGGGGGTAGGGAGTCAAGCCTTAGAAAGTGGAGCTGGCAAAGTCTGCCAAAGGCCGCACCCTACACTTAGAAGCCAAGAACCCTCCCCACCCAGCTCAAGAACCTTCCCCTGTTTGGGGCATATAGAGCCAGACACAAATGGTGGACAGGGCTCAGATAGATGGAAGGGGTCTAGGGAAGTCCCCAGGGGCATAGTTAAAGAAGGCATCTTGGAGGAAGGAAGATTGAAAGGGGGTTTTGAAGGATGAGTAGGAGTTTGCCTGGAGGTTAAGGAAGGGCACTCCAGGCTAAGGGAACTCCAGACCCTGCAGTTTGGCTGCATAATAATAAAGTAAAACAATGACAGAGAACATTTATTGAGCCCATACTATTTCTGCAAATCCAATAAAAATCACAATACTCCATGAGGTAGGTAGGATTTCATTTTCATGAAGATGAAACTGGGACTCAGAGCGGTAACCTGCCTTTGCCTCCCTATGCCTCCATTTCTCAAGGCCTGTCTGCTGGTCATTCTTTCAGCTCAGGCTGACTCTGCCCACGGTTCACTAGATAGCCACCTACCTATTAAGGTCAAGACTCAAGGTCAGGGTGGAGCCTCCTCCCTAGGCTGCCCAATCATCCTCTTGCCTTGGAGAGAAGCATGACACCCTCTCCAATCTTGACCCAGAGAGGGGTCCCAGGGCTGGCTACAGGTTGGGTCTGTATTCCCTTCCACCAGGGTCCTTTTTGCCCAGGCTGGGACCCAAGAGGACACAGAGGGCATGGAGGGCACAGAGACCCACATGCCTGGAAACAGACATATGCATATACACATGGTATCCTGCTCCACACATGAACACACACAGGCACAGGTAGACAACTGTGCACACAAACACACACCGATGCGTCTGGCCCTCCGCCTGCCAGGCCAGTCCAGACCTCTTGCTCAAAATCAGAGACTCCCTCTTAGCCTTCTTGCTCCAAAGGCATTAGGAGCAGGGCCGGGTGAGAAAGGGAGCTGGGGAGGGGAGGAGGGGTTTGCTCCTGCCCACAGGCCAGTCACACAAACCAAGGCCAGAGACTGCCACAGGGGCAGGCAGTGTTCTCCTTTAACATCCTGCACCAACTGTATGCTAGGTAGGCCCTGTGCAGGGAGCTGGGGAACTACCAGGCCCAGGATAGACAAGGTTCTTGTTTTCTGGAGACTTATGATCCACTCCATCATTCTGGATAGTTCAAGGATATAATGAAAACAAGGTGAGTGGGAGGGGCCTCTCTGAGGACACACTTTTGCACTGGGTCAAGGAATCACCAGAGTGCATAGTACATACAAAGGTCCTGGGGCAGTAGGGAGCTGGGAAACCAAGGCTCAGAGAGGGTAAGGGTGAAAGGTCACAGGAGGAAGAAGGGTGTGGAGCCTCTACCACCTGGCTGAGGAGTGGGCTCCATCCTGAGTGATGTAAGAGCCATGGAGGGGTTGTGTGCAGGGCTGTCAGACTCAGATATCCTAAGGATCCCTGGGGAGTGTTGGGGTGGTTATCTCCTCTCTCGTCCTTCATATCCCATCCCCAGACAGCCTTTAGGGCAGCTAATTAAGCTCTAACAGTCATGATAATAGTAATAAGCAGGTAATAATTACCAGCTGGGATTCCTGCCTTAACAGCCCAAGCAGGGACTAAAGGAGAAACCCGGGGGGGGGGGTGTAGAGAGGTATTAAGAGAAAAACTGTAGGGCACACTCACTGGAGGACCCAGAGCAGGCATTGGCAGAGTTAAAACGTAGGCAGCTGCCCAGGGGCATGGACGCCAGGGTTCTACCGGGTGGTCACAGCCCTGGTCCCGCGGGCTGGTCACTCGCTGAGCCTCAGATTTCGCGCGTCTCAGGAATTCGGAGCCCGTGCTTTAGGCCGCTCCCAGTGAAAAGTATTAAGATCAAAGCGCTTTCAGTAAGTTCTGGCAGCCCTCCTTTCCCCTCCCCTATCTTTCTGGGGCAAACACACTACCGGACATTGCGGGTGAGGGTGGGTGAAGGCAGGCTTGGCCTACATCCCCGGCGAGTCACTGGCCACCGCTCCCCCAGGCCTTCAGCCCCCAGAGCGCATAATCTCTGGCTGAAACGCGTTTAAGGGAGCCGCCGTTCGCGGAGTAGAACGGGAGGAGCCAGGGAGTTATTTATCCAACTGGGACCCCATTTCCCCCACCCGCGGGGCCGACACCGTCCCCGCCGGCAGGGCCCCACGCACGGGGGCGGGGCTTTGGGGCAGGCGGGCGCCTGGTGGCCGGGCCTATCACGCCACCCCGGACGTGCCTTGGCAGGAGGCGGCGCTGGGGGCCTTGGTCGTACTCTGCGATCCTGGGGCGGGGTGACCCGGCTCAGGCGCGCGGCCACCCCCATGATGTCAACCCATAAGGCAGCGCGCTGTTGTGCGGTTTACTGCGCGTCACCGGGGCAACGGCAGCCGGGGAGGTTGTCGATAGATTGGCCCCGCCCCGCTATGTAAATGACAGACGTCACCCGCGCCCAATGGCGAGCGGGGGCAATGAGCTCATCGCGCTGGGCCGAGGCTATAAGAAAGCGCGCGGGTTGCGCGGCGCAGCAGCCGCCGCCAACCGAGGGCCGGGCGCAGCGGCCGCAGCCGGGGCGGGCTCAGGGCCAAGTGGACGGGGGGGGGCCCGGGCCCCTCGGGAGGCCGCGGCCACTCCCCTCCCCCCCGGACCGGCGCGGTGGGGGAGGCGGAGGATGGAAACACCCTTCTACGGCGATGAGGCGCTGAGCGGCCTGGGCGGCAGCGTCAGTGGCAGTGGCAGCGGTGGCAGCTTCACGTCCTCGGGTCGTCTGTTCCCCGGGGCGCCCCCGACGGCAGTGGCCGGCAGCATGATGAAGAAGGATGCGCTTACATTGAGCCTGAGCGAGCAGGTGGCAGCGGCGCTCAAGCCCGCGGCCGCGCCGCCCCCGGCTCCCCTGCGCACCGACGGCGCCCCTGGCGCGGCGCCCCCCGACGGCCTGCTCGCCTCGCCGGACCTGGGGCTGCTCAAGCTCGCCTCGCCCGAACTCGAGCGCCTCATCATCCAGTCCAACGGGCTGGTCACCACCACGCCAACAAGCACGCAATTCCTCTACCCCAAGGTGGCGGCCAGCGAGGAGCAGGAATTCGCCGAGGGCTTCGTCAAGGCCCTGGAGGACTTACACAAGCAGAACCAGCTGGGTGCGGGCGCCGCCTCCGCGGCCGCAGCGGCCGGGGGACCCTCGGGCACGGCCGCGAGCGCCGCGCCTCCCGGCGAGCTGGCCACGGCGGCGGCCACGCCCGAGGCGCCTGTCTACGCGAACCTGAGCAGCTACGCAGGCAGCACCGGGAGCGCGGGGGGCGCTGCGACGGTCGCCTTTGCCGCCGAGCCCGTGCCCTTCCCGCCGCCGCCCCCCGGCGCGCTGGGGCCGCCGCGCCTCGCCGCGCTCAAGGATGAGCCGCAGACCGTGCCCGACGTGCCGAGCTTCGGCGAGAGCCCGCCGCTGTCGCCCATCGACATGGACACTCAAGAGCGTATCAAGGCGGAGCGCAAGCGGCTGCGCAACCGCATCGCTGCCTCCAAGTGTCGCAAGCGCAAGCTGGAGCGCATCTCACGCCTCGAGGAGAAAGTGAAGACGCTCAAGAGCCAGAACACGGAGCTGGCGTCCACCGCAAGCCTGCTGCGTGAGCAGGTGGCGCAGCTCAAGCAGAAGGTCCTCAGCCACGTCAACAGCGGCTGCCAGCTGCTGCCCCAGCACCAGGTGTCCGCGTACTGAGCCCGCGCGCGGGGCGCATGCGCGGCCCCCCTACCGGAGAGGCGGGCTTGCGGGGGGGGCGTGGGTGCCCCGGACTCTGAGAGGGCGTGGCCCTGGGGACGCCCCCGGATGGTGCCAGGACTTGGGAGAGGGCACCTCACACTCGACAAGCTGGACCCCCTGCTGCCGGGGGGGCAAGCGCATGACTCCCCATCCCCGCCCCGCCCTTGCGCTGCCTCTACCCTCTGCGCGCGGCCACCCCGAGTTGCACAAACCCGCGCCCGGCTGCCTCTTTGTACGCACCGCGGCCGAAGAGGGTTCCGAGGGGGCGCAGCCTGAAGCCCTGCGTTGCCTTTTCTTTTACTTTTTTGCATTTGGAAGAGAGAACAGTGTTCGATTCTGCCCTATTTATGTTTCTACTCGGGAACAAACGTTGGTTGTGTGCGTGCGTGTTTTCTTGTGTTGGTTTTTTTTTTTTTTTTTTTTTTAAAGAAACAGTAAAGAAAACTCCTCCCTTTCTTTGCTTTCTGCCCCCGCCCTCTCCGTTCTTCCGACAGACACCCATCTTTCCTCCCCGCCCTTTCTGTTGTGGGTCCCCCCCCCCTTTTCGGTTTTGTTTTGCTACAAGTCTACATTCCTGTTTGTAATACTTGGTTCGCCCGGTTTTCTGTTTTCAGTAAAGTCTCCTTATGCCAGCTCTGCTCTCCGCCTCCTCCTTCCCCTGCCGGGACCTAAGGGGCTGGGCTAGGCCTATCCCGCTCCCCTCCCCCCACGCCTACTTCCCTCGTCTCTCCTCCCCTGCTCATGGGAGGGGGAGCTGGCCCCGGGGTGGGGCCCGCACCTCTGGCGCGCTGCGAGCGCCATCTAGGCGCGCCTGGGCGCCAGGCCCACTGATGTCTGGGTTGGGCCGCGGACGCTGGAGACTAAAGCGATTGGAACTAGCAAGCTTGCAGATTGTCCCCTTTGGGGAGGAGTGACTGCAGGATGGAAAGGGGACAGCCCCAGCCGAGGCAGGAAGGAAAAGGCAGAAACTTTGACCTTCTGGGCTAATGTTTCCTTGTCTCTGAAACGAGCAGAACAATCTAAACCTCTATAAAGTTGTGAAAATTAAGTTTGTTTACAGAGCAGTGTTTGGTTCACAGTCAGTGTTTAATGTGTTTATTATTGGTTAGGGGATGGGGAAACTGAATCTTGGGACCAGAAGGAAAGTGGCACAGGTGGGATCTGAGCAGGTGGTCTTACTCTAGGACTGGAGGTGTGGGTACTTTCTGTGGGACCTCCCTTTTAGGGCACTGACTGGGAGTCCAAGATTTTCTAAATATTCTCTGAAAGCACCCTCCCCCCAATATCCTATTCTCCCATTTTGAGGAAACAGGTTTAGAGAGGTTGAGTGACTGGCTTGAGGTCACATAGGCTTGTTTTGTTTCGTTTCTTAATTTTCACCTGAGAATATTTTTTCCATTGTTTTGTTTTTTAATTTTTTTTTAATAGAGGGAGAGTGGAGAGAGAGAGGGAGATACATCAAATGGTTGCCTCTCCTATGCTCCCTGACCTGCGCTTGGGATCGAACCCAGGGATGTTCTGGGAATCAAACCCAAGACCGTTTAGTGTGTAGGCTGATGCTCTAACAACTGAGCCGCATGGGCCAGGGCCACACAGCCTTTTAAGGAGACTACAGGGACATTGGGACCTGGCTTTCTCGCCTCCAGAGCCCTGACTGCCAGGCTGTCCTCTTCCCTGATCTCATCTAGGCTTTGCTATTGTGTGGGCCAAAGACCCTGGGCCTTGGGCTTCTGCCTTACTTGGGGCCCCAGGGGAATGTGAGCATTGGTGGCCCAAGACACAGGGCAAGCTGGGCTGGTAGGTGTGTGTTGAATGCTGACCATACCCAGCCCTACTCAGAAAGTGAATCATGCCTGATTTACAGGTACAAAGAAGGAATGCCATGTGTCCACAGTCCCTTGGCCATCAGAGTGGTTCCTCACCATCTACACATTCCCTCTAGCCCCTGGTCACTCTGTCTGCCCACTTCTTGAGGTTTCAAGAGCTGTTTGGGGGTTTGTTTTTTACCCATGTGACTTCACCTGGCACCGCCTTCTGGAAGACATTTCAGGAGGGGCGCCAGAAGTGAGAAGAGAGCTGATGCTGAGATGGTGTCAAACAGGAGACCAAGAGCCATGTTTTGAGGGTAGAGCTTCACTGTTCAGGAGACTGAGTACCAACTTGGATGCCAATTTGCCATCCTGTGACCTCGGCCGAATCTCCCTAATTTGTCCTTTACCTGAGATGCTGTGTGTTCACGTCCAAGTAACATCTCCCAGGGCAGAATTTGGAATAGTTTGGAGGATGAACAATGACAGTTAATACTCAAGTGCACCCTGTGCAGTCCCCAATCTATAGAGAAGGAGATCCAGGGAGGTTGCAAGATCTGCCCAAACTGTTTACTCACATTTCTGATGACAGTTGTTTGGGGGGGGATGTTCCCTACACTAACCAATTCTCTCCAACTCTCCAAACACCAACTAGGTTTCCTACAGTTTAGTTCTGACAGTTTACCTGGAACTAGCATAGACCCCACAGATGAAAGGCTCAGTCCCGCAAAACTACCCCCAGTATAGACACCAGCACAAGTCCCAGGTTGCCACCTGTACTTCTGACCAACCAGCTATAAATTGGGGGTTTTCATGACCCCCTCCTCAGGTTTGATAATTTACTAGGACAGCTCACAGAGCCCAGGAAAGCATTTTATTTTCTAGATCACTGGCTATAAAGGACACAACTCAGGAACAGCCAGATTAAAGAGATGCACAGGGCACTAAGTTTCCATGTCCCCTCTGGGCTGCCATCTTTGGCCTTTGGTATAAAGTAATTCAACCTCCAGCCCCTCTCCCCTCCAAGGAGGTTTGAAAGGTGGGGCTGAAAGTTCCAACCCACTAATCAAACCTAGATCTTTATGGAGACCAACCCGCAGCTGACCTCTTGCTCTGGTGACTCCCAGCAGCTCCCAGTGAGGCCCAGCAGAGGCCCCTGGGCCTGGCTGTTGTGGCTTTGGCAGGACCCTGCTGAGCTGAGGCCAAGGTGTGTGTCAGCCCAAGACCTGCCAGCAGTGATTCACACCAGGCCTCGACCTAGCCCCAGGAGGTGACTGGAATGGCAGCCTCGGTTCCCTCTCTAGGACTGTGGCTAAGAGTCAATACCCATTTCCACCAGCCTGTATGTAGATTCATTCCAAGGGGCCTTGGGCCCAGCCCCACCCTAAGGAGCCTTTGTCCTCAGAGCCAGACACAGATACCAGCTGGCCTTTTAAGAAGTAAGAGTTTCCTTTGTTTAAACTCTTTCCAGGCTTCTGGGTTCCTTCTCAATCAAACCCAAACTCCCCTACTCCTCTCCAAGGCTCCAACTATGACCCCTCCCCACCCTCTTCCCTTTCCCTTACATACATGTCAACTTCCTCTCTTCCCTCATCATGCCCATCTTGTTCTTACCTCAGGGCCTTTACCTATACTGTGCCCTCTAACTGAGACGCCCTTCCCCCAGCTTGCCCATGGCCAACTCCTCCCCTGTGGGTCAGCCCATCCCACCCCCTCTTTGGTCCCTTCCTGAGTTTCACAGCCTCAAATTATTTGGGTTGTGTCCCCAGGACTCAGATCAGATCCCAGCCCAAAGTAGGTGCTCAGCAAATGCCCAAGGGATGAGAGACTGGGGCTGCTTCCAGACACATGGAGGTGGAGGTGGGTCACTTCTGTGTTCATAGCCCTAACTTTCTGCTCAGGATGGGCAGGTAACACATAGCAACCACCATGACTCTCAGTTCTGACCCAGGTCCTGCCCCCTTACCTCTGAGTCTGCCTTCTAGAAGCCCCTCCTCCCAGGAGCTGGCATTGATTGGCTAGACTTGGCTGTGAGTCACAAAGCCAAGGTGGCAAGAGGGCCCCAAGGTTGGCCCTTCTGGCTGGTGGGTTCAGCTTCAAGGGAAGGTGAGTGGGGCTTTTGGAGGGCTTCATGGGGAGTACACGGGTACCTAGTCATTCTTCCCTGGCCCCATGTTCTCAGAGTCTTCTTGGGCCTTCTGGACCTCTCTGAGGAGGGGTCAGCTCCCCAACCCCTCAGAGCAGGGGCACTAAGGTCCCCCAAAGGCCTGATGGTGGGTTTGTCTGCCTGGGGGCCCATCCTGGAGAGCCTATCGCATCTTGGGAGCCTAGGAAAGAGGGCTTAGCTTGTGTGACACGTAGGGAAACAGGCTCAGAAGAGTTTACTCAAAATTGCTGAGCCAGCTACTCAGCTTGTGTGTTCAGGGCCCCCTATTGTTCCTTTCTATCCCCTGTAATCCCATTTCTCTTACTCTGTTGTCTGTTTGCTCATTCTGGATGAATTCATCCAAAGGGCTGACCCATGTGGTTGATAAAACCTCAGGATGGTCCCTAGGATGGACCAATTCAGACCCTGAAGCTGCCAACTCCAAGTTTTGAAGGTTGGGCTATACCCATCCATCCATCCATCCATCCATTTATCCATTTCATCCATCCATTCATCTATTCATCTATCCATCCTATCCATCCATCCATCCATCCATCCATCCATCCATCCATCCATCCATCCATCCATCTATCCATTTCATCCATCCATTCATCTATTCATCTATCCATCCTATCCATCCATCCATCCATCCATCCATGGATCCACCCATGAGGCAAATCAGAAACAACATAAAGAAGTAAGACACATAGTATTTTGGCTTCTCCTCTGTGAAATGGGGGACATTGACTGGACCTATCTCCAGGGGAGCTGGCCTCAGGCCCATTTGCTCTTATGACTCAGTTCACATTGCCCCTTGTTCTCAATGGACCTGGCTGTCTTGGGGCTGGGGTGAAGACTGCGCAGGCGGCTGGACATTCAGGCCATCGCACAGGTGAAGCCAGAATGTTCATCATGAAAGGAGGGGGTACATGGGTCTTTGAAAATTAATTAATTCTGGTCAACTCTATCTTGAAGTGTCTAATCCATTATAATTTCAATTAATGATATGGTTGAATTTAAATCTACCATTTTACTATTTTTCTTTCTTTTGTCTCTAAGTTTTAGTTCTTTATTCCCCTCTTCTGCCTCCTTTTGGATTATTTGAATCTTTAAATGAACCTCTCAATATGTACTCTGTGATAAAGGAGTTCCTTTGTCTCCTTCCAAGTGAGTGCAAAGTTAACCTTTCTCAGCAGAGGACACTCTTGAGACATTGCAGGAAGAAGATGCTCACCTGCAAGAAGGGTCAGTGGTGGAGGTATGGAAACTCCAGGTGGAACTTGCCCCAGTCATGGGAACAGATCATCATCCCTTTATGACTTTGCAGCCTTAAACTGGTGAAAACCTTTCTCCAGCCTTCTTGACCTCCAAACCAGAGCCCTCATGGAGGCTTATGCACTGTGGGCCTCCTGTCTCACCCAGCACCTGGACTCCCAATGTGTGCTTACATCACCAGCTGCTGATCACCTGCTCCTCCGCCTTTTCCTTGCCCAGCAACTCCAGACCAGCTATGGCATGGCCAAACCAGCAAATATCTCTGCCATCTGGTAGTCCAAACCACATATTTTCCAAGGAGGTCTGAACCTGTTACAAATTTGCCCTTCCTTGGAAACACTCCCTCAGCCCTAGGAAATCACCTAGAGTTTCATTTGATCTTACAGTTAGTCTTTCATCATCATTAACAATTCTTTATATTAAACTTCCCTATTTTAAACTATTGTGTAGTTTCTGTCTCCTGACTGGGTCCCGACCACTACTGTGTGGCTCTACTGTCTTCTGGCTTCCATAGTTTCTGATGAAAAATTGGCTGATTCATGAAGATGCTCATGTTATGTATTATTTTTCTCTGGTTCTTTTCAAGATTTGATCTTTGTTTTTCATGACATTGACTGGATTGAGCCCAAGTGTGTATTTCTTTGTATTTATCTTTCTTAGAAAATTCTGAGCTTTTTTTAACTCTATAAAAAAAATTTCAACAAATTTTGGCAATTATTTTTTCACATGTTTTTTATGCCCTTCTTTTTTCTGGGACCCAATTACATGTATGTTAGTCCTTTCAGTGTTGTCCCACAGATCCCTAAGTCTTGCTTTATGGCCCAGTTTCCTCCTCTGTGTGCTTCAGATTGGATAATTTCTATCTATTCAAGCTCACTGACTCTTCTGTCATCTGCACTCTGCTGGTTAGCCCATCCAGAGAACTTTGAAATTTCAGGTATTGCATATTTTGAATTTTAGAATTTCCACCTTTTTAAAAAAATATATCTTTTTTCTATTTCTCTGCTGAGATGCCCCATCTCTTCAGTCGTTATGAGCATATTTTCCTACTTAGAATAATTATATAGCTGTTCTAAAATCCTTGTCTGCTAATTCCAACATCTGGGGTATCTTGAGGTTATACTCCATTAAAAATAACTTTTTTTTCCAGGAGAATGAGTTTCATTTCTTTGTTTATTCATATGTCTAGACATTTTGTCATATATCCTATGTACTGTGAATGTTATGTTGTGGAGGTTCTGGATTATGTTATATTCTTTCAAAAAGTGCGGTTATTTTTGTGTTAGGAGGCAATTAACTTGTACTCTTTATCACATGCATTGCAAACATTTTCCCCAGTCTTTTGTCTCTGATCATGATTATGGCATCATTTGCCATACATATTTTTCTCTTTACAAAGTTAAACATTTAGTTTCCTGTTTAGTTTTATAAGAGCTCCCTAATTCACATGTTATGCACACATTCTAATAAATATTCTCGTAATTTCTAAATCCACCTGGAAATTTTTGGACTATGGTGTGAGGGAGGGGTTCAAGCAGTGTTCTCCCAGATGGATTGTCTTGTACCATTTATTTTGTACCTTATGCCATGATTTTTACCTCCTGAATTTAAATACAATGTACCATTGTTTCATTGGGATCAATTTTGGTTTCACTTTACTGTCTCAATGGTTTGTCTAGTTCTGGGTGGGTACCGTACTGTGATTATGATGGCTTTTGAGTATATTTATATATCTGGTAAGTCAGAGTCCTCTTTACTAGTCTTCTTGTTCATGATCTTGGCTACTCTCATTTATTCTTTCATTTGAACACAAATCATTTCTTCCATTTTCAAAAAACTCCCTCTTGGGATTGGACATGAATTGCTCTCTGAATTGTGACATTGTATAATACTAAGTTATATGAATTCTTTCTTTCTAACCTCATGGTACATCTTTCAGATGGCTTTTGTCTCCTTTCTTGGCCTTCCTATAACTCCTTTGGCTTTTGTATATAAAATTTATTTCTATGAATTGTATAGTTTTTGACATTACTACGAATGGTATTTCCCCCCATTTTCATTTACAGCTGATTTTGCATCAAATGCAGAAAAGCTGCTGGTTTTTGTATGCAGCCATGTGCCTTAGGAAAGATAGGAGATAAAAATATATAGATATAACCCTGGCTGGTGTGGCTCAGTTAGTTGGAGTGTCGTCTGGTGCACCAAAAGTTTGCAGGTTTGATTCCTGGTCAGAGCAGGAATCAGGGTGTGTACGGAAGGCAATGGATCAATGTCTCTCTCACATTAATCTCTCTCTCTCTCCCCTCCCCCTTCCTCTCAAAGTCAATGAACATATCCTTGGGTGAGGATTAAAAATATATGTATATATAGCCATGGCCAGTGTTGCTCAGTGGTTAGAGTGTCAACCTGCGTACCAGAGGGTCGTGGGTTCGATTTCTGGTCAAGGGCACATACCTGGCTTGCAGGTTCAATCCCTGTTCAAGAGGCAATGAATCAATGTATCTCTCTCACATTGATGTTTCTATCTCTTTCCTTCCCCTTGTCTTCCTTCCCTTCCACTTTCTCTAAAAATCAATGAAAAAACATCCTTGGATGAGAATTAACAAAAAACAAAACAAAAAAAATACACACACACACACACACACACACACACACACACACACACACATACAGGCTGTCCCCCCAAAATGTATACACACTTTAACAGATGACAGCTCAAATTTGAAAATGAAACATATTTTAATAAACACTGCCTTTATAATTATTCAAAGTGTGTGTATACATTTTTTGGGACACCCTATATATACAGATTTATGTAAATATATAAATTACATGTTAAAATTTAAATATTAATACATTAATAATATATTTAAATATAGAATATATGAATATATATTTATATAGATATATGTTTTGGGGTTTTTAAAATTCTCATCCAAGGACATGGTCATTGATTTTTAGAGAAAGAGGAAGGGAGAGAGAGAGATAGAGAGAGAAACATCGATCAGTTGCCTCCCGAAAACACCCCAACCAGGGCCAGGGACTGGGGCTGAGGATGGAACCCCCGACCTAGGTGCGTGCCCTGACCGGGAACCAAACCCCAAACCTTTCTGTGTCTGGGACAATGCTCCACCCAATAAGCCACACTGGCCAGGGCAAGATATATGCTTATAAAAAGTTAGAATGTCTTGTGTCTTCTAGGTAGACAATCCCTGCATCTGCTAGCTCTCCTTTTAAAATATTTACACTGTGTAAATGCACCACAGCTTTTTTATCCACTAATCTATTGATGGGCACTTGGGCTGTTTCCAGATCTTAACTGTTGTAAATAACAGTAAAGGCCTGGGGTGGACCCGGAACTGTGTGGAGGGGGACAAGTGGAGGAAAATGGGGGACATCTGTAATACTGTCAACAATAAATAAAAAATAAATAAATAAAAGTATTTACATTGATTATTCAAGTCCTTGTCATCTTGCTTTTCTGTAACCACCAAAAATAATACCTGCAGTGGCTGCGGCCAACTGTGCATCTTGTTCCTTCCTTTAATGAAAATGACTTTAGGATTTCACCATTTAAAGTGGCATTTGTTGTGGTTTTGTGGTTAGCCTTACCATCATTAGATACTATTCTATCTGTTTCTATATGTTTTTATTAGAAATAGCTATTGCATTTGACAAAACACCTTTTGGCCATTTTTTGAAAAATCATAGGCTGCCTTTTTTTTTTCCAAATCCTCACCTGAGGATATTTTTTCCATTGCTTTTCAGAGAGAGTGGAAGGGAGAGAGAGAGAAAAACACCAATGTGAGAGAGACACATGGATTGGTTGCCCCCCGCATGAGCCCTGACTGGGGCCAGGGATCGAACCTGCAACCAAGGTACGTGCCCTTGGCCAGAATCAAACCCAGGACCCTTCAGTCCACAAGCCAATGCTCTAACCATTGTTTCAAACCAGCCAGAGCAAGGCTGCCTTTTAAATTTCTAGATATAATGAATTACCTTGGGGATTTATAGATACTGAGCCATTCTTACATCTTTGCAATAAATCCTACTTGGCTATAGTATTCTTTTGATAACTGGTCACATTTCTTTAGAATATTTGTATCTTATCCATGAGTTTTCATTTTCACAATCCACACAAACTCATGTGACTATCCCTAAGGCCTCCTCATGGCCCCTCCCAGCCATCCTTATTTTAACTTTTTTTTTTTTTTTTTTGAGAGAAAACACCACCACCAATTTGTTGATCCACTTACTTACGCATTCATTGGTTGCTTCTTGTATGTGCCTGACCAGGGGATAGAACCCGCAACCTTGGCGTATCAGGATGACACTAACCAACTGAGCTACCTGGCCAGAGCTATACTGGCCTCCTTTTTTTTTTTTTTTAAATATATATATATATAGCTTTATTGATTTCAGAGAGGATGGGAGAGGGAGAGAGAGAGAAACATCAGTGATGAGTCATCATTGATCGGCTGCCTTCTGCAGACCCCCAACTGGGGATCAAGGCCACAAAATGGGCATGCTCCCTGACCGGGAATTGAACCGTGATCTCCTGGATCCTAGGTCAATGCTCAACCACTGAGCCACGCTGGCTGTGCTGATTTCTAATTGCAGAGCTTAACTTCTTCTGTTTCCTTTTAATTTCCTATAGTTGGAATAACCAGTTTGTCTTTCTTTTTCTTTCACTCAAAATAATATGTGTGAGATATATGTATATTGCTGAGCTCATTCTCCTAGCTGCGTTAAATGAGATACAATGATATACAAATAAGTCAATGTTTCTATTGCTATCTATTTATATTGATATGTTGATTAATATGCAGTTGATTTATTCATTTTTCTGTTGATGGGCATTTGGATGGTTTCCGGTTTGGGGTGAGTATAAACAGTTAGACCGCCTGAGTATATTTGTCAGCCTGGATTGAGTTGACTTCAAGATACTGACAATTTCCCCAAGTGGTCCATATTTTTAATTTTAGCCATTCTTGTGGATCTGGATACTATTCCTAATGGCTGGATAGCATATCACTGTACAAGTGTTCTGTTGATGAATTTAAGCAACCTCTTGTTGATAAGCATTTGGATTGTTTTCCATTTTTACTCTTCTAAATAATGCAGTAATGAACATTCTGGAACACCCTTCTTTATACACTTTTAACTGACCCCTAGCAATCACCTTTTTGGTTATTTCCAGTTACTTTGTTTTTACATACAGAATAACACTGAAATAAGCTATCTTGTACATTCATCTTTGTGGACTTAAAAGTTTTTAGTTTTCTTGAGATTTAAATTGAAATTTTTTTTTTTTTTTTTGCTTTTAACATCTCTTCTCATGTTGGTCTTGAGCACAGAGCCAGCCCAGGGCAGTGTTGTTGGCCGTTACATTGGATGAAGGGCTGAAGGCTGCTTACTCTTGCAAGCTGGCTTCTGAGATTGCACCTTCTCTTCCTGGTCTTCCTCCAACTCTATGACCCTCCAAGGTATGAAGATGTCTGGGTGAGGGTCTGACTGGTCCAACCAGAAGGGGGGTAATTCAGCCAAACATAGGCTCCAGGTTATGCATCAGGGTTGCTTGACAGCATCCCACCAAGGTACTTCTGAAAACCACAGTCATTTACTCGTTCTTCCTTCTGCCCATCCTTCCATCTGCCATTGACCTATCCATCATCTGTCAGTTATCCACCATCCATTCACTGACCCATTCATCAGTCCACCAATAGTCTCTTCATCAATGCCTTCAGCTCTCTCCATTTGCACACTCATTTATCTACTTAGATTTCATCCACCCACCCACCCATCCATGCATCTATCTTTCCATCCATTCCTCAGTCCCTGTCCCTACCCATCTATCCATCCACCCATCCATTTACCCACTCACTTATCCATCTACCCACCCATTTACCCAATCATCCATCCATCCATCCATCCATCCATCCATCCATCCATCCATCCATCCATCCATCCATCCACTCATTCCTCCAACTACCTACTCACCTATCCATCTACCCATCCATTCATGTGTCTATTTTTTTATGTATTGATCTGTTCATAAATTCATCAACTTCACTTACTCATCTTTTCTTTCACCCAACCCTTAATCCATCCCTCCAGCTGATCTACCATTCATTCACCTACTGATTTACCTATTCAGTATCAAGTCATGCATTCATCTATCCATTCAACTTTCAACCCACTCACCCACTTATTTATTAGTCAAGTTAGTCACTCACCCAATACCCACCCATTCACATCCTAAAACCGGACCCTATGACAGAGATGGGGACACAGAAATGACTCAGACCTGTTTCTTGCCCTCTAGGAATTGATAGCCAATTGGGAGAGGCAAATAACAATAACACACACACACAAACAGGAAATTCCAAAAACAGTGTGATCAGTGCTATACTCACAGTATGTTCCAGATATAGGTGGCCAGGAGGCCAGGATAGAGAGGGCCTGCAATGGACAGGAGGAAGATTGCAAGGTGCCAGGAACAAGATCTAGGTCCTGGGGCAAGTGTTCACTCCGGCCAGGACCCCTCTTGTCTGCACGACTCCACTCTCTGACTACCTCCCTGCCACACCCCACAGGCAGAGTTGATCCACCTACGAACCAAGACAATGCAACAAGCAACACAGTTAGAGTTGTCACCTAGTGGACAGAGCTCCTACCGTCCCAAGCCCATCCCCAATCTCCAAGACAAAGCGGGGACACTTGCATGCAGGGAGACCCTCCGGCAAAAGCTGGTCACGGACAAATCGGTGCCTCGCCATGTTCCACGCCTCCGGGCTGTGGTAGGGAGCCAGGCCTTCAAGAACATCCTGGTGGATGAGATGGACATGATGCTGTCTCGTGCGGCCACCCTCATCCAAGCCAGCTGGAGAGGCTACCGGCTCCGGCAGAAGCTGACCTCCCAGGTATTGGCAGCTAAAGGCATCCAGGAGGCCTGGCGACGCTTCAGTACCAGGCGCCTCCTCCGGTCTGGCAAAGCAGTAGAGAAGAAATCGAGTGTGGATGAGGGGGACATCCCTTACCACCCCCCTCAGCAGGTGCGGTTCCAGCATTCAAAAGAGGGCGGGTATCTTCTGGCCCCACCTGTCATGGTGAATAAGGAGACCCAGTTCCCTTCTGCTGACAGCCTGGCTACCTGTGCCCTGCTGCAGCCCCCAGGCATTCCACAGCCCGACATGCAGGCTCCTTGTGCCACTGGGGGCTCCAGCATCACTTTCCTGCCACACCAGACTGTTTCCATCAGACTTCCGTCTCCAGTGAGTCTAAATGCAAAGTGCCACCCATGCCTGCTAACAAGAACCATCAGAAGTGCCAGCTTTGTCCACATAGAAGGGGACATGATGAAGACCAAACAAGTGACTGCCAGAGCCAACAAGGCAGAAGCCCCAGGGCCCCTCAAGACCCAGACTCAGGCCCGTGTGGAAGCAGACGTCCTCAAAGTCCCATCCCAGACAGGCCAAGCACCTGTGATGACCAAGAGCCCACTTCAGCCTTGCCTGGTGCCCACCATAGCAATGACTAAGACCCCACCCCAGAGGTACCCGGCAGCTGCAGTGACCAAGACCCCACTCCAGTCATGCTTGGCATCCATAATGAATAAAACCCTACCCCAGCCATGCCCAGCACCCATGGCAGTAACAGCCAAGACCCCATCTCAGCTGGACCCAACAGCTCCAGTGGCCAAGACCACATTCCAGTCATCCCTGGCAACAATCTTGAACAAGATCCCAACTCAGCCATGCCCAGTACCTGAAACAATAACAAAGACCCCACCCCAGCCATGCCCAACCACCCCAATGACCAAGACCCAAGCTCAGATGCGACCAATAGCCTCAGTGACCAACACTGCACCCCAGACACGAACGGCTGCCATGACCTCGATTATCAAGCCCCCGCCCCAGACATGCCAGGTGCCTGTGATGGCCAAGACCCTGCCCCAGATGCGCCCAGCAGCAGCCCCGATGGCCAGGACCCCACTGCAGACATGTCCAGTGGCTACGATGGCCAAGACCCCATCTCAGACTCTCCCAGGGGCCTCAATGACCAAGACCCCTACCCAGACGCGTCTGGCAGCCATGATCACCAAGACCCCAGCCCAGTTACGCTCAGTGGCCACGCTCCTCAGGAACCTCTGCCTGCCTCCTCCTGCAGATGGAAACCTGAAGGCTTCACCGCCAGCAGTCGTGACAGCTGGGATTCCCAATACCTCATCACATACAAATCTAAACAGACCAAAGGCAAAGGCTATGGTGACAGAGAGGCAGATGGCAGGCATGGCCAAAGTCTCGTCTCATACACACTTGACTGAGGGAAAGGTGAAATATTGCCCTCCGCCACATCTGGGGGCTGGGGCTCCCAAGGCTCCAGCTAGGCCTTTTTTGGAAGCCGAGAAAATCAAGGACTTCTCCCAGAAACAGGTGAAAACGGAAACCACGTCTAACACCAGTGTGGCCAAGGACAAAGACTTCTCCCAGAAACAGGTGAAAATAGCAACCATGTCTAACACCAATGTGGCCAAGGACAGGAGCAAGATCTTATCGCAGGCACACCTAATGACAGATGCCATGAACGTTCAGTCCCAGGTGTATATGCCTGTAGAAACGGCTGTGGTTCTGCCCCAGGCACAGCTGAGCACCTGTCCAGCCACGGCCCTGCCCCAGGCACAGATGGCCACCTGTTCAACCACAACCTCACCCCAGAGACCTCTGCTAACAGAGCAGACTACAGCCCTGCCCCAGGCAAATCTGGGCCCATGTCTGTCCAAACCCCCACCCGAGGCACATCCACCTGCCAAACTAACCAAGGCCCCATCCCTGGCCCATTTAGGCACCTGTCTGACCAAGACACAGTCCCAGGCACATCTGACCACAGGAGTGATAAAGGTCCAGCCTCAAGCAAATCTGCCTACCGGCCTGACCAAGGCACAGTCGCAAGCCCAGCTGGTCACAGAAACAGCCAAGTGCCTCTCTGCTGCCCACCAGGCCGCTGAGCTCAGTAGCAAGACTCAGTCCCAGCCACTGCTGGCTGGGCTCAAGGCCTCCACCCAACCCTGCCAACATGTCAGCTCTCTTGGGACTTTGTCCCAAGCCAAGACAGAGGCCAGACTGACCCAGCTCCCAGCCCACAGCCATGCCCAGGGCGAAGCTACCCAGGGCCCATGCCAGGGGGCCTCCAAGAGCATGCTGGTGCCTCTGCTGGCATCCACTGGACATCCCACATGCAACATCAAATCCTGGGGTAACAGCGGGGCCACCCTGGCCCAGCCATCGACCACCAGCCCAGCCGTGCCCTGTCAGGAGGAGCTGGGAGCCTCTCAGCTTGCCTCACTGTGTGCTGAGCTGGCTGCTGGCCTGGGCTCCCAAGAGGACATCCGTGCTCTGCTGGCAAAAGCTGTCTCCCAGGGGGAAGTGAGGGCGGCACTGAACCAGGCCCTGTCCAAGGAGGTCCTGGTCACCAAGATGGCCAAAGCCCTGCCCAAGAGCATGCTAGGCACAGCACTGGTGAAGGCACTGTCCTGGGGCGAGCTGGCCACTGCACTGTCCTGTGCCCTTTCCCGGGGTGAGCTGCGGGCAGAACTCACAAAGGCCATGCAAGGCAAACTGGTGGATGTGCTCAGCAAGGCCCTGACGGAGGAGGAGCGGGCTGCCCTGAGCCAGACCCTGTGCCAGGGTGAGCTGGGCTCCGTCCTGAGCCAGTCCTTATCTCAGGCAGCCCTCCGGACTGGACTTGTCCTCCCTAAGGCCACCTCGAAAAAACTGGGAAATGGGATGATAGTGAAGCCGGCCCCAGTGGAGGTGGACTACAGGGAGAGCCCGTCAGCCACGTGGGGGCCCACTCTGGGCCGTGTGAGACCACAAGCCAGCAAGGTCAGGGTCCCCCAGGGCAGGGCCTGAGCGGGCTTTGTCACAGACTGGCCAGCTGGGCTGTTGATGGAGATGAGGGATGGGGCCATGGTCAGGAGGTCACCCTGCTTGTCAGTGGTCTTGGTGGGTGCCTCCTTGGTTGGTAGGGTGATCACCACCATTCTTCAGTTTCCCCTGATCATTGTTTCAGACCCCACTGTGTCATGGGAGATGTAACCCCCCAGGAATTCCTTGCACCCAGAGGTGGGTGAATTGGCATCAGATTTCAACCCAGGGTGAGTGATGCAGGCCCCAATTTGCCTGAGCCGTTTCCCTTGCAGCCACCCCACCATCTGTGGCAGCTACTCATTGCCAGTGGCATGGCCCCAAGCTCTCACAAGCCACACGTATCCAGCTGGCTGGCCCCACGTCTATGGGCATCATTGGGGGAGGGCAAGGTGGCCCCAGGCAAGCTTGCCAGCACTGTGGGTGGTAGGAAGGCCATCCATTCCCACCAGTGTGCCCCTGCCTATGGCGGGGTCTGCTTGTTGGTGTCAGCCCTCCAGGGTCACCAGGAGGACCCCTGGGGTGCATCTGCCATCAGTGGCCAGAAGTCTGCAATAGCCATTCATGATCCCCGAGGAGACCATGCAGAGGACTCAGTCCCCAAATCACACACAGGTCTCTGTGGGCCCTAGTGAGATGATCAACAAGGTGGCCTCAGGTCTACAGAGGGCCACCACAGTGAGCAAAGTGCCTCTAACCCAAAGTGCCCCTAACCCTAACCTCAAGGCCTGTGACAGAACCCCAGGTGCCCTGCCTGGCTCCATAGCTCCTGGTCATCTCTGGGCATTCAGGAGTCAGCGAGACCCCAGTCTGCTCCCCAGGAGGCCAGTTAATGCCCACCCTTCCCCATACAGCCATCCCTGGGCAGGAGAAGAATCGATCAGGGTGTCATTTCTGACATGTGCTTCCCACAGGAGCTGATGACTGGCAATATATTCAGTGAACTGGTGGCCTGTTTGCCACAGGGTTCAGACAGTGACGTAGCCAGAAGCTTCTCCAAGTTCTCCACAGACATGGCTTAAAGACAAGCAATTCCCAGAGCTTATTGTGCTGCTGTAGCTCACTCTGCCTTTCCACCCTGTTGTCGACTTGGTGGAGGAGTCTGGGAGGCCAGCTCAGATGGGGACTTACTCTCTGGGGAGGCCATGGGGAGGTCCCAGAGGTCTAGGGACATGGAGGAGATGGATAGAGTGGGCCATGGGCACATGGCCCCAAACCTCAACCCCCCACCCTCCCCAGCCTCAGAGCTGACCCCCATTCTGCACCACAGCTCAGTGTCCAGTCAGGTGACCTTGAGTGCCCACTGGGGCTCAGGTGGTCAGGATGAGAGGGATATGTCCTCAAGCCAAAACTCTATGGGTCCAAAAGATAACGTGCCAGAAACCCTACAGGACAGGACTGAAGAGAAATTTGTCTTTAGGTAATGTGGCTCATATCAGCAGCCATCTTTGACCAGTAAGTTGATCCTAAACCTGTCCTAGCCATCAGTAGCCAGTAAGGAGGCCCCAAACCCAAGCCAGCTTTCGATAGCCACTAAGGTTCCCCTCAGCCTATCTGAGCCTTCCATGGCCAGTAAGGTGACCCTCAGACTAGGCCAGCCATCTAAGGTCTGTGGGGTAATCCACAGTCTAGCACAGCCATCTATGACCAGTGGGGTGACCCCCTAGCCTAACCCATGCAAATATGGGCAATAGTGAGCCCCCAGCCTAGGTCAGCCACCTGTGATGAGTGGTATGGGTCATGCACTTATTCACGCAATCTGGGCCCCAGGGGTTCAGATTTACTGTCATCAAGAGTGAATGTAGTGGCTCCTTGTCTGCATCATCCATCCTTTCTGACTGAAGTCACCCCAAGTATACCACATCTACCTGAGGCTAGTGGCATGGGCCAGGGGCTAAACCAGCCACCTCTGGCCACTGGGGTGAATCTATGTCAAGATCATCTAATGGGTCATGGGGTGATCTCAAACTTCCAGGCCCTTGAGCTCAATGAGGTGTCCCCTGGGTTTCATCAGCCACTCGGTGTTGGTGGGAGGAACCCAAACACAACAGAACATTCTGCTGTCATTGTTTCAGCCCCAAACCTCCACCACGCAGCTGTGACCAGTGGAGAGGACTCTTGTCTAGGCCAAGGAACCAGGCTATCTCAGGACATTCTATTCAGGGGCAATGTCTCAGGGCACCATGGTTGCTGGCATGCTCCAAAATGTGTCTTGAGGGACCTTGGATACTGGCAAGTTCTTAAATATGTCTCAGGGACCTGTGTCTCCTGGTGTGACAAGGAGTATGTGTTGGAGAAATGTGGCAACTGCTGTGAGCCCAAGGCAATCTCAGATTGGCAATGGCATGGCTCCCATGGCATCCTGGGCCTCTGTGGCAAGTACCCCTTTGGCTTATGAACAAGCCTTGGGGTGGGCCCTGGCTCCTCATGCTTTTGTGCCCAATGGACTGGACCTGAGTCCATCCAAATTTTCCCTGGCCAATGTGGGCCTCAGCATGTCTCAGGTCATTGTTGATCTCCCAATATCCATGGACCACCAGTGTCCTGTTGGTCCACAGTCACCATATCCAGTTACCAACAAGCAAATGCTTTCAGCCAGGAGCCTGTGATGGGCATGGACAGTCTTCTGGTGCCAGGTTTTATAGCCAATAGGATGATCACAGCCGTGGTCCCAGGCACTGTAAGTGGCATGGCCCCCAGCTTTCCCCCAGAGTCTGTGATCAGTGACATGGGCCTGGGCCTTCCTCCAGGGTATTTGATCAGTAATATGAGCCAGTGCTTTTCCTCAGGATCTGTGATCAGTGGCATGGGTCTGGGCCTCCCTCCAGGGTCTTTTTTTCTTCTAATATATTTTTATTGATTTTCAGAGGGAAAGGAAGAGGGGGAGAGAAACATCGATTGGTTGCCTCTTGTACACACCCTGACCAGGAATTGAACATGCAACCTGAGTATGTACCCTGACCAGGAATTGTACCGGAGACCTTTCAGTGCACAGACAACACTCCAACCAACTGAGCCACGTGGGCCAGGGCCCTCCATGGTCTTTGATCAATGGCATGAGCCAGGGTCTTCCCCCAGGATCTGTAATCAGTGACATGAGCCAGGACCTACCTCCAGATCCAGTGGCCAGTGCTGTGGCCCACAGCCTTTCTCCAGGTTCTGTCATCAGTGGTGTGGCTCAGAGCTTTCCTACAGGTTTTGTGGCCAGTGGCATGGCCAAGACCCTACCTCCAGGTTCTGTGGAGAGTGGGATGCCCCCCACACTGATTACAGCACCTCGTGCAGGTGGGAAGAGGCAGTCTCTTTGTAAGACCCTTTGCTAGTCTAACTTCTCCAAGACTGTCCTAGAATCAGTAGTGAATGGGCTGGGCCTAAGTGTGTCTTCTGGTTTTGTGGCCTTTAGTGTGGTCCCAGCATTTATGACTGGGGGACTGAGTTAGGGCCTAGTTCTGGGGTCCATGGCTAGTGTAGCTAGTCCACCCTCCGCAGTCGGAAGCGTGTCCCACAGCCTTCCCTAGGGGTCCATGCTCATTGGACTCATCCCCCATCCTTACCATGTAGCCCAGGCTGACGAGGGGTCTGCAGCCCCCTTCCAGGCATCCCATGCCACTAGCCTGGCTCAAGGTCATCCCCAGGCCTTAGAATCTAGTGACAGAGCCAGAGGAGTGCACCAAGTGCCCGTGGTTCTGCAAAGAGCCTCACAATTGAGCCATACTCTTGGGACAATGGCTTTTGAAACCACAAATAGCCAGGCCATGACGAAACCAGAGAACCTGGACGAGGCTCTATGTCAGGGGTCCTGCTCCACTAGGGATTCCATGGTCCTTGAGGCAACCCCATGGATGTCTGAGAGTCCCTTGGCACCTGATGTCGACTATGGCCATGAATTCCTTGTGGAGGACAAGACTGTTCCCAAAAGCCAAAGGCTGTTGGAGGTGGCTCCCAGACGAGTCAAGTCTAGTCTATGATGAGTGGCATGGCTCCTGTCTGTCCCCAGCCTCCAGGTTTTGCCAAGTACACCAATGCCAGCATTGTCACCCCACTTCACAGCAGAGGTCAGCAATCAGAGGGCCCTTAGTTACTACTCTGTGACTTCTCATGGAGTCCCCAGTGTGCAAGTGAACACAGGGATCAGTGGCTCACATTGTGCCCCAGAGCCCATTTGGCCACTCACATTGTCCCTGAGAGCCTCTTGGCTGCTAATGTAGTCCCCTGGAGCATCTCAGCTACTCATTTCCTCGAGAGCCTGTTGGCTGCTCACATGCCCTGGAGCCATTCCCATGGGATGGTGGCTTCTACAGTAATATCAGGGTCACTCAAGCTGGCCTGTAGCAGTTCTGTGGCATCTACTTTGCACTGGGGTCTGTATCTTGGGACCCCAAGCACTTCCCAGTGGTAAGGGACCACCAATGTGGCTTCCCCTTCTGCTGGATCAGTCTAAGGCCATTGGGATGGCATCCAGTGGGCTCCAGGTGGAAGCTGTCCCCAGTGCATTTCTGAAATCAGTGTCTGTGAGCCTGGCTCAGAGCAGCCTCCACGACCTCCCTGGCCCTAGAAAGTCCTATAGGCCCATGCATGGTAGCTTCATCTCCAGAATGCTAGATGGTTCTGTGGCCAAGACTGAGCCTTCCTGGCAGATGGGGGAGCATGCTCCCAGGTCTGCACAGGAAGGTCCAAAGGCTCCATGGATGCGCTGCCAGCCGTAACACCAAGTATCCGATGTACCATCGATCTGGCGCACAACATGGCCATCCCTAGGTTGCACCACGGGGTTCAGAGGGTATCTCTGGGTTATGAATCTTCACCAAGTGGTTCCCGGCAGTCCCTTTTTAACTGGGAGTTGCTACAAGGACCTCAGGATTTGCGTAGAACCATTGCTCCTGTGGACAGTCACAGAGCACCTCTGACTTCTGCTGTACTTTAGGGCCCTGTGGACGTCGGTGCGGCTGGTGGTCAAACGTGTAACTCCGCCATCCCCAGTGTTGCCGTTGGGCCCAGGAACAGAGCCAAGGCCCCCTGGAAACCAGCCAGGTGCGCTGTGCAGCGGGACGCTGTGCGCGGTGAGGCAGCGGTGGATCCCAGGCAGTTGGGGCAGCTGGTGGCGCGGGTGCAGGCTGTGGAGACAATAGTAGTGCAAGCGGTGGTCATTATACAGGCGTGTGCACGTGGCTACCTGGTGCGCCGTACCATCAAAGTGTGGCACCAGTGGGCCGTCATCATCCAGGCTGCCTGGCGTGGCTACTGTGCGCGGAGGACCCTGGCCCAGCTCGGCAGAGCTGCCACAATCATCCAGGCCGCATGGCGAGGCTACTGCATTCGACGGAGCCAAGCCCAGCAAATGCTGCTCCCCAGCACTTGGGCTGAGGTTGGGGGTAGGACCAGGTCCACCTCCGACCACCGCTGCTTCCAGTCCTGCCAGCCACAGGACTGTACCCTCTGCCAGTCGCTGAGTCCCAAGCTGGGGAGCCTACCCAGCGCAGTGATGCTCGTGGGTTCCAGTCCCCGCACATGCCACATGTGTGGCCACACCCTGCCCACACGGGTAGTGCAGGGCATGGGCCAGCACCCCATGGGCCAGGCAGGCATGCTGTGGGGCTATGACACCCAGCTGACCCCCAAGAGACCCAAGCAGCTTCGTTCCCAGAATAAGGCAGCCACGGTCATCCAGTCCATCTGGAGGGGCTTCATTGTACGTCGCCGGCTGAGACAGCAGCAGGTAGCAGCCAAGATGGTTCAAGCCACCTGGCGCGGCCACTATACTCGGGCCTCCCTCACAACGGATGCGCTTTTGGGACCAGAAGCGTGGGACAACCCACAGAACATGCAGTGGCCAGGAGTCTAAGACCTTGGCTGCCCAGTGGGGGGACACCAGGGGAGGTGCCTTGTGACTTTCTTGGTATAATGAATAAAGCCCTCCACAGCCTGGGTCTTGGTCTACTTCTGCTCACAGGGGGATTTTGGGCATGGGTGTGGGGGGGATGGGAAGAATCTGGAATCCTCTGGACTGGGAGGGGACCCTAAAACTTCCAACCACATAGTTGGCACCCAAGGTCTGTGTCTGGGATAGGGGCCCAAGCCCTTCCTGGAGGTCAGGGGCCTCCAGTATGGCCACCGAATCTGTCCAGGATGAGGGGGGCAGTGGCCAGTCAGTTGCAGATGGAAGGTGTCCCTAACATACTCCAGAAGCCAGCGTCTGGGGACCTGGCCCAGATGGTGACCACAAGTCCCTTGGCCCTAGAAAACCCTATGAGTGAGTGCATGGTGCGTTATTCAGGAAAGGCTAGGGGTTTCCAGCCAGGTTCTAATTTGGTAGGATACTGGGCTCATCCACAAGGGTGAGAGAGAGCTGAACATAGATGTTCCCAGCCCGTGAGGTCAGGGACAGGGCAGGGAGGGGAGGAGGGAGCTGCAAGCAAATGGGGCAGTCTGGTTAGAGGAGTGGCAAAGGGGATGCAGCCATGGGTTTGGGGCAGCTATGGAGGGGGCCACAAAGTGGGTGGGGGCTGCTGGAGGGAGGGGAACTGAAAGGAACAGGGGTGTCCTGACGGGATGGGCAGAATTTGAGGACTTCGGGGTCATGGTTCAGGTGGGATTTTTTAGGTGAGGCGGGGGTCCAGGTGGAGAGAGGGGCAGGTATGGCACGCCTGGGGAATGGCAGCACCCCCATAGACCCAGTGTCCTGAGGCCCCACCTCTGCCTCTCCTCTGGGCGGGTGTAAAAAGCAACCACATGGCCACACACCTGGCCACACAGCACTGAGCAGAGCCCATCCTTCGCCCTTCCCATGCAAGAATGGCAGGCTCCCTGCTGCTACCACCACTTCTGCTGCTGGTTTTGGTGCTGCTGCTGCAAATTGATGTGAATTTCTCTGCTTCTCCTGACACCCCTACAGGTAAGAACAGGTAAGGAAAAAGTTGGGCTTCTAGAAAGCTGGAGGGGGCCATACTGCCTAGACACACATCTGGCTTCTGGGCCTCTTCCTCAGGCCCCGCCCCCGAAAGGGCCGCTCCTCCCAGAAACGCGGCAGGAGTCATGAGAACAGCTGGCGCACTCCCACCCCTCCACCGCCCCCACTCTAGCTGAGGCTGCCACTTCTGCAACTCCAGCCTCACCTGAGCCAGTGAGAAGCTGTGACTGCCTCATATCCAGTTGGAGGGTCCATTTTAAACCTGTTCCTGTTAGCCAGCCCCAAGGGAAGGAGGACCCCAGGGCCATGGGAAGGGGGACAAGGGCTCATTTCTTGGTCACTACATATCTGTGGCTCCCAGGAGAAGTTCTTGGCACCTAATTTTCTTCTGCTGCCCTGTAAGACTATTCCCAGGGTGAAAATTTGAACTTCTTTTTACTAAAATTTATTTTAAATTATAATTGACATACAATGTATTAGTTTCAGTGTGCAATATAGTGATTCAATAGGAGTTGAACTTTGCACATTGCCTATCTTCCCGTAAAATCACACACTCTGACCTGTGTACTAGCCCCAAACCTGTAATATCAGAGCGGAGGCCACCAGGTATATGACACTTCTTTCAGGCAAGGGCTTCACTCAGAAAGCACCACATTTATCCCCATTTTATAGCTCAGGAAATTGAGGCTTACACTAGTCTCCTAGCCTGTGCCAGAGCTGGATTAGAACCAGTTGAGTTGGCCCATGCCAGCCTCCTGGTCTAGGAGTCTCTGGGCAAAGCAAACTCCTGGCACAGTACATAGAAATCGCTCTAAGCCCTGGCTGAGTAGCTCAGCTAGTTAGAGTGCGGTCCCGATACACCAAGGTTGTGGGTTCTGTCCCCAGCCAGGGCACATATGAGAATCAACCAATGACTGCATAAATGAGTGGAACAACAAATCTCTCTCTGCCCCCTTCCTCTCTCTCTCTAAAATCAATAAAAACAAAAACCTTCATAAAAAAAGGAAAAAAAAAAAAAGAAACAGCTCCACTTTACCTCTGGCCAACTCTCCAGTAGCTCATGAGTGCCCACCTACTCTGTGTCCCCCACTACCTCCTCTTTCAAGTCCCACTAGTTTTCTTCATTTCACTTTAAAAGCTCAGCTCCCCAGAATTCTGGCTTGGCTTAGGGTCCACTGTGGCCCCTGAGTCATCCTCATGTCAGCAAACACTTATCATCTGGATTCTTCCTCAAATGATAGTGAAAGGCAATTTGGGAAGGCTGGCCTCTTAGTCCTTGACTCTGGAGATCCTTGCGGGGCCCTCTTCCCACCTCCCAGTCAGTTTCCCATCTGTAAAATGGGGATAAAGTCAGGCCAGGGCACTATGCCTCTTCTGGCTCAGCTGTCATCCCCACAGGCCCTGGGAGACTGGACAGAGAAAAGTGGCTCTGTGTGTGGACCCAGATCCCTCTTGATCTGGATGTTATTTCTCCATTTTTTGCCACCTAGGAGGGAAGCAAGAGAGGAAGCGCAAAGATCCACTCAGGGCAGAGTGAACAGTGTCAATGAATGAACTTGCAAGCAGCTAAGGTACCCAGCAGCCTGGACCTGGGAAGGAAGTAATTGTAGGATGCGGCCCATTAAATATTTACCCACCCTCAGCCTGGCCCCTGGGCTCTGTGCCTGGGAGGGTCAGGAGCCAGGGAGCAGCTGGAACAAGGCTGGGGGCAGGGTTTTCCAGAGCTTTGATCTGCTGACTATTCCCAGAGCCCAGGCCTCTGTTGTCCCAACCCCATTATAACTCTGAGTTTGGCCAGTTCCAGGTACCTGTGGAAGATGAGGGCTGATCTTTCCTGGGGAGCTCTGAGGTGGGTCTGTGCACCCACATGTGCAGACCTGTGTGAACCCTCAGAGGGGCTGACTGCCAGTGATGTCCATTTACAGACCAAAAAACCTTTGAGTCCCAGAAGGGTTAAAAGAGTCACCCAGAGGGCTGCCTGGGTTGCAGCCATTTCTTGTACCCAGAGAGCTTCTGGAGCCCCAGAGCAAGAGAGGGGGCTGGGAGAGTACGACCTGGGCTGGAACCGGGCTGTGGGACTTCAGATAAAGAGCTTTGAACAAGGGACCTCGTTTTCCCACTGAGCACTCACGTGGTGCATTAAAGCCTCCAGGTCCCCCAGGAAGCAGGTTTACGGAGGGAACAGGGAAAGAAGGCATCCAGTGAAGGCCGGAGCCTGGGTCACCCACTCTTGTTCCTAATCATCCTCTCCCTACACCCTCTGCTGTTTTCTTTCCAGGTGTTAGGAGGGAGACTGAGACCTCAACTTCCAAACCTTGGATTCCTTTTCCCTCCAGCCACAGCTCTCCTAGTTCAGTGGAAACCTCCACCAACCACTTCAGCCCCACACCCCATCCCGAGTTCAGAGGCAGGCTGCACCATCCACCCCAATACCCCTAGTTTGGGGGCAGACTCCACCCCCCCACACAGCCCCTTAAATTCAAAGGCAATCCCCACCATCCAGCCCAGCTCCAGCTCCAGCTCCACAAATTTAGGATTGGCGCCCACCGCCCCACAACCAGAGACAATCCCCCACCCCAATTCTGGCTCTCCAGTTCAGAGCTCACCCTCACCTCCCGCCTCAGCTGCCTGAGTGCCACCTCCTTGAGCCTGCACCGGAGCCTCACTTCCCCGGTCCCAGAACAGAGGCCTCCTCCATGCCCTTGGCCACAAGTGACTGTACTTCTTCGGCCTTGTGCTCCCGGACAGTCGGTGGGGGTGGGGGTGGGGGTGGGGGTGGGGGTGCGGAGAATGGCTGGGGTTACCAGGCTGCAGTTCTGGCATCGGCCTCCAGGGAGAGACACAGACCTGAGAATGTGCCCGAAAGGGCCGCACCCCTCCCCTTTGCCCTCAGTATGGCTTAAAGCTCTCAGACCTTCTTCACTTCATGCACATTTATTAAGTGCCTAGGATGTGTCACATCCAGTGGGACACAGCTATGTTGGAAGACAGGTTTTTAAGTAAATTCTATATTTGTTTATAAAAGAACAAAATAAAACAGAATAAAGGCCCTGGTCTGGTTTGGCTCAGCGGTTAGAGCAACAGCCTGTGGACTGAGGATCCCAGGTTTGATTCCAGCCAAGGGCAGGTGCCTGGGTTGCAGACTCAATCCCCAGCCCCAGTCTGGGCCCCAGTGGGAGGCAACCAATTGATGTGTCTCTCTCACATCAATGTTTCACTCTCTCTCCCCCCCCTTCTACTGTCTCTGAAAAGCAATGAAAAAATATCCTCGGGTGAAGATTAAAAAAAGAAAATAAATATAAAAGAATAGAATAAGGGGTTGAAATATGAATGCAAATTGTTTGAAATTTTTTAAAAGTGGTCAGCAAAGGTCTCGATTTGCAAGAGACGAGGGAGGAGCCACAAAGTTATCTAGGGGGAGAGCAGCCCAGGGAGCAGGCACAGCCTGTGCAAAGATCCTGAGGTGGGACTGTGCTTGGTGCACCTAAGGAAGAATGAGGTGGCTGACTAGTGAGGAGGGAATGAGGGTGGGAAGATTGTAGAGTGTGACCATCCATGGCCCCAGGGATTCAATAGAGACCTAGAATTTTTAGGGGTGTCTAGAAAAATCTGTTACTCAAATTACATGTTGTCTCCAAAATGTTCAAAGAAGAGTGTAAATTCAAAGTGTGATGATCTTTTGCTTAAAGTCACAGGATATAAACCATCTTCACAAAGTGTCCCGTTCACATGCATCACCAGAAGGCCACAGCATTTGTAAACAGAGTTCTAGATTTTTCTCACTTTGTAAGAACTCCCGAGAGTGGACAATGAGAGCAGTGAAAATACAGCAAACTGAATGAATTTCTTGTAGATGAATATGTTCAAAAGCAAAAGAATAAAAATGCCCTTTAAAAAGGTTAGAGCAGCGACCAAGGAGGGGAGTGAGCACAGCTTCCTGGGAAGGAATTTAAAAGGCTCTGGGACCTTAGGGGTGTCTCAGCCTTGGGAGAGGTGCGGTCCAGGACTGACTCAGGGCTCCTCTCCTCAGCTCCAAGTGACACTGGTGCCCGAGTTGCACAGGAACCTGGGGGATGGTAGTGGCTATGTAGCTGCTAGTGTCCTTTTTGCTCACTGGATCTGTGGTAATGGCCGTGTGCTGCCACCAGGGTGACCCTGAGTTCCAGAAGCGAGATGAGATGAGATGTCCACCGTGAGGTGGAATCTGGGTTGGGGGGTTGCCCTCCCAAGCAGAGCAAGTCTCTGGTGCCTGAATGATCCCTTGTGTGTGTTCTTTTTCCAGGGAACCAGGAGCCAAAGGTCATCGTTTGCCCCTTGTGCACCAGAGTGATCTCTGTGGGGCCCACGGGGGTGGGGACTTGGATGGGCCCAGGGCACCAGGAGAGGGGCAAGATAGGCAGGGAAAAGCCCCTATTATTCCTCCTAGGCCTCCTGAATTATGGATTCCTGTCTTACTACATGCTGGGGTCACAGTGAGGACCATTTCTCTACCTTCATGGGGCCCACAGTCTTGGAGGGGAGACAACAGCTAGGGGTCAAGTGGCATTTCAGATGGTTCTGAGGGCTACAGAGTCACATGTTGGGTCTGTGGCCAGATCCCATGGACCTGTGTGTCCAGATTTGCTGACCAGGCAGGGAGGTTTCTCTGGGGAGGTGGTAATTGAGCTAAGACCTCAAAGATGGGAAGGAGCCACCCTGGGGAACGCCTAAAGGGAGTCCCGGGAAGCAGGCACAGCAAGTAAAAAGGCCCTGGGGTAAGAATAATTTAGGGTGTTTGGGAAACAACAAAGAGGTGTGTGGTCCATGGGAAGGAGTGTGGGTTTTAATCTGAGCAGCAGGGTGGAGCTTTCAACCAGCAAGTGCTGGAATCTGGTTGGCCTTCCTTCAGGTGTGTAAGGGGCAGACAAGCAGAGGGAGAAGGCTTTCCAGGAGGCACGGACAGCCCTATGCAAAAGCTGGGCGGCAGGAAAGCCCCAGAAGCCTGAGAAGAACAGGGAGTCAAAATGCCCCTCCCCCCATTGCTCAGTCCTGCTTTCCAGGTCTGAGCTGGACCCCCACTCTCTCCCCTCCCATTGGACAGGAGGGAAAACCGAGTCTCAGAGGGGCAGGCCTGGGGCTGGGGACCCTCCCCAGGTCACCTACTCCTGTCCCTGCCAGGACCTTCAGGCTTCTCTAGAAAGGACATGGAAGCTTCATGCCCCTTGGCCATGACTGGGGCCTGGAGCTGCCCCCTCAGGGCTGGGTTTACCCTGCTGTAAAGTGAGTGGTCAGAGAGGCCAGAGTCAAGGTCACCCGGCACATTGGGGGAAAGCTCGCCGGAGGGAGGGTCATGCTCTGATGATTCTCGGGGGCAGCAGGCAGCGGTCCTGGTGAAACATTAACTTGTGGCAGCTCAGGAGGCAGTAGCACCATAGGAACTCCTTTCCCCGGCCACAGGGCTCCCCTTCATCTTTCCTGGGGGCCTGAGTTTCAGCTGCAGCTCTAGCCCCCGCTGTTTGTGGAGAGGTTATTGACCAGAGAGGCAGCACAGCGTGGTGAGCAACTTTCCTGGAGCCTCCAGGGACCCCTGAGGGCCACCCCCAAACCTTAGAGGGCTCTGCTGTGAAGCCCAGTGTCCCAGACCTCAAGCTGGTAAAATCTTACATCAGAGCTGCCTTTCTCTGTGTCTCTGTCTCTATCTCCTCTCTGTCTGTCTCTTTGTCTCTCTTCTCTGTCTACATCTCTCCGTCTCTCTGTTCCTCTGTGTCTCTCCATCTCCCTCTCTCCCTCTTTGTCAGTCTGTTTCTTTCCTCTCCCTTTCTCTCTCTCTTTCTCTCTCTCTCCCTCTGTTTTTCTTTCTGGCTCTCCGAGTTTCCATTTCTCTCCCTCTCTCATAAGCCAACACAGGAACAATTAAACTTAATACCCATCTGTCTGTTCTCCCCACACTCTTGGTCAGCCTCCTGGCCACCCTCTCTCTTATACCTGTCTTGGTGACATCCTCGTGCTCTCCCTGTCACTCTGCCTGCCACTTCCTGGCTCAGTCCTGGGCCTCACAGAGCTTGTGAGTCTGGGGTGTTCTCAGGCGGTGGGCTAGGCTCTCCAAACCCTCCAGAGATGGTCTGAGAACTGAATTGCTCCCCCATGGGACCCAGGCCAGGGGACTTCCTCCTGAGGAACCTGATGGCTCCAGGCTGCTGACCCCAGCAGGCGGTGGGGAGGGGCTTGGGGAGTGTACGTGGGCACCTGCCCCTGTCCCTGGATGGGGGCCCTGCAGAGGTCCAAGTGGTGTCCCACGCTGCTGTTTGTGCTGCAGCCCAGGCTACCTCGGTTGAGTGTCTGTGGGCTCCAGGAGAGGGTGCAAGGTGTGGGAGCCATGGCTGGACTAATGGGGCCTGAGGGTTTCACATCCATCTCCTCAGGTTCAGAGACGCCTGCGGCATGAGGCGCAGCAGAACAGCGCTCTCCTTCCTGCTGAGTGAGGTGAGAGGGGTGGTCTTATGCAGGCCAGGGGGGAGGGGTTTCCCAGGAACTCCCTACTTTGAAACACCCATAGCTGCCTGAAGACCCACTTACCAGTGGGAAACCAAGGACCAGAGAAGCCGCTAGAAGTCTGAGAAACAATCCAGGTGTGCAGCCCAGGGTTGCAGCCACTGTATTGAGAAATAAGGGGCCAGCGGGGCAGGGGAAGCAGAGACCCTTGGCTCTGGAACCAAGGCTTGTGATTGCCTAAGGAAAGGAGGCCGAACCTGTGGGGCAGGGCCAATAGCTCCACTCTGGGAAACTAAAGCAGGATTAAAGGTAGTGAGCAGGATTTAGGTAGTGAGCTCATTCAGCAGGAGCTGGATTTGAATCCCAGGCTTGTCACTGACACCTGAGTGGCTGGTAACCTCTCTGGGACTATTTTCTTATGTAAAAAAAGTGAGCTAAAATTGTGTGGCTTGAGAGAGGTCAGGATGAGCCAGCAGGCAAGTTCCCACACACATTAATACATTTATCCACCCCTATCGCTGAGCGGGGCACAGAGACTCATAGACTAGGGAGGCAGGTGTTAAATTAAGGCCAAAATTAAAGTGTGGGGGTGGGTTAGTACGAGTGAGGCTGCCCAGGCTGGGCTGGAAGGGCTTCATGGAGGAGGTGACAACTGAGCTGAAGAACAGATGAAAAGAAGCAACTAGCCATGGGGAGAGCTGAAGAAAGGGTATTCCGTGCAGAGGGTACAGCTCCTGCAGAGCCCCCCAGGCAGGTGTAAGGAGCAGGCACAACAAGGAGGTTGGTGAGTCTGGGGCACACTGAGTGAGGGGAGATGAAGGAAAGGGAGAGGGAGCAGTGGGGCAGGCAGGGACCAGGGCATGAGGGGCCTCAGGGACTGCCATGAGGAGTGTGGATTTTGTTCTAGGGGTGCTGGGACCCACTGGAGCAGGCAAGGGACAGGTTTAGTGTTTGTCTTAAAGGCAGGACTTGGGGGTCGCAGCCAGGGCCAGCACATATCAGGATCTGGGGGATGGGGGAGATGGACAAATCGGAAGACAGCTTCTCAGCCTCCTTCCAAGCCCTTCCCCTGCTCCCCTCCACCCGCACCAGGCCTTTCTTCTCCACGCCAGCCTCTCAACCAGCAAAGCTATTAGTCTGAAGTGGCAGTTTGATTAATGTTGCAGCTGAGAGGCCTGATCCTCGTCCCACCCGCTTCAAATAGGGAGGGGCAACAGGCTGGATTCTGGGAGTTGCTAAAGCACCCCCTCACTGAACCCATTGCAGGTGCTGTGGACTCCTTGCCACAGGGCCTGTCTTGTCTGTTTCACCCCAAAACCAGCTGGGCCCCCCATGAACATCACTGCCTCCGGTGGCTCTCCCTGGGGGTCACATGACACATCAAACCTGAATTGCCCCAGATCTTGTTGCTTCCCCCCAAATATCCCCTATCCAAGTAATGGTAGTCCCACCCACCCAGGTAACTGTATGACTACTAGTTAACTGGAAAATTACCAGTAACCCATCATTAACACTAATTACCCTTGAATACCCTTGAACACCCTGCAGGCATGGTCCATCTCTCAGCTATCAAAACATATCCCAAATTCACTCACAGGCCCCACCATTTGCAGCTCAGTCTCTGCCCTGCCCTGAGGTAGGCACAGAGGCTTCTTAAAATCATAAAGCAAATCACATCCTTCAAAAGCTCTCAATCCACTCTCTGAATTAATTCCCAATTCTTCATCCCACCTCTGAGGTCCTGCATCAACTCCTCACTCCACTCTCACCTTTCGCTGTCCCTCAAACCTGCAAGCTTATTCACACCTCAGGACCTTTGCACGTGCTGTTCCTTCTGCCTGGTGTGCTGTCTCCTAAGCTCTCTGCTGGTCAGCTCGTTCTCCTCTTTCAAGTCTCAGCTCAGTTACCTCCTCAGAAAGGCCCCTAACTATGCCTGAGTGACATTATCCCCCCATCACTCTCCAGGTCCTTACATGATTTAATTTTCTTTCTAGCATTATGGGAACTACCTTTTCATATCTGTTGAGTAAATAAATGAATATGAATGTGGGCAAGTGGTTTTACCATCTGGAGCTCAGTTTCCCCAAGCAGCAAATGGGTAGCTGACATCCGTGGGCATTCTGTCCTGGGAGGGGCCCGTTTTCTACACCCCCCCACCCACCCTCTGCTTTCCCTGAACACCATCCAGCTGCTGGGAACCCTCTCTCCTGGGGGAGGCCAAGTGTTGATAGTTTAGATTTCTGCATCAGAGTTCAGGAGCCTGTGGGAGAGGGTGGGGACGGTCAGTTATGCTCAAATGGAGGGGGGCAGGAGGAATCCTGGGTCCTAGAAAGATCAAATCTGTGCAAAGAGCTGGAGAGGGGAGTGAGGCAGCCACCAACTGTGTAACCCTCAGCAGGTCATTTCTCTCTAAACATTGATGTCCTCATCTGTGGCATGGAAATGAGAAGAAAATGAGCTATGTGATTTTCCTGCCCTTAGTAGAGGTTCTGAGGTGTAAACTGATGTGAACTCCTCTCAGCTTCTTCCCTCCTCCCACTGCCCTGGCCCTGCCCCTGATCAGCCTTGTGGTCTTAGGCCTCAGTTTCCAAATCTGAATGTTTAGTCTGATGGTGGACACAGACTCATTGGTGAGGCTCAGGGGCAGAAAAAGGGAAAAGGCTGGGCTGCCCCTTTGAGCTCTACCTCCCCCATGTCCCCATTTACCTCTTTGACCCCCAGCACACACCCTTAGCTCAGGGTTCCAGCTTTGGTGCCACTCCCTGGGGTCAGCACCGTGGACAGCCCTCAGCCTGTGGTTGGCGTGGGGGGGGAGGGGTCGTTCTTTTCTCACCAATGACCCTTGGTACAGTTTCCATACCACCACCACCGCCATCAACACCACCCACAGATGGGGAAACTGAAGCATGCTTGTCCTAGACCACGCAGCATGAATCGAACCCACCCCAGATCTTTGGGGCTGGAGAGCTTACACTCCTGATTCATTAATTGAACCTGTTTGGATTTTAAATGTTTATTCAGAGCATGCTTGCAAACAAATTTCATTCAATTTCTCCTATTCAGTCCTTCTGTCAAGAAATGAACTGAGGCTCAGAATCCAGAATCCTACCTCCACCATTTACTTACCAACTGCAGCCTGGAGCAAGTTACTAAAGCTCTGAGACTCAGTTTCCTTATTGGTAATATGAGGGTAATAGTGTAAAATGGCCTCATTGTGCCCTCATGAGCTGAACAGCACCTGGTGGAATAAGTGTGCAAGACAGCCTAGCTATTGGTAATGTAGTCATTATGCACTCATTTACTTAATGCATGTCTTATTTTTATGTTTTAATAAATAATATAATTGATGAAATACCATTAAAGTGCTTATTATTATAACAAATAGCAGTATATATTGCATGATGTTATAAATAACTAATATACTGTGTATTAATTGATTAATAAATAAATATTGCTGTAAGGCCTACTGTGGGCCAGGCACGATTTGCAACTGGCAAGGCTGAGGTGTTCCGATTTAATAGATGAGGAAACTGAGGTTCAGAGAAGTAAATTCACTCAGTGGGGGAAGAAAGACTGAGATACCGCTCTCTGGGCCAGCCCAGGTATCTGGGCAAAGGAATCTCAGAGCCTCATAGTCCCCAAGGTCCCAGGAAAGTCCCATGCCTGGGAACTCACACATGTCTTGTTACTGTCTCCCTAGCAGGTCCGAGAGTCTGTGGATTCTAGCTCAGCCCCCATGAGTCCCCTTGGCAGTGGTGTCATCTGGAGACGCTTCTCAGGGACCCCGTTGCTGCCACCGCTGTCGAGCCGCCTCAGGTCCCCTGGAGAAACTGAGCCCAGTTCCTGTGTGGTGTTCACCATCGGGGCTCGAGGGACAGAGCAAAACCATGGCCCAGCTTCAAGCAGGTGAGGAGGCAGGTGGGGATCAAGGGGGCCAATCCAGAGCAGGAAAATTTCTCATCTAGCTGAACTTTTCTTTAACTTGGTCATAAAGCAATTATTAAGCACCTACTGTGTGCCAGGCCTTGCACTGGGGATGTAGCCATGGGCAAGCAGGTGCTCGCAGGCTGATGGTGGAGACAGGCTCATACTAACTGGAGATGAGAGTGCCATGGAGCCAGGAGGGGCTTCTGACTCAGCACTGGGGAGTAAAGGGTGAGAAAGGACTTCTTGGAAGATGTGGCATCTGAGGATGAGGAGGTGGCTTAAAGGATGAAGAGAAGTCAGCCAGGAGGAGCACAAGGAAGGGTATGCCAATTAGGAGGAACAGACCATGCAAAGCCTTAGACTCAAGAGGATCAGTTTTATGAGGAGTTGAGTAAAGATCAGCCTGGCTGGAGGGTGGGAGGAGAGCCTGGGGTTGTGGATAGGGGTTGTACCATACAAGACCTCATGGTGTGTAATGGGGAGCCATGGGTGTGTTTTCAAGAGAGTGAGTTAATATGATTGGTCTTTTAAAAAATTCCTTCTGGCTGCTGTGGTGAGAACTGTCAGGGGCAGGGGTGGAAGCAGCAGAAGCCCAGCGAGGAGGCAGTTCTGGGCAGGAGATGGTAGTGCCTGAGTGAGGGTGGGAGCCGTGGGCTGGAGAGAAGTAGGCAGATTCAGGAGTTATTTATGAAGTAGACACACCAGGCATTGGTGGACACCAGCAGAGGGCAAGAGAGAGGGGGGATCCGTGTGGACAGCTCCTGGTCTTTGTCTCTTCACATGTGACACCCATTTTCATCCTTGCAATGATGCCAAGAGGTGGGGACACCATCATTATCCTCACTCTCCAGAATAGAAAACAGGCTTGGGGAGGGGAAGTCACAACTGGCCAGCAGGAGAATGCATGTCCCCAACCAGTGGGTCAAGTTGTCCCTTACTGTCAGTTTTGGAGGACAGGGGACTGAAAGGGAGGCCAGGAACTGAGCCATAAAAGTAAAGAACAGCCCAGCTGAGCATGGCTCAGCGATTGAGCATCAGCCTAGGATCCAGGAGATCAAGGTTCAATTCCTGGTCAGGGCACATGCCCGGGTTGTGGGCTCGATCCCCAGCAGGGAGTGTGCAGGAAGCAGCCGATCAACGACTCTCTCATCATTGATGTTTCTCTCTCTCTCTTCCTCTCCCTTCCTCTCTCTGAAATCAATAAAGATATATATTTTTAAAAAAAACAACTTAAAAAAAAGTAAAGGACAGACAGGAGTCATTTGTTTTTCATCACCCAGCAAGACATGGCAGTACTGAGGCTTGAGCTTAGTCTGTCTGGCTCCACAGCCCAAGCATTTTCCATTTCTCAACCTGGGTATACAACTAGGGTAGAGGGTAGAGTCTTCTTGGGAAATATTCATGAAATATCCTCTGTGCCCTCTGAAAAAAGTCAAGGCTCTTCCTGTTCACATATTTTCTGCACTAAGTGGCCTCAAAGACCTACCTGCCCAAGCCCAGTGCCTACACTGCCCAGCTCTACTCTGATCCACATCCACTTTTTTTCAAAAATTTTATTGATTTGAGAGAGAGAGGAAAGGAGAGCGAGAAAAGCATCAATTTGTTGTTCCACTTATTTATGCATGCATTGGTTGATTCTTGTATGTGCCCTGATCAGGAACCCCCAGCCTTGGTGTATCCTAACCAACTGATTTACTCTGCCAGGGTGTCCACACCTGCTTCTGTTAGCCATGAAAGAAAATGTTCTCACCCTTCCTTTGCCAATTCCCAGGAGATTTCCCCTGAGATTAGAATGTCTGGTGGGCAAGGCCTTGAGTTCCTAGAACTGGGGAAGGGAGGGGCAGGCCTGTGAGGTGGGGCCTGTGGTGTGTGACAGGACAAATGAGATCCTATCATTTCCACTGAGGGTCTGGGCACTGGTGTGGCTATAAAAGGGTGCCCTTCTCTACCCACTCCCACTGCTGGCAGCCCTGACCAGAGGCAACTTCTGTGTGGCCACCCCAGGCATGCAAATTTTTCTGTTCTTCCCGAATCCCTACCTGGTGTGGGTGTGGGGTTGTAGGACTCCAAAGAGACCCCACCTGGGTCTGAATGGCTAAGCCTACCTTCCTGAGCTTGGTGGAGAGACAGCCATTTGTTCCTCCCTCTGAAGACCAGAGCCCTTGCCTCTGCTTCCAGAGTCTTCTTTGCTACCGTCCCTGGGGAGGGTTGAGGACCCGCCGCTGCTCCTCTTTCAGCACTGCCTGGGCGGACGGCGCTCGGGTCGGAGGTGTTCTGGAAGCCCTGTGTCCCCGCCCTGCCTTCAGCACCGACAGGTCCAGGACAGCAACTCGCTGCTTATCCACCCTCAATCTACTATCTTCTTCCCTTTCAACACCAGAAGGAGGGACAGTGCCCAGGCGCTGGGGGTCTCCCACGGCCCTGTCTCCCTGCTCTCCATTCGGCAGCAACCGGGAAGACAATTTCTGTCTTCTCCGCTCCAAATCCCCGTCTTGACTTTTTTCGTTCAGCACTAGAGGAAACGACAGATCATTCTTGGCGTTGGGCCTCTCCCCAGCACCTATCTCCAACCCCCACGCCCAAGTTTTCCACCCCCCCCCCCCCAGCTATCCTTCAACACCACTGGGCACGGACAGCTCCTCGGCGTCCGCCCCACCTTGAGTCCCTGGTTTCCTACCTTCCCCGGCTCACCCCCGCTGGCGAGAACAGCCCCTCGCCTCCGCCTTCGCCCCCAGCCCTGGCCAGGCCAGGGCGCAGACACGACACTCTGCGTTCCGGGACAGCTCCCGCCCCCTCCTCTCTCTGCTCCCCTCTTCTGGCTCATGGAGGCCCCGGGGGTACTAGAAGCATCCAGGGAGCCGAACCGCCCTCTCAGCCGCCAAGGCTTAGCCAGACCCCCGAAGCACCTGTGGCGGCAGCCGCGGCGCCCCATCCGTTTCCAGCATCGATTCCACTCGGACCCGGACAAGTCCGCGGGCCGCAGCGAGCGGGACCCGGGCCCGCGGCCGGCGCTTGAGAAGTCACAGCGCTCCTGGCCCACCTCCTTCCACAGGCGGTAGGTGGGTGGGGGCAGGGCCCTTCCAAGACGTGGGGGAGGGGAGCACAAGGCCTGGTGGGAGGGTCCTTGCTTCTCCAGGGGCAGGGGTCTCTGCTGTTTATCTGAGGCCGGCGCTTTACAGAAAAAAAACAAACTGTTTTAACATGGGGTGAAGCTGGGGTGGTGATGTCATGATTGTTTATGGGTGTGTGTGCCCGGGTGTGCCAGGTGTGGTTGCATCTAAGTGTGTGTGTGAATCTGAGCAGTTGTGACCCTGTGCATGCTCTGACCTGCTGTGTGAGTGTTCACAGCCAGCTGCATCTCTGTGGGTGATGTGCTTGGTTGGTTGTATGTTCACCAGTTGTGTATTTGCCTGTGTGGTTTTCCCCTTGTGGTCCTTGTGGGTACCTCGACCCATGTGATTGTCCTCATTCTAACCCAGTGAGGTCCTTCAGTCCCTGGAGTGTCCTCGGGTGTTTGTGGGGTTGTGGCCACCACTAGCATCTGAGATGAGAAGGCCAGGTGGGGCTGTCCTCAGCCCTGGAGGAAGGAGCTTCCTCTGTGGCCTGTCCTGCCACCAATCTTCTCCCCTACCGCTGGCCCCTGCCACCAGGAGGAGGAGAGGAAGCCTCTTGGGGAGCCTGAGCACAGGATGCTTCTGCCCTTAAGAAAGGATGGGGTGGAGAAGCTGGGTGTTAAAGAGGGGAAGGGCTGCTCCTCCTGTTTCATACAAAAGGTGAGTGGGATGCTAAGAGAGAGATGGAGAGAAACAGCAGGTGAAACACGGACTTTGAGGGGGCCAGAGGTGGGAGTCTCAAGCCACTGGTCCAGGGCCTGAGGGCTCAGGAGCAGGATTCAGGAGCCTCAGGCCCTCCTTGGGTGGGAGTGGGAGCCAGACCCGGTCAGATCTGGAGTCCTGGGCTTGAGGTGAGGCTGATCACCTTAGGGGAGTTATTTTCCTCTCTAGATTTTCATTTTCTCCCACCTTGGTCCATGGACATTCTGGGGCTACTGGTTTCTTAATCTATAAGCCTGGCCTAACCCCCCAGGGCCCTCCAGCAGCAGTGAGATTCCCCCCTCCCCCCATCCTAAACTCCTCCTGCCCTCCCTCTCCTGGTGACTCATAATTTTCCATCTTCAAGAAAGAACAAACAGAGACTGGATTTTGGCCTGTCTAGGAGCAAAGCCCATGTGGCTCTGTAAGGGGTGTTTCCCTGTGAGTGTGTACTTTCGTGTCCTGTCCATGTGCTGATGTGGGGGAAGGGGCTCAGCCCTTAGGTTTAAGGCCAACTTGGATCAAGGCTAATCTGCTAGGTGCTCCCCAGCAAGCAGAGAGTATCAGTGAAATGTAAACACACATCTGTATTTCCTGTATTTTGTTGAGAACTTTCTGTGTGGGAGCCTGGTCCCCCACTGTGGCTCTCCTCCCCACTATCCAGATGGATCACCTGGGTTTGGCAGGTTTCTGGCATCTTGTTCAGCAAACATTTATTAGCCACCTACTGTGTGCCAGGCCTGTATTGGGGACACAACCATGGGCAAGCAGGTGCTCACAGGATGATGGTGGAGACAGACTCATACAATCTGGAGAAGGCTTCTGATGCAGTTTTGGAGGGTAGGGTGTGAAGAAGGACTGCTTGAAAGAGGTGATATCTAAGCTTAACTTGAAGAATAAAGAGAAATCAGCCAGAGAGAGAACAGGGAAGGGTATACCAATTAGATGGAACAGATTGTGCAAAGCCTCAGACTCAAGAGGATCAAGTGTACAAGGAGCTGAATACAAACCAGTGTGGCTGGAGAGTGGGAGGGGAGACTCCTTATTCATTTTCCAAGCATTTACTTAGAACCTGCCTGAAGGCACAGCTGGTAGCAAGGCAGACGTGGTCCTACTTTTGAGGGGCTGGTGGGCAAGGCAGAAACAAATCAAAAAATCATGACAGTAAATGTGAAACTGTACTTGTGAGAGAAGGGTGCTGAGAGTATTTACCCAGCTGGTCAGGGAGGGCTTCCTGGAGGAGTGATGTTCCAGCTGTGACCTGAAAGATGAAGGGTCAGCAGGGTAAAAATGTTCGGGCAAGGGCATATGGTGAGAATGAGCTGTTCCTGATTCAAGGAACAGCAAGGAGCAGGATGATGCTGGAGCAGAGTGAGCCAAGAGGAAGAGGGTGGGGAGGCCAGCAGGAGTCAGGCATCACAGGGCCTCCAGAGAGGCGTGGATTCAGATAAGAGGGCAATGAGGAGCCACAGGAGGGTCTGGAGCAGAGGAGGGTGAGATCAAACTCATGTGAGCATCTACACACATGACATGGCACCCACTCTCCTTTCTCTCTTCAGACTCTCCATGGAGATGTGGGGAAGTCATTTCTCCTTTCCAGTTTGTCTGTAAAATGGGCACAACAGCACCCACATCCTGTCTCCCTGGGGCCATCTGGTGGCAGAAGAGAAAAGTGCCTGCCCAGGGCGGGGATGCGCAAATAAGGGAAATCAAGAGACAGTGATGTGCTTAGGGCACCAGAGACTGCTGGGCACCTCCTCAGGTCATGCAGCACACAGGGACAAAGTCAGGATGGGGATCCTTGGGTCCACCCATCCTTTAGCCTCTGCCCCTTACCTGTCAGGGTTTGGGGCCACCCAAGGCTATGCAGGCCAGGTTCCAGTGCTGAGTCTCAGCTCTGTATCTCCATCCAAAAAGCTATTAATAACACATTACTGTTAAAACTGTTAATAAAATATTTAAGGTTGAATCTATTAATGAAACATTAATATTAAACTATTGATAAAACATTAATGAAATCTGGGACTCCAGAGGGGATAGAGCCAGTTAAGCATTAAGTGGTAGAAGGCACAGGCTGGGTAGCCTGCTGTGGCTGTGACCTTAGGCAACTGAACACACCTCTCTGTGCCTCAGTTTCCCCATCCCCAAAATGAGCATAATAGACCTCATTTTCTTTCTTTCTTTTTTAATATATTTTTACTGGTTTCAGGAAGGGAGAGAAACATCAATGATGAGTCATTGATTGGCTGCCTCCTGCATACCCCCTGCTGGGGTTTGAGCCCACAACCCCGGGCATGTGCCCTGACTGGGAATCGAACCTCAATCTCTTGGATCCTAGGTCGATGCTCAACTGCTGAGCCACGCTGGCTGGGCAATAGTCCTCATTTTCAAGGGTTGCTCAAGTAGCTTTTATGTGCACAGCTCTTGGCTCAGAGCCAGGCAAGTAAGTGCTATTTGTATTAATGTGTTTAGTCTTAACCATCCATTTCATGTCTGTGACTTTAGAGGAGGGATTGAATCCCTCAGTTTCTCCTTGGGGACATAAAACTATTACAAGCCCCTCCCATGGAGCTGGGGTGGAGTCAAGGCTCCTGGGAGGGATCCTGGCCCCAGTGTCTCCACCAGGCTGATTCTGGCAGCCTCTATCCCCTGGGGATTGGCTATAATTAGGTGCAGCCACAGCAGCTACAGATGGTATTTTTGTCTTGGGGACAGCGAGTCTGGTTCCCACCAGGTGTCTGGTTGTAGGGTCGCAGATGGCAGGAAGGGGTTCCCAGACAGACCCTTGAGACTCCTTGTCCTCCTGGGCCCCCAGCATGACCCCTCTCTGAACCTCCATTTTCCTCATCTGTACAATGAGGCTACTAGTGTGGTTAGAAGGTCAGGAGAGGGTCAGTGTCTCCTCCCTGTGGTGCCTCAAGCTCCCCCTATTGAAGCCCTGATCACCCCAAACTGTATCTCATATTTCCTTAGGTGTGCCAGAAATGTGGGTACCCCACAACTGATATAGTCCCCCCAGGGGCAAGGCCCAGGCAGTGGGGGGCAGGGGTCCAGCCTCCCTGAACTTCAGTGGCCTCTGCCTGTGATGTGGGCATTTGGGTCCTGCCTCCAAGTGTGACATCCTCTGTGATTTGGTTTCCTTTCCTACAGTACAGGGCAGGGCCACCAACCCCAGCATTCTGAGGGTAGAACACCTGGTATAGACCCTGAACTCCCCCAGACACCAGAGGTGAGGGCTCCCTTTCCAGCCCCCCCCCCCAGCTCCCCTTCCTGGAGCGGGGGGTGGGGGTGGGGGGGTGGCTGATGCTTCACAGAACAGAAGGTTTGGCTGGAATGGAGTGCGGATGTTTGTCCAGTGGGGACAGCAAGAGAGGGGAAAAGATCCAGAGACAGGGCCTGGGGCATGTCAGAGCAGGTGGGGGTCAAGTGGGGACTTGTGGAGGGGGACTGGGAGAGGAACAGCTGGTTTCTAACCCCTCTGCCCTGACATGAAGTTTTGTGTCTGTTACCACCTTGTTCTACGCCTCAGTTTCCTCACCTGGCAAAAGAGTAAGGGCTTGTTGCTTCTGAGTAGCCCATTTGTGGCTCCAGACCTCAGTTTCTCCATCTGGAAAATGGGCAGAGTGGGACTGGAAGCACTGTGAGGGATCTGGATAGTCCCTTAGCAAACTCTGTGACTTGGGGTGCTCTTTTCATAATGGAGGGTGCTTCCCTTTCTGATTTCTACATCTCATTCTTTTCAGCCAAGTTAGTCCAGAGAACTGCGCTATTGTGAGACGTGTTTGCAGAGACCCCCTTCCCCCAAAGAGGGGGAGCAGAGAGCGGCACCCAGCTCCGTGCCTCAGTTTCCCCATTTGTCCAGGTGGGAGCTTCCGGGGAAAGGTCCCTGGGTAAGGCGGGGCGGGTGCGCCTCCTGCCGCCCCCCGCCGGCCCCGCCCCGCGGCTGTCCAGGGACGATTCCTCTGCGCGCACTCTGTCCGGCCTCCACGCCGTCACAGCGATGCAGGGCACCCCCGCGCCTGCCCCGGCACCTGGGCCTGGCTCTCCCCGGGACTCCCCGCGCAGCTCCCCCGGGCTCTTCAGGAAGCTCCTGGTGAACCAGAGCATCCGCCTGCAGCGGCGCTTCACCGTGGCCCATCCTCTGTGGTGAGGCGGGAGAGCTGGAAGGGTCACTGGAACCGCCAGCTGGAGGTGGGAAGGACACAGTCGGGGACCGCTGGGGCAGGGGCAGGGCCAGGGCATGGGCGCTCTGCCCCTCCCGCCCTTTCTCGGTCCTGTCTTCTCCAGTCCTCTCTCTTTCTCCGTCCACCCGCTGCCTGGACGAAAGCCCGAGCACCGCCGGCTGCTCCTTTCCGCTGAGTAGCCCAGAGCGGGACGAGCTCCCGACTCCTCCCGACCCTCCCGGGGGGCAGGCGGCCTGAGCTCCCAGGGGGTGGGGGGAGGGGAGCTGCTCCCCTCCATCCTTCCCGGTGCCCGCGAAGAGATGCCCTGGGGGCTTCACCTGAAACCCTGGGCGTCCCCGAAGGAAGACCCGATTCTATGGGGCCTTCGAGGCATGGCATCCTTAGCATGAGAGAGGCGCTTTGCGTCCCAGACTGAGAGCTGATCCCCTCGGCCCACCTCGGCGGCGTCCTCCAAGGACTTGTCACCTCTCTGGGTTCGAATCCTGGCCCTTCAGGAAGCGACTGTGACTTCATGGGGTGTGGGGGCGAGCCTAGGGTCGGAGGTGGGGCTTGTGGGCGCCCGACTGTGTCTGGCACCTTGCGCGGGTTCGTGCTGCATTCACACCCCCTTGATAATTTGGCACCTGGTGGCTCAGAAACTGAAGACCCGTCTCCAAACAGCCAGTGACAGTTGGGGGTGGTGGGGCGGTCGTGGCCGTGGTCCCTGATGGCGCCATTACAGCCCAGGAGGGGGTCCCAGGCCCCGGAGAGCGTCCCCTGGGCACCCACCAGACGCCTGCGAAGGGTGGTCCCTGCCCAGGGCTCCGGAGAGAGCACAGGGGCGTCGAGGGAGCACCCTCGGGTCCCAGAAGGTGAGGCTAGAGAATGGCGATTCATTCCCTCGGAGGCCCCCGTGCCTCAGTTTACCTGCCTAACCCATGACACAGGTGCAGCTTCCATGGTCAGGGCGACCTCGCCCCGAGCCGCCGGCGTCATGGAACCACAGCCTGACCCCGCTGCTCTCTGCTAAGTTTAGAGCAGAAAGAAAAACAACTTCCCCGGCTGCTACCAGCCCTTAACGAGCCGGCTCATTGGTTTCGAACCCAGCACCCCGTTGGCCTCTCCCTGCTTCGGTTTCCCTAGTTATCCATGGGGGTGCTGTTCCAGAACCTCTGGGGAGAGGCGAGGAGGGGGAGGGGTCGCCACCCCTAGGCCTCCCCGTCGGGGGGCGGATTAGTGTATCAGCCGCTAGCCCCCCTTAAGAGCGTTCCTCCGCCCGCCTGCGCCCCGCCTGCCGGGCAGGTAAGGGTTAAGAAGGCCCGGCCGTCTCGGTGACGTCGCGAAGCGGGAACTCGGACGCACGCGCGGTGCTGGCTTCTTTTCTCGCGGCCGAAATTGAAGCGATCGGACTAAGCCTCGCACGCCCGAATTCTCGAGTGAGGCCGAACATAGCCGAATGTTCCCGAACGCATCCGAGCCTGCCCGAGCGCGGTCGGACGTAGCCAAGGCAGAATGAACTCACCCAACCGAACTCAGCTGGACCAGACTCAATAGAACTTAGACACGACCCTGCCTGACCTAGCCGGCCCGAGTCCAGCCGAACCGGACACAGTCCTGCCGAACCCCGGATGGGTGACTTGGCGGGGGACCAGGTGGACACTGGCCGTTGGCCAGAAGCCCCAAGCTGTGGGCGGTCCCTGGTGTCCGTCTCCTGCCTGCCCCCTCTCAAAGCCGGTGACCCACAGACAGTCCCTCTCCCCAGCTGCTAACTCCCCATCCAGCATCTCTGTTCCTGCTCACGTCCCCTCCCACTCTTTCTCTGACCTCTGACCTCTGACCCCAAGGAGGATGAGCAAACTTTCCTAATTACCCTGTCAGGGTGTGGCGGGAGGGAGGGGCAGGGCTGAGAGAGCTGGGAGGGAGGAATTGGAGATTGCTCGGAGCAGGGGGTGCGGTGAGGAGGATGGTGCTCCAGGAAGAGGCACGGCCCTTGCAGCCCAAGCCCAGAGGTGAAAGAGAACAGGCAGAGCTTTTGGGTGAAAATGAAGCAGAGGAGTAAAGGCAGGACCCAGACCCCTCCAAAGAGGAGAGTCCAGAAAGTCGTTTCCAGTCCTTACCATGGGACCTAGACCTCAGTTTCCCATATGGAATATGGAAGCCCGTTGTCATTCTCAGGTGTTCAGTTGTACCTCCCTAAAAGCATCCTCGGAGAAGACTCTACCACACCTATGTTAGGGAGATTGGTGTCCAGAGAAAGGCTGAGACCTACCCATGGTCACACAGACATTTGGGGACAGATCTGAAACTCACGTCCCAGAGTCCAGATGGATTCCAGTGGGGAGGCTCCTGTAGAGACGTGGAGACCAAAGCATGAGGGGTGCTGGGTCCCTGAGTAGGGGTGTGAGGCAGGTGGACAAACTAAGCTACTCCTTCGTGGCCCACCGTCTGGCTCCAGGGAGGATGTGAAAGAACAGGGTGGAGCCTCCACAGGCCATCTGCTTGCCAGGCCCCTTGGCTCTGACCATGCCTCTTCTGCTTCCAGCTTTGACCTGGAAAATGCACACTCATGTAAGAGAAGTGCCCTGGACCCTCAGGTCATCCAGGCCCCTGCCCAACACAGCCAGCGGCGGGAGTCCTTCCTGTACCGCTCGGACAGCGACTACGAACTCCTGCCTAAGGGTTTGTCCCAGAACTCCTCTGTGGCCAGCGACCTGTGAGTCTGAGGCTGGTGGGGTAACACCTTCTCATTTCTTCCTCCTTCTTTTACTTTTCCATTCAGCACACTTCCTTCAAGGGGCCATTTGAGCTGGGTTTTGAAGTTTAAGTAGAAGTTTGTCAAGAAGCCACTTATTCAGTTGAGCATGCCTAGAATGATATCTGGTGATCTGTGCTTGACTTTAGGCTAGGGTTTGGGTGGCAATCCAGAAACATTAAGATCAATTAGTAGCAACTGAACAAATACCTTAATTAGAGCTTCCTGGTAGCCATAATAAAAAGGGAAATATAATAATATCCCTGCTGTCCCCAGGACTCAGTTTCCTCATGTGTGAGGTTGGAGGGGCTGTGGTGGCTTTCAGAGAAGAGTCAGGTGGGGGGAGCCCGGGGCCCACTAGGGCACCAGAAGGAGTTGTTGTGAAGGAAGGATGTGCTCAGCTGAGGGCATAGTGTGGGCAAAAGATGAAAGATAGCACTGTGTTGGAGATCTCCCTGGTCGACATTTCTGATGTCCTATTTCCCCACAGACATGGAGAAGACATGATTGTGACACCTTTTGCCCAGGTGGGTTCTCACTCTTCTCCCCTCCCTGCATGAGCCAGGCAAGCAAAATCGATCCTTCCCCGCTTTCCAATGCTGATCATCCCCCTCTTGACAGGTCCTGGCCAGTCTGCGGACTGTTCGGAGCAACGTTGCGGCGCTAGCCTACCTGCAAGGCCCAAGGGCACCCAAGTACATAGGGGGGTGGGGCGAGGGTGGGGCCTGGCAGAGAGAAGGGCAGGGCTGGGAAGAGGGGGCGGCTCCAGGTGGGCTGGGTGGTGGTGGGGCCTTATGGGTGAGGCGGACCACCCCTGAGCGGACTGTACTGCAGGCAGGCATCCGTCAGGAACCCCCCATCTGGCAGTCAGCCCCCTCCACCTACAGGTAATGCTCCTGCTTCTACCCCTTGCTTACACTGTGGTACTGCTGTCAATTTCTTCTCCATGGTGACCTTCCTAGCCCATGAATCCTTAGGCTGTGCTCATTGTAACACTGGAAAAAACCCTAGGGGATGGAGTCTACCATGCCCATATTACAGATGGGGAGGCTGAGGTCCAGAGAGGGACAGAAACCTGCCCATGGTCACATAGCCCCTTGGGGACAGGTCTGCAACTCAAAACCTGGGCTCCTGAGTGTCCCCACTGGGAAGGGCTCTAGGGTCCTGATGTAGAGTGGAGGCATGAAGGGTGTGGGGTCCCTGAGTGGGGGTGAAGCAGGCTCCTGACAGCTCAGCCCCCAGAGGACACTGGGCAGAAGCTGGCTTTGGCGACACTGGATGAGCTGGACTGGTGTCTGGATCAGCTGGAGACACTGCAGACCCGGCATTCAGTGGGGGAGATGGCTTCCAACAAGGTGAGGAGGGCCAGAGATTGGAGATCACTTGCCTCTGCCCACAGTGCCCCCTCATCACTGTCCTCACCTTCCCCTGCAGTTCAAGCGGATGCTTAACCGGGAGTTGACTCACTTGTCTGAAACCAGCCGCTCTGGGAACCAGGTGTCAGAGTACATTTCACGAACCTTCCTGGGTGAGCTATGGTGGGTCACTGCCTGGGCAACATACAAAGGTAGAAAGAAAGAAGAAAAGAAAGACTTCTACTACAGACCTCACCTGGGAAAGACAGAGCCACAGGGTGAAGGCTGGACCAGAGGGAGGAACAGGAGGAACTTCCAGGAGGAGGGGAACAGTAAAGCTAGGGTATTGAAGCATGAGTAGAAGTTTTCCAAGAAGGAGATGGAGGAAACCAGACAGCTGGGTCTCCAGCTTGGGAGATAGAAAGGACACTGAGCTGTTTAGGGCAAAACACTGAGCCCCAGGCTTTCAGGGGCCATGTCCATCAGAATGGGTTACTGAGATTAGCCATGGAAAGAGGGATAGCTGCAGGCCGGACTGGGACTTTGCTCTGAATTTACTTTGATCCAGGTAAAAAGGAAATAAGTTAATCCTGAGGCTTAGCAAAGTCTGGGACCTGAGGCTAGGCAGGACAACCCTAGCAGGTGAATTGGCTTCTCTGAGTCCCACCCTTTCCTCCCTCCAGACCAGCAGACCGAGGTGGAGTTACCTGGGGGAACCCCAACAGAACCCTCAAGGCCAGTGTCCCAGATCAGCGGCCTGCATGGGCTCCCCCACAGTGCCAGCCTCTCCACAGCCACCATCCCACGCTTTGGGGTCCAGACTGACCAGGAGGGGCAACTGGCCAAGGTGGGTTCCCAACTAGAATGCTGAGACCCGGAGTAGAGTTCAGGATGCCCTGTTTTTTGCCTCAGTTTGCCCACTTGTGGGGCTAAATGTAAGATCTGGGGCTTGGGGGAGGAGCTTGCAGGTCCAAAGTCTGGGGAAGTTGGGCTGGGGTCAAGCTCCAGTTCTTCACATTTTAGGAACTGGAAGACACCAATAAGTGGGGGCTTGATGTGTTCAAGGTGGCAGAGCTAAGTGGGAACCGGCCCCTCACAGCCATCATATTCAGCATCTTTCAGGTACCTCCCATGCCCTTGGTTTCCAATACCCCTGGGCTTCTTTCATCCCTTCCTACCTCAAGACCTCAGAGAAACATATACTTCGACTCCTCCCTAACACCCCTGAGTGGGATTGTTTGAGCAGGGTATTGAAGGATGAATAGGAGTTGACTAGGCTGATCAGTTCATAGCTGATTGTCAACAAGCCTAAGCCCTGGGCCCAGGCTTGAAGAGACCCAGTCTGGAGGGAACTTCTGTGGGGGTCAGAGATAGACCAGAGGGGAAGGACAGAGACCAAGTGAATTCAGAATTGAGGGCATCCTGGAAGATGGGGCATTTGAGAGATGGATAGAAGTTCAGAAGGAGAGAAGTGTGCTGCCACCTGGAAACTGAGGTCCTAACTGGGGGCCTGTGGTGAACCAGAAACGGGACCTGCTCAAGACATTTCAGATCCCAGCAGACACACTTGTCACCTACCTGCTGACACTGGAGGGTCACTACCATGCCGATGTGGCCTACCATAACAGCCTGCATGCCGCTGATGTGGCCCAGTCCACGCATGTGCTGCTGGCCATGCCTGCACTTGAGGTATGGCCCTACAGGCAATCTGGACAGGTGCAGGGTGCAGTGCAGAGAGCCCGCCCTCACCTCTTATGCCCATGCCTGCTCAGGCCGTGTTCACAGACTTGGAAGTCCTGGCTGCCATCTTTGCAAGTGCCATCCATGATGTGGACCATCCTGGGGTCTCCAACCAGTTTCTCATTAACACCAGTGAGTCAGGGGGCCCTGCCTCCACCTGTCAATCATATGATCTCCAGTGGTCCCATCCCTGCTTTGAGCCTAGTTTTCCTGTTCGTGAAATGGCTATGACAATCTTCTCTTCCTTAGGTATTCAGAGTGGGTGCAGGTACATAGTAGACACTCAGTAAATGAGAGAATAACAAGTGTGGCAGAGCTGATCTGAGCCCACTGAGATTTTAAAGTTTAGGGTCCTTTGAGGTATCTGAAAAAGCAGGTCAATAAGCAATTATTGGGCACCTCTTGTATACATCCCAGGAGAGCTGGGGATGAGGGTAGAGCCCTCTCACTCAAGGATCCCAGAGTCTAATTAGATAAAGATTCAGTTGTTCATTCAACCAGCACTTAGGATAACTCTTTCTTGACATGTCAAGTCCCCAAGGAGTCTCCAGTCTCAAGGAGGCAGAGCAGAGCACAGATGCTCCCAGCCCCTTGGAGTCAGGGCATGGCTAGAGAGAGACACAGAGTCATAGAAGGCTTCCTGAAGGAGAGGGCATTAGAGTTGGGGCTTCAATGCATGAGTAAGAGTTTTCAAGAGTTCACCAAACCTGCCTTTTGGTGAAGTGGGTTTGTCGAGCAGATCTTGAGGTTCTCCACCTTCCCCACAGACTCGGAGCTTGCGCTTATGTACAATGACACCTCTGTGCTGGAGAACCACCACCTGGCTGTGGGCTTCAAGCTGCTGCAGGCAGAGAACTGCAATATCTTCCAGAACCTCAGCACCAGGCAGTGGCTGAGTCTGCGCAGGATGGTCATTGACATAGTGAGTTCACAGCGATAGGCGGGGTGGGGTGATCTTCACCAGTCAGACCTGGGCATGTCTCCACTCTGGACCTGAGCTTCCTGATCTATAAAATAGGGCAATGACCTTCTAAGCCCTGGGTGGGGTGACCAAGCCCTTGGTCTTTGCTGTGGTTTACACACAAGCGATGTGGAAACTAAACTGAGCTTCTGGGGTTTCAGGTGCAATTTTTTTTTTTCTGAGCCTTTAGTTGTCCATTTGGTACTTTTCAAATTGGAAGCTACCAGTAAGTTTTGGGGTCTCATGCCTCATTAAATCATTTTGTAAGCATTTATTGAACACCTATTGTATGCTTGCTCTTTATAGTGACCAAGACAGTTCTGGTCTGTCTGAGATTCCAGTTTGTGAGGGAGATGGACATGTAGGTGGGAGCCATAGTGGGGACCCCTAAGCAGAGCTATGATGGGGGCATACTCAAGGTCAGGTAGGGCTTCCCCAACAGGGAACACTGAAGCTGGGGCCTGCAGGGTGGGGAGGGGCTGACGAGGAGTATTGTTCCCAGCAGAGGGAACAACATGTGGGGAGGGTTCAGAGGAAACTGAGGCTCCCAGTGAAAAGGAACTAAAATTCTGGTGAGACAGAGTTGGGGCCTTGGGTGGTGAGCATCATTTGGGGCAGACTGGAGGTTTGGGAAGTTTTGAGACTTTTATCTGATTCTCAGAGAATCCCATGGGCTGGTTGTCTGTTACTCCTGGGCTAGGTCCACATGGGTCCAGCGATGCTGATTTTTAAAGTTATGTTTGGGGCTGAACTTCCCTCCAAATTACTGAAAACAGCCTTCCCAGGTACACGGTGGCCATGGGGAAATTTGGGGAGCACCAAGTCAGGTTCCTCCCAGCTTCAAGACCACCCATGGATCCCATGGCCCTCTGGATAAGTTCCCCACTTCTCCCCCAGGCTCTCTCCTGTTCCTGTCAACCTCACTTGCTCCAGCCATAAGTGCTTTCTCTATGTTCCTCAGCTCATCCAGCCCCAGGGCCTTTGCACAGGCCATGTCCTGGGCTGAGCCTTACTGCTGCCCTCAGGTACATCTCACCTCAGCCCCCATATTTAACCTTGAACGTGTGGAATGCACCCCATGAGCCTAATGACCTCAAAGATGGCACACATCTTTGACTCAGCTTCTTTCGTGAGCTGGCTTTGCAGCCAGTCATGTTACATCCCCCCATTTCATAGATGAGGACGCTGAAGCTCAGAGGGCTGAGGGTCCTAGTGGGTGTGATGTCTGGGAGTAAGGGGTGGGGTGGGAGCAACGCTCATACCTGTCATTCTCCCCTCACCTGTCCTCAGGTGTTGGCTACTGACATGTCCAAACACATGAACCTCCTGGCTGACCTCAAGACTATGGTGGAGACCAAGAAAGTGACAAGCCTGGGAGTCCTGCTGCTGGACAACTACTCTGATCGCATCCAGGTGTGTGGCAGACCCTGGAGCCTCAGTTTCCCTGCCTCTCACTCAGTTGCACTTATGAAGTGTTGACTGGGTGTCAAACTTGAAGAAATGGAGGCACCAAAACTCACGTGACTGTGCTTTAGCCACTCCTTTCCCTTCTGGGCCTCAATTTCCCCACCTGTAAGAGGGGTGTGTCCATGGCGTCAGCCTGGCAACGGGGGTTCTGGGCCTGATGTTGCCTGGCCCAGCCCTCCCGAGCCTTGGTCTCCGCAGGTCTTGCAGAACCTGGTGCACTGTGCTGACCTCAGCAACCCCACTAAGCCGCTGCCCCTGTACCGCCAGTGGACAGACCGCATCATGGCTGAGTTCTTCCAGCAGGGAGACCGTGAGCGAGATTCGGGCCTGGACATCAGCCCCATGTGCGACAAGCACACAGCCTCAGTGGAGAAGTCCCAGGTCAGAGGATGACTGGGTCAGACTGGTGGGCACTGAGCATGGGGAGAAAAAGGAGTGACGGAGCTGACCCCATGTGTTCCGGCTTGACCCCTGGCTGGTAAATGAGGGAGTGTGGCCCAAGGGCCTGGTCTGCCCTGGGCTGTGTGGAGTCAGGCAGGGATGCATTCTCCCTGGGCCACAGGGAAAGGGATCTACATTCATGGGGTTTGAAAATGTCTGTCCCGAGTGGTATGGGGGACCCTCAAGGGGATCTTAGTCTGGGGACACATACACCCAGACCTGAGGGGTCAGTGCTGGGGTGGAAAGAAAGACTTAGGGGTTGGGGGAACCAAGAAGGGGCAGGGAGGCTTTCTAAAAGAGGGATTGTTTGAAGAGGGTTTTGAAGGATGAGTAGGAGTTTGGTAATGGCATTCCAGGGAGAGAGAACAACCTAGGCCTGAAGGCTTGACTGGGTCTAGGTTCCATGGTGACTCACAGCATGGCTACCTCCCCTACATAACCCCATATCACCCCACAGGTGGGTTTCATTGACTACATCGCCCACCCACTGTGGGAGACATGGGCTGACCTGGTACACCCAGATGCACAGGATCTGCTGGACACACTGGAGGACAACCGCGAGTGGTACCTGAGCAAGATCCCCCGCAGCCCCATGGATCCCACCAGCCCTGAGCAGGGTGGCCTTGACAGATTCCAGTTTGAGCTGACTCTGGAGGAGGCAGAAGAAGAGGAGGAGGAGGAGGAGAGAATGTTGGCCCAGGAGGCCTCGGAGTCACCTGACACTGAGCTCCTGTTCTTCGAGGCCAGCTCAGACCCTGGGGCCTTATGCGTAGACAACCAGAGGACCGTGGGCAAGCCCTGCATGGACCATGAGGGCAATGTGCTGGCTGAGCCATTTGGCACCTAATAGCCCCTAATGAGTGGGTGGACTTTCCAGAAAGAGATCCCAGACGACTCATGCCTTGCCTTCTCCACACGCTGAGGGAGACGATCAGGCTTTTAGTTACAGGCAAGTTTCAGGGTCGAATTGGGGATACCTGGCTGGAGTCCACTCTGACTCCTGGCTCTGCTAAGAGAGCTCTCCTCCTCCAGAGTCAGCTCTGAAGTTGGGGCTGGGTCAGGCCCCACTTTTCCTGTGGTCACTTTTGAGCCACATCCATCACTTACTCTTTCATTCTTTATCAGATATTTATTGGGCACCTACTATGTGCCAGGCTTGTGCCTGCTATGTACCTCTAGGGTATCCTTGCGCAAGGGGGTGAGGAGTCAGCCACAAGGAGATGTTCCCCACGGGCACCTCCCTTTCATCTGCTGGGCAGCTCCCCGCAGGAGAATGGGACCTTGAATGGGGAAATGTGTGGCACCAAAGCTTTGTCCAGTCCCAGCTCTGGTTCTGGAGCTCTGGAAGGGGGTGGTAAGGGGGCAGCAAAGAGGGCACTGTGTGGGGACATCTCTGAAGGCTGACGTGTCCTGTTGCTGCTTGTACATCAGCTATTGCTTCGAGTAGCTGTAATTTGTCTTCAGCGGTGTCTCTGGGTGCACCTATTCTCTCTGACCCCAGGACTTACTGCTGTCCCCCCGTTCTCCCTCTTATAGGACAGCAACAAAATCACACAATTCCTGTCCCCCTCTATGGTGGGTCTCTGTATCTCCTGGTTCTGAGGGTGCCCAGACTCTTATGGAGGTCTCCTGGGCCTCAGTTTCCCCTCTATGGCCTGATCCTAGTATTTGGGTAAACTTTGGTTGAGGGGCAGTGTCTGTGAACACCCTGAAATATCTTAGAAATTTGGGGCATTGAACATTTCTCTGGGGTTAAATAAACCTTATTAACGAAAACTAGTATCACTTCCATTTCATGGATGGGGAAAATGAGGCACAGAGCAGTCCTGTTGCTTGCTCAAAGCCATGCTTCGGGCACTGGACCTTAGCCAGCGGCACCCCCTTGTAGCTGGAGGGGTGACAAATTTGGGGGTCCTGTTAGTCTGGTTGGCTGCTCTTCCTGCATCTCGCTTGTTGGAGCTCAGCCTGGGGCAGGAGTGGACTTGGCGGCTCTGTGTTCAAGTCTCAGGTTCAATTCCCATCTCCAGAAGGCTCAGTATTCCACCCCGAAACTTGCCTCCTTTTCAGTGTGCCTGAAAATTTATGTGTGACACAGGTCCTCCCAGCAGCCTCTGGTTTCCAGAGCAGCTTGCTTCATTACTAAATGATTCCATTGATAATTTATCATCACAATTAATGGTCAAATTCTACAGAGGGAGAATTAAACATCATCTGGTGAATTTGCTCCCAGATCTTTAAAAGGCAGAGATTTAGGGGATGCTCATTTACAATTTTTTCTCCCTCCCCTTTTACTTACAAGTAGTACATGTTCACCTTAGATAATTTGGAAATAATGGAAACATAAAGAAGAAAATAAAATTCAGTTATAACCTCACCCATAAACCATCTGTCTTCAGCATTTCACCTTATTTCCCTCTGGATTTTTCTCTATCCATTCATAAGAACACTCATATATCCCCCTTTAATTTGGGCTACAGGCATCCCTCCCACTCCCCCTTACTGATTGCACTCTACCCACCCTGGCTTCCCACACCCCAAGCACAGCCCCACCTTGGGGCCTTTGCGCATGCTCTACCCACCACCTAGAATGCTTCTTTCCCCCGTTGTCCTCACCCTTTGGGTTTCAGCTCAGCGACCCCTCCTCTGGGAGGTCCTCCCTAATACCCCACCCCAGGCTCGCACTGGTGGAAGCTCTAGGGAATTCTTTGATTCATGTCCGACGCACTCTCCAGACCATGATCCTGGGATGCCTGGGCCAGGTCCACTGCACTGTCCTCAGTGTCCCCCAAAATGGACTTTACAACTTCAACAAGTCCCTTAACCTTCCGAAGCCTTTGTCATTTGATGGATAAAGTGGGATCTTTGTGAGGGTCACATAATTGCAACAACAGGTAACATTTCAGCAAAGTGTGTCCTGAGCTAGGCACTGAGATACATGCTCAAAGTACAAATCAACTTTGCCTCTTCCTTCTTCCATTTCACAGATGTAGAAACTGAGGTCCACAGAGGGGGTGATTGAAGTCACTCACATGCTCCAAGTTCCCCACTTTATGCTGTTCAGTGTCCCTGCCTTTGTGACCCATCCTAAACCCAAAGAGGAGGTTAGGAGGAGGTCTTTAAGGCCCCTTGGAACTTTTATCCCTTGTGACCCCCTAGGGTGACTCTCAGTGCCTTAGTTTGCCTTCTATTAAAGAAGAAAAAGTTGCCTGCTCCACCTCCCTAACAGAACTGGAGAGAGGCTATCACTTAAGCTTGTTTAGTGAGTTCCAGCCTCAGGGCCTTTGCACTCACTTGCTGTTCCCCCACTCTCCCTGTGGCCAACTTCTCCTTCAGGTTCCTGCTCAAATGTCAGTTCTTCAAAGAGATTGTCCCTAAACTCCCTGGTCCAAATGACCCACCCTCCCTCTATCCTCCCTCCATGCCATACCATCACAGGACACCCACTGCATCAGAGGTCTAGGTGCTCTCAGAGCTCACAGATAGCTAATGGATAAAGACATCAACATAATCATTTCTGATATGTCAGGAAAGAAAAATATGGTGACGTAACAGGAGGTGACAGGGTGAAATTGGAACCTCTGGAAGGAGGAGGTGGTGTTGATCAAGATCTGAAGGGGATGAGAGAGCCAGGGGAGGGGAGAGCTGGGGAAAAAGTGCTCCAGGCAAAGCTAACAGCAGGTGCAAATGACCTGAGGCAGGATCACACCTGGAACCAGTGAAGGAGTGTCTGACTGGAGGAGAAAGATGGGATGGGGGGTAGCTGGTGGGGACCTTGTGGAATCTGGGTTTCAAGGAGGAGTTTGGACTTTACTGAGTGAGGCTGGACCTGGGAGGGTTTGGGGTGCTTCTCCCACCCAGCTCTGTCTCTCCTGCCAGGCAGGAGACCTCCCAAACATGAAGCCCCCTTCATCCCTAATTCCAGAGCCAAATGTTGATCCTTAACAATAGAGGACTTGCATTATTTTTATGTTAAAATACAAATTTGTCTAGGCAGAAGCTGGTGCACATTTTTGTGGGATTTTTTCCCCCTGGAGAAAAAACAGGTATTTCTGAGTGCCACCTACATATGAAGCCATGAAGCAGGAGGGTCAGGGAGCCAAGTCGCCTCAAACATCACTTCCACTGTGGGTCTGGACGAGACACTCAGAACTAGGATTCTACTGCCAGTCTCTGCCTGGGGGGAACTTGGGGTGGATTTTATTTATTTGTTTTTCATTTGTTTATGTTTTTTTATAAATTTTCACAATTCTCTGCAGTGGGTTTGTGATACTTTTATAGTCTAAGTGGGGAAGATGGACAAAAATATTAGTTACCCTTAGGTAAAACAGATTTCCCGAATGCAAGCAGAGCGAGAGGGACATTCTGCACTTCCAGAGCGCTGGGGGTATGCGTGGACTGAGGGTGCTGTCTCCAGGCACAAAGTTATTCTGGTCTCTCCTCGCCTCAGCAGCTGGAGAGCTTTTTATGAACAGGACGAGACCCTCCCCCTATCCCTGCATGCGGGGGGGGGGGGGGGGGGGGGGGGGAGGATCAGGATTCTCCTGGGGCCATATGCCCCCTCCTGGGTCTGGGGACCTGAAGGAATTGGGACAGAGACCTGGAATGGGGAACAGGTGTCTCATTCTTCCGCCCCCCCGCAATTCTGATCCCCCCCTCAAGATTCTGGGGGGAAAACAATGGAGCATCTCAGCCCCCAGAGTCTCCACTCTGAGTCTTGTTTCCCCAGCCCTGTCTTAACTAGGAACCAGGGAGGGGTGAAGCCTCTTCCAGCCCGGCCTCTTTATTGTTGGATCTCGAAGCCTCCCTCCTACCCTCCTTGTTCCTGGGCCTTTTATTGTAAGCTTTGCATGTTTAGGGGACAGGCAGTTTCTCTGCTCTATTTCTGCCTTTTCTTAGAAATTTTCTCTGGCAAATGGGGCTCAGGCAGGGTGGGGTGGTTGGAGCGCCCATCAGCCCCTTACATTTTTCTGGGAATTGGTGGGGAGGGTTGACTCTATTGGTCCCTATTTGTTTTTTAAAAATTTATCTTTATTGATTTTAGAGAGAGGAAGGGAGAGGGAGAGAGAGAGAGAGAGAGAGAGAGAGAGAAACATCAATGATGAGAGGGTCATTGATCGGCTGCGAGCCCGCAACCCGGGCATGGGCCCTGACCGGGAATCGAACCGCAATCTCCTGGATCCTAGGCCGACACTCAACCGCTGAGCCACACCCGGCCGGCCTGGTCCCTAGTTCTTATTTCACCTCTGAAACATATTGGTGCTTCTATCAGCCCAGCCCACTTAGGAGGTCTTACATCTCAGAAAATGGACAGGGTCTCTCTCAACTCCTATTTCCGCTTTTTCTTCTTTTGTACTAATTTATTTTGAACCCCATAAATAGGAGGTATGGAGCAGCTCTCGACCTCTGTTCCTCTTTTCTGAAAAATTGGAGATAGGAATAGGGAGAGTCTGATGAGAGGTCACAGCAACCAGGCCTGGGTGGGGACCGCCAGATGTCCCACCTGGATGAGCGGAGGAGGGGAAGGGGAACGCCCCCTGAACACCCGGGCTCTGCCAAGGCCTTGGCCTCTCCTCACCAGCGGCTGGGGAGCCACTACTGGACAGAAGGAGGAAAATGATAATCACTGATTGGGTACTCGACCCGTCGCTCGAGGGCTTAAGCCAGTTAGAGGTTGCTGCGCAGTCCCGCCTCCATGACATTTACAAGAGGCGGGGCCTGAAGGCAATTCCTCCCCTCCTGTTACGTTACCGCCCGCTACTGGATGCGCACGGTGGGCCCCGCCCCATTTGTGTGTCAATCTGCACGGGAGCCACGCCCCTCCCAGCTCTGTGGGCGTCAGTGAGCCACAGCTTTTAGCGCGGCTCCGCCCCAGGATGGCGTCACAGCTGTATCTGCATGCGAGGACCCACCCCGCTCTTTGCAGGACGTCACCGCAGACTGCAGGGGCTCGAGCTGCTGCCGCGCAGCCCTACATCAGCGCACTGGGGGCTCGTCACCGGCGCTGCCAAGAAAGTCGCCGTTGCTAAGGTTGACACCGCATCGGTGCAGGGCAAGGTGAGCTCCTGGGAGGCCCGGTGCGCTCCCGCTCAAAGCACCTAAATAACCTTCATCTGACTGATGGGCTGGCGGGGGTGGGGGACGAGGTTGGTGGGGGTTAAAGGAAGGAGGATGAGGCAGTCGCAGGCCTGGGGAGGAGTAGGGCCCTGGCTCCCCTCACCTGCTCGACCCTCATCCCCCTCACCCCCCGCCTCTGCAGCGGAGGGGGAGGGGAGGCGAGTGCCTTGCGGGAAGCTGTGCGTGCGCGTGCGCGGGGTTTGCACACGCGAGTGCGCGCCCGCCTGTGTCAGCGGGTCTGTGTGTACCCTTGCGTGTGTACCTGGATATGCTCGTGTGACCCGTGTGGGTCCTGACCCAAGTGTGCCCTTGCTGCACGCTTGTGGAGAGAAACGCATGGATTGTGCGTGTGCGTGTGCGTGCACGGCCGTGTGCATACGTACACGGGAATTCGTGCCCGTGTCGGTTACATACACACCCCTGCATGGGTGGAGGGCGCCGTGTGCACGTGTGGGTTTGCACCTTTGTATATGCATGTCGGTGTGAAGACAAGTGGCTGCATCTCTGTTCTGGGTACCCAGTGTGTTCGACCCTCTTGTGCACGCGCTTTTAACGGGTGTGTGCTCTGCTGTGTGCATGTGAGTGTGTGCACACTCCACCCCTATCACGTGATGCAGCTGCCTCAGCTTGAGCTCCCCCACCTTGGGAGTCCTAGGGAAGAGGGGCTGCAGAGGTGCCTCCAGTCGGACTGTCCAGGTGTGCCTGCGTTGAGTTCTGAGGAACATAAATGATTGATGGGGGGCGGGGCCTGCCGCAGTTACCCCCTCCGGGCACAGTCATAGGGTTTAGGGTTACAGCCTGACCTGGGGCACAGGCCTGCTGAAGGGGGCTGCAGGGGTGTCCCCATCCCTGTTTATCTGAACTCCTCACTGAAATACCACCCCCCCTTCCCTGCCTTTCAAGGTCACAGTGGTCCCTCTGCCCTGGGCTCCACAGTTAGTACTGGGGCTTCTGGTGGCATGCTAGTTCCTTTCTGTGGCTCTAGAGTTTTCTCTATCCTGGGCCTGGGCCTGGGGATGGCAGGGGACACCTCACACTAGCCCACGCCCCACATTCCCAGATGGCGTCGGCCACAGACTCGCGCTATGGACAGAAGGAATCCTCGGACCAGAATTTCGACTACATGTTCAAGATCCTCATCATCGGTAACAGCAGCGTGGGCAAGACATCCTTCCTCTTCCGCTATGCAGATGACTCCTTCACACCTGCCTTTGTCAGCACTGTGGGCATAGACTTCAAGGTCAAGACTATCTACCGCAATGACAAGAGGATCAAGCTGCAGATCTGGGTGGGTCCTGCTGGGGGGTTCACTCTCCCTTCCTGGAAAAGCAGCCCCAGCTTTGCCTATCTCTTTCATTCATTCACACAACTGAGCATTTACCATGTGACTACTGTGTACCAAAGGCACAGAAGAGAGAGCCCCTCCTCTTCCATTGGAGCTTAATCGGTGCTCTCCAGGGCTGGGGGATGAGCCAATGCTGGGTTCTTTCCTACACCTGATATCTGCAGGAGCATCACTGGGCTTGGTGCCTCAGTTTCCTCATCTGCAAGTTCTTCCATGTGAGTCTGAGGTTTCACCAGGTGTTGGCCCCCAACCTCATTGCCTGGGACAGGCACCTCCCCAGGGTCTCCTGGCTACCTCCCACAAACCCTCAGAGGCCTGAGGGAGCCTCCATAGGCTCCCACCTCACACAGGGTAAACCCCAACCCCCTCCCCTGCCTAGGAGATCCTGCCTGGTCTGTCCCTCCCTCCATTGCTGCCTCTGCCTCCTCATTGTTCCTCAAACACTCCAGGCAGTCCCACATAAGCATCTTTGGCCTGGCTGTGCTCTTGTCACTTCCTTTAGGTTTTTAAACCCTGCTCCAGCCCACACTGCCCATCCCAGTCAGGCTTTATTTTCCTCTTCAATCCTTATCACCCTCTGACATTGGATATATTTTCTTCCTTTTCGTGTGTTTATTGTCTGTTTCCTGCATTGAGCTATCAGTTCCACAAGGGCAGTGATTTTTGTCTATTTGTTTACAGCTGTGTTCCCAGTGCCGTGTGGTGTGTGGCACAGGGCAGTGCCCTGTACACATGTATTGGTGAATGAGGGAACAATTCTTCAGGTACTAGACACTATAGGATGATTGAGCACCACATTCTTGGTGCAGGTGGCTGGCTGGTTCTGCTCCCTTGCCTCTGGGCAAGCTCCGACTCCTCTCTGGGTCTTGAGGGAGCTGGACTGGACTGTCTCAGAGCTCATTTCCACTGAAGAACTTACATGTGGGTCTTTGACCCCGTCTCTTCTTTCCCAGGACACGGCAGGGCAAGAGCGGTACCGAACTATCACCACAGCCTACTACCGGGGTGCCATGGGCTTCATCCTCATGTATGACATCACCAACGAGGAGTCCTTCAATGCTGTGCAGGACTGGTGAGCACACCCTCACCTCCTCTCAGACTGTCTTCTGAGCTGGCTTTGGTGCAAAGCCTAGGGTGCAGGCTGATGAGGGAGACCCAGCTCCCTGGCAGATATATAAATAACAATATTGGGGTCTCAGACCTGCTGTCAATCTACGATCATTAAAATGGCATCATTGGCTCAAAATAATGGGAAAAGAGGATTTCAGGTGCAAAAATGAAACTAAACATATAGAAAAATAACCTGGGGACGGGGGGACAGAAAATATGACAGTTTACACAGGTTAAAGGGCTTAAACATTTACATTTCTGCCCAGAAATAATGATAAAAATTTTTTAAATGTCTTTATTGATTTCAGACAGGAAGGGAGAGGGAGAGATAGAAACATCGGCTGCCTCCTGCACACCTCCTACTGGGGATCGAGCCCACAACCTTGGGCATGTGCCCTGACTGGGAATTGAACTGCCATCTCCTGGATCATAGGTCCATGTTCAACTGCTGAGCCATGCTGGCTGGGCAGTAACGATAAATTTGAAGAAAATTTCTGATTTTGCTGAGGAGGGAGAAATTCTCTCTGGGGGCAGGGATCTGGGAAGGGTGAAAGAGGCTGCTTGAGATTTTGTCGATCAGGGAACTGCTGAAATAGACACCCAGAGACAGCAGGGTGTTTCTGGTAGGACAAAGGCTGGAGGAGAAACTGAACCTGCCAAGGCTCATGGAATAATGGGGAGCGGGGACTGGAGTAGGGTGACGAAGTGGAGCTTGGATCCTCCAAACCCTAACCTGCCCCTGTTGTCCTGTCCTCCAGGTCAACTCAGATCAAGACCTACTCATGGGATAATGCCCAGGTGCTGCTGGTGGGGAACAAGTGTGACATGGAAGATGAGCGAGTGGTGTCATCAGAACGTGGTCGGCAGCTGGCTGACCACCTTGGTGAGTACCCGGAGGGGCTGGACACCTATAGACTAGAAGAGAGACACTGAAGCCCTGAGAGAGGAGGGGACACACCCAAGGTCTCACAGCAAAGCCAGGATGGGGCCTGGATGCAAATTCAGACAATTTATGCTTTCTGCAAACTGGCCTTGACCCAGGAGCCATGTGAGGTGGATCTTGGTAGATTCGTAGTTCACTATGCAGGAAGTTTCTGATTCATTCTGACACTCTCACTGCCCAGCCTCATGCTGGGTGTTGCTGGGCACCCAAGAGGCCTTCAGCTTTGTGGAATAGGACTTAGGCTGGGGGAGTCCAGTGGGGACTGCCTCAAAGGCCTCGTGGAGGGAGGACATTACATCTGGTACTTGAAGAAAGGATGGTCCTTCAGGCAGAGGAAACACCTTGGGAGAAGGCCAAAGGTGGGAAAGATCCAACGCATTTTGGCACATACTTTTACACAGCTGCAACATGAGGGTAACTGGGATGAAATATGGCAAATCGCACTGAGCCTGACCACATGCTGAAGAGCCGGGACTCTTCCAAGGGCAATAGAGTCACAGGGTATGAGCAGGAGCGGGCATGGCTGGATTTGAATGTCAGATGCCACCAGGGACAGTATATGGGGCTGGGCTGAGTGTGGGAGCAGGAGAGTGGTTCATACCAGGGCCTTGGGGACAATGAGAAGGGGACAGTATTTTGTATGTGTTCGTAAAAATTTATTGATTTTAGAGAGAGAGAAACATTACTTTGTTGTTTCCCTTATTTATGTATTCATTGGTTGTTTCTTGTATGTCTCCCGACCGGAGATCGAACCAGCAACCTTGGCATATCAGGACGACACTCTAACCAACTGAGCTAACCTGCCAGGGCCAAGAAGGGGAGTTTTAGGGTGAAGGGAGTGCAGGAAATACAGAGCTGACCCAGTTCAATGTTACTTCCCTGGGACTTGCCAGTGCCTTTATGGTGTAGTTGGCACTAGGAACCTCGTTATTTCTGACCTCAGAGAAGTGTCTTTGGGAGTGGGGGGCCCAATGTCTTCACCCATTCCTTTCCTGACCACAGGGTTTGAGTTCTTTGAGGCAAGTGCCAAGGACAACATTAATGTCAAGCAGACCTTTGAGCGCCTGGTAGATGTCATCTGTGAGAAGATGTCCGAGTCACTGGATACAGCTGACCCTGCTGTCACAGGCGCCAAGCAGGGCCCACAGCTCACGGACCAGCAGGCGCCCCCGCACCAGGACTGCGCCTGCTGAGAGCTGGCCCACCCGTCCCTGCCCTGCTCCCCGCCCCCCCCGGCCCCTCCTGGCCATGGGCACAAGACCCCTGCCCCAACTTAGCCCTAGCCCGTCACCCTTATTTATTATTGTAGCTATTTATTTATTTATTGGAGATTCCCCTGGGGCCTTGGCACCACCACCCCCTGCACCCCGCCCTGTACATACAGCCCTGTTTCTGCTCTGCCGTGGCGTGTCTTTGCCCTGCAAACTCACCACTCATCCTCTTCTCCACACCCCACCTTTTTAAAAATTCACCCCCATTAATAGTTCTGTTTTGAAGAGGAGTCGAGATGACACCTGAGGGCAGGGTGACCAGGTGATGGAAGATAGCCTGCCAGTCCGTTAGCTGTGACACAGTGGGCCAAGGCCACAGTGGGATCTTAGCATGGACCAGAGGGTGGGTCAGAGTCGGGCAATGGCCCACATGGCTCCTGGCCCCAAGTCTTACTTTTTTTTTAAAAAAGGGGCTACTGTGGTTACCACCCTGAGAACACCCCCCACAGACCTGTCTGACATCATGAGTGTCAAATGTGCCCCCAGTCCCCCAGGAGATGTCATAACAACACTACACACATCCAATAAAACAAATGGACGATGCTATGTCTATGAGTGCTGCCTGCCAGCGCTGGCTATGGTCATCTGTGAAATTTTCAATTAGAGAGAGAATTTAATGAAGTTTCCACAGCTCACGATCAGAACACGACACACAACACTGGGGATGCCTGGCTCCAGATCCTGGGGGCCAGGCTCCTGGGTAGGCCCTGCTCAGAGTGGATGGGCAATGTCCCCACCTTTGTTCCAGGGCTCAGAGCCCAGTCCACAGTTGAGGGGTTGGGGCTGGCTGGGTGGTTGGGGTCCCATCCTGAGGATGGGACATCCTGGTCACAGAGGCTCGAAGTGAGAATACCTGGGGGATGACTGTCCATCTTCATGGTTGTGTTCCAGATGGGAAGACTAAGGTCTGGTAGTGGACTTGGAAGGGGCAGCCCAGCCAGATGCCCAGGAGGGAAGTAAGTTTTGCCTTGTCTGGCATCCTGTCAAGGGGGTGGGGCAACTCAGTCTGCACAGGGCCACTCAAACTGGGAGTGTCAGGGGGCTTGGGATCTGTCCACACAAGAGAGTCTAGTCACATGCCACATTCATCTCTTCCTTCGGGCTCCTCACCAAGCCCTCCACTTGTCTGGGGGCTGGGGTCATCCTTGCTGAAACGATGAGGGCAGGGACCTGGCCAAGGTTCTGTTAGACAACTGAGAGGTGCTCAGTCTTCACCTACTGGTGATCAGCTTCCCTCCCACCAACCATGGGGTGCAGATTGTCAAGGGCACAGGAGGCCCTCACCCGGGAGGGGAGCTGTACTGCCATTTGGAGCTCACATGTGTGGCCCCTGAGGAGTTTTCTGGGTGCCTGGTCTGTCCACTGGGCTCACCCGGTACTTCAGGTAGGAGAGGTATGTGTCCCAGCCCAGTGTCAGGCCGTTGATGTAGGTGACTCGGAACTGGGGGGGCACAAAGAGGAAGTTCACCAGCTGCGCAGCAGGCCACACACACCAATCAGCCTGTGGGGAGGGACAGAATGTGGTAAAGGGTGGGGCTAGAAAGCTGTGAGAGGGAGGAGAATGAACAGGGTGGGTAGAGCCTGGGATGACATGCCCACCTTGTAGAATTCCCAGAACTTGTCCCGAAGCTCCTGGCAGCTCTCTTCCAGGGACTGGCCCTCTAGACTACCAAGACCTGGGGAGGAGATGAGAGTGTCAGAGGCTGGGGAGTCCCAATGATGGAGCCAGTGGGGCAGGACCCCTGAGGGACAAAGTGTCCCAGGCAGAGGAACCTGACATTTGAAAGCTTATACAGTAGGGTGGTAGGTTTGCGGAAACAACACAGATCAAGTGGGTCACAGTGAGGGAGACAGGTCCATCTGAAGGATGGAGACACACCCTTCCTGATGCTGAGGCTATTTTATTACCTGTCCTTCACAGGTAATAAAACAGGTAATAAAACAGCCTTAGTTAGGAAACTAAGCCTGGGAGGTGGAGAATAGGTGAGGACTTTCTTCCTAGAGGGAAGGGCTGGGGTGACTGTGCCCCATCAAACCCCAGTCTTGGCTCCTCTTCCTTCGGGCTGTTCCTCTGCCTGCTGACTCCTTCAGGTCTCTGAGTTCCTCTCCTTTGGGAACCCCTTCCAAACCCCCTCCCCCTGAGGCAGCCCCATCAGACATTCCTCCTACACTTATACCACTGTCTGTGATTCTATCATTCACACCTACCCCCACTAGGTCTGACCTGTTCCCACTGTAACCCAGCTTCCAATCCAGGACCACCCACACAGGAGGTGCATCAGAAATGTACCTGGGCATCCTTCTTAACACAAGGCTGGCTCTGCCCCTCCTGACCTAAGAGGATTTGCAAAGCTCAAGCTCATGGGGCTCCTTACCCAAGAAGTACCAGACACCCAGCATGGGAGAGGCCACCAGCTGGTCGATGAGGACCTTCCTGAGGACGTTTGGAAGTCCACGGAGGCCAGATGCAGGGAACAGGCGGTCCAGCCAGAGGTACCAGTAGTGTAGGAAGGGGCCCATGCTGCAGCCCACAGCAAACATGCTCACTGAGGGCAGTCCAAGAGTCAAGGGGGCCATGTCAGTCCCTTAAACCTCCCAATCCAGTCTCTCCCTGGGTAAGTCTGACGCCCTCCCAGAGCCCACCCATATATTCTTCCATTACTAACCCCACTGCCAGGCACCATTCCAGGGGCTGCTTTTACATCTCACCTCATCCCTTCAACACCCTGCGAGGGGATTCTACCATGACCCCTATTTCCAGTGGAGGAAACCGAAGCACAGCAGGTAGAGAACTCTGGGACTAGGGCGCAATTGCAAGGTGATGAGGTCCAGACACCATGTGCCCTTGCCTGCCCCGGGTGCAGCTCCCCAGGCTGCGTGCTCAATCCCTCAATACAGGTGGGAGGAAAGCAGATGCGGTGGGCGGGGAAGAGACCCGGGGGGTGGGAGTGGACAGAAACCCCAGGTATGGAAGAGGACGGAGACCGCCCCGCCCCGCCCCCCCAAGTTGGAGGAAAGGGACCTGGGGAAAAGAAGGGACAGAGACCCGGGATGGGGGGGGGGGGGACCGAGAACCCCGAGTGGGAGGGGAGACCCGGGTAGGGGCTGTCAGGTTCTAGGGTGCACGCGGAGATCAAGGGTCCTCCCGGGGGACTCAGTCCACGGATTAGAGGTCACGGCCCACGGGTCCAGTCCAGGGGGTTCCAAATCTGAGGTCTGGGTCAAAGGTTCCCCGCGGTCAAGGGCCAGCAGCGTCGGCCTCCTCACCTGAGCGCCTTGGGTCAAACTTCTGGCCGGGCCGGGCTCGGATCTCCCAGGACTGGCGTGCGCCGTCACCAGCCGCCATGAGAACGCCACAACCCAGCGTGTTGGTAACGAGCAGGGCACGGCCTTGGAACATGGGCTGCCCCGCTGCCCACAGGCCCCGCAGCCAGCGCCAGCCACCCGATGCCATCGCGCGCGGGGACCCAAGAACCGGCGCCCCGGGCCACCCTGCAGGTGCCAATTGTGCCTCCCGGCCGCGCCCAGATGGCCAAGCACTGACCGCTCAGTGCTCCACTTTGCCCGCCCCGAGAAATGTTATCCAATAAAAGACCAGGGTCCCATCCCTTGGCCAATCGCTGAACGAAGTCAAGCATAGCCATATGGACCAATCACAAGTAAGCGACGCACTACGCCGCGCATGCCAATTGCTAACGTCTCGCGCGTGTTTCCTCGCCCCTTTCTGCACTGGCCTATGGGTAATCATCGCCACAACTCTTACTTACCAGCTCGGTGCTGCCCTGACCAATCTCTGACCACCCTTTCGCCTATCGTCCCGCCGTTGATAGGGCCAATCTTAGACCGTTACCACGCGCTGTGGTCTAATAGCCGTCAGGATTCCCAGATTCTGGCGAAATTCCTGAGCCCGCATTCAGGCCATGTCAGCTACCGGGGCGGAAGTCTAATCCCAAGAAGACTCACGGCATTGGGGGTGGGGCTACAGTTCCGCTACGCTCGCAGCCCAGTGGGAGTCAGGTCCAGAAGCTGACCTTGGTCTTGACTTTAGCTGGGCGTCTGACCTTAGTTCTACAATAATAATAAAAGTGGTAGGCACTGTTCCCAGCACATTATGTGCATTAACTTATTTCGCAGCAACTCTGATGCTGCACAAATAATTATATCCCCACGCCCCTCCCTATGTTACTGTAAGGGAAAATGTGAGTTTCAGTGGAAACCTATGCATTACCTACGCTTCAGGAATAGGGTGTCGCAAACTACAGCCCGCGGGCCAAATCCTGTCACTGCCTCTTTTTGTGAGGCCCACGAGCTAAGAATGTTTCTTACATTTCTGCATTGGTCAGGGGGAAAAAAAATCAAAATAATATTCTGGGGCATGTGAAAATTATATGAAATTCAAACTTCTATGTCCTGAAAATAAGGCTTTTATTGGAACAGACATACCCATTCCTTTTTGTGTTGTTTACTCTCACTACAGAGGAATTGCAACAAAGACTTTGGCCTGCAAAAACTAAACTTTATTATATGTCATTTTACAAAAAATAAATTGCCCTGTATTACAGGACACCCTTCAGAGTATACTGATTCTGATTCTACGGAAACTTTTTATAAGCTCTAGTTATAACTGATAACAGCAAAAAATAATTTTTGCCTATGGATATGCAAATAAATTCTGCAGTTGGAAAGATTCTCCCTAAATTATTTTTGCCTTTGCACATTCACTTTAATATTCCTAATATGTTTGTTCTTTGGATCTCCTTTCAAATGGTGTTTGTTAATGGGCCAGGCACAGAAACCCAGGTACAGAAGCCCAGGTATGGAGACTCAACAGGGCAGGAAGCCCCGGATGCCTAGCAAGGGGAGAAACTGGGAAAACAAGAACTTGTCCCCAGGGTAACCTATCCTCCCCCAGCATATCACTGGTCAGGTGGTTGAGACCCCCTGAGCATTCCTCCCTAAATATAACATCTAGGCCTCAGTTGTTTTGCAGCTCCAGGTGCAGATAAACAGCAAAACCGGACAAGTGGCCCATTGGCTGCCTCAGGACCAGGCACATTGACTAATGACCCCCTGCTCTGGCACCAACCAATCAGTGGAGACCAGACCCTGAAAGAGCACACCTGAAAAGCTGATGAATTTTCTATTGAGATGCTTCCCTGAGACCTCCCCTAAGATTTCCTACCTGCAAGAAAGAGATAAATACACTCAGGACAAAGGACCCAGTGCTCGCTCCCCACTGAGGGAGCATGTCAGTGCCATCTCTATCCTTCTGATGGGACCCCACGAGACTTGCAACCAGGGGAGCAATGGGCAGTGGTAGTGTGTCCCAGGCTTACCCCCTGAACCTGTCTCCAAGGCCCCCTTCTTTCTCTGACTTCTCAGTGAGCCAAAGCAGCCCAGCCTAGGCTCTCCTGTTGCTGCTTCTATGGTCTTTCTTATTTCACTGCCTCAGGTATATTTTTGCTGCCATCATGGACCCAGTACCCTTTGGCTCAGTGCTGTGTTGCCCTTCCCTTTGGATATCCCCATTCCCTTTTAATAAATTTAATTTTTCTTTATTCACCCGTCTGAGATGGCTATTTCGCCTGCCCGCGCACCACTGACCTTAACCTTTCAGTGTTAACACCTGACCAGTTCTCCTCATTAATAATGAGTCAACAGCCCGGCCGAGCGTGGCTCAGTGGTTGAGCGTTGACCTAAGATCTAGGCGATTGGGGTTCGATTCCCAGTCAGGGCACATGTCCAGGTTGTGGGCTCGACCCCCAGTCGGAGGTGTGCAGGGGGCAGCTGATCGATGACTCTCTCATCATTGATGTTTCTATCTCTCTCTCTCCCTCTCTCTCCTTTCCTCTCTCTGAAATCAATAAAGATATATTAAAAAAAATAACAATAATGAGTTAACAATTTTTAAGACGTGCTAATTTTTACATCTGTGTGAGAGTTGCGATTTTACCTTTTTGGGGAAAATTATCCTTCAGCACCTCCTATTGCTGTGAAGTACCTCAACCTGGTATTCTAGACCAGGTTTTACTGCATCTTGGTGGAAATCTTTCAACATGGTTAAAAATGTGAAATTATGATTCACTGGACAGAGTCAGGTAAACTTCATCAACAACCTCACTTAAGAACCAAGTTTCACTTTTGGGAGCTGATATTTACAAAATCCTCGTAGGAAAATTTGTTTAGACCTGCCTTGCATGTTCAGTCTTACAGGTTGATCCTGGCCCACCAAGATACTTGTAACATTTTGGGAATGTCAAGAAGAAAGTAGCCCTGGCTTGGTATCTCAGTGGTTAGAGTTGTTCCGATATGCTAAGGTTGTGGGTTCAATCCCGGGTCATACAAGAATCAACCAATAAATGCATAAATAAGTGGAACAAATCAATGTTTCTCTTTCTCTAATCAAGAAAATAATTTTTTAAAAAAGAAGAAAGTAATTTGCCAAGAGGCATAGATACTGCAGGTGAAACCTGGTAGAGTTTCTCAACTTTAGTTAGCCAGTGATAGAGGCTTTTCAAAGTCCAACCTGAGATTCCTTACAGAAACTTCCAGCAAAGCAAACTGAATGCCTGCTGCACCTGTGTAAATTATCAGGGCAAAACTAATTAGATCTGCCAAAGAAGTTCTTTCCTTGAGATTCTTTTTAACAAAAGAGACAACACATATTATTTGACTATATGTATGTATGTGTGTGTGTGTGTGTGTGTATATACATATACATATGTATATATATATATGTATATGTGTATATATATATATGGAAATCCTGCTATTTGTGACAATATGGAGGAACCTGGAGGACACTATGCTGAGTGAAATAAGACACAGGACAAATATTATATGATCTTACTTATATATGGAATCTAAAAAAGTAAAACTCATAGAAACAAAAGAACAGCAGTTGTCACAGGCTGGGGGTGTGGGGAAATGGAGGGATATTGTCACAACATCTAGAAGCGTTTATTAAACTAGTTTCGATGTAGCACCATTCTCAGTGGGGTAAGATTCTTGATCTTGGGGCAAAATGTTGAGTCTGGATTTTATGGAATGTATAAGTTATCCAGATGATAAGCCATAGCTGATAAGTCAGGGATCAGAAAAATGAAGGCGGGTGGGAGCTCATTCTTCCTCCATCAGCTCCCTCCAAGGGCAACGGCTATCACTTGAGGCAGACATCCCTGTGGGAGCTAGCCATGAATGGGCAGACATCTGGCTTCTCACCCTGGAGGAGATGGTTGTGAGTTGGGGCCTGAAAGAGACCCTACCCCCACCCACTAAATCCCTCTGTTGCCTGTCTGGCTTACCTGGTACAACTGGCACACGACGGTTAGGAGCTGGCTCATGTCTTCCAAAGGTTTCTGCACAAAGCAAGACAGGAGGTGCCACCTGCCCTCACCAACCAATGCCAGGCCCAGAAGCGGCTGCAAATGGCCCTAAGTCTGGCCCCTGCCTCCCACCTCCCAGGCTGGTAGGTACATCTATCACCCTGGTCCCCGCCTGGGGGCCAACCTGAGGGCTACAAGCCTTCTTACCCCATTGACGACGACCCAAGGCACATACTCGTGGGGTGGCTGCAGAGCGTCTGTAAGTTGGGCATTCATGTGCAAGAGCTGCGTGCCGCGGTCCCCCATTGCGCACTCCATGATGGTGTCTGGGGACACCTTTGGGGCATAGAGCTGCAGGCACTGAGGGCAGAGGAAGGGCAGTGAGCCTCAGCTATCTCCTTGTTATCTCCCCAACAGTTCCCCAGTTGGCCCCCAAGCCAAGTTTCTGTTTCCTCACTGGCAACAGGGGACAGTTGGGTCCACAGCAATGTAATAATGCATGTAAACAGCAGGTGCTTCATATATGCCTAAGTGGAGGCCCCCGAGGCAGGGGCTCAGGCTGCTCCTGAGTCCCCTGTGACCAGACCTGCAGCCCCTGACCCCTACATTTTCCTCAGAGCTTTCATCTGTGCTGTTCCCTCCACCAGGAACACCCATCCTCTAACTTCCTCAGCATCTTCTCAGGGGTCCCTCCTCCTTTGTACTCTGCTAGCCCTACTATGGTTCTGTAGGGTGGGGTGTCCCAGGGTGAGGCCTCCTGGGTGGCCTGAATGTTTGATGAATGAATAAATGATCAGGGCAGGTGAGTCATTCCTTTGGGAGCTCTTTTTCATAATCCTCCAGAGAGGTAGGCGGGCCTGTCTTGTCATCCTCATTACCCAGAGGAGGATCATCATCTGTATCCCTACACATTCTTGTTAATGGAAGCCCAGCTCACAGGCTCCTAGAGAAAGCACTCTTTATCTACTCATACCCCCAGATCTTCCTTCCCTTGATTCAAAGATTGAGGCTTAGAAAGGAAAGAGTGTTTCCCTGGGGCGATACAGAGAGTGGCAGTTAGGGTCAGGCTTGAACCTGGGTCTGAGTGCAGGGAAGGCCAGGGTCCCCCAACCAGGGCCAAGTAAGGGTTGTCACTCACCGGCTTCAGACTGTTCTCCATGTCATCCATTTCCTCTAAGCAGACAATGGATAGGAAGGCTGCGTTCCACGTCAGCTGGTCCAACAGGCAGGCCTGGGGGTGGGAATGGGGGATGGGCAGGCAAAGGCATGAGGGGACACAGAACATGCCAAGACCACTCTGGTAATAATCATGGGTGTCCACTAACAGCAATGAATGAAGTTGCAATGAAATAGACACACATTGGCAGGGGAGAGAGCTGGTTCCAATCCCCTCTGAGCGTGGATTTTATCTTCATTACCACCCGCAGCCTCCCGGGCCTCTGCATCCCGCACGTGGGACTCTGGGGGCTGCTCACCTCCACCTTGTTTAACTTGCACTCCTCCTCCCCATGCTGGCACGTGAACTCCCACTTGCCGCTGACATTCTGTTCCTGCAAGGCAGTGGGGTGAATACTGGCCAGCCTGCCAGGTGTCCCCCAACCTTGGCCATGTGCCTTAGTTTCCCCAGCACCCATGTACCTTAGCATTTCCATAGGGCACCAGAGTGACATTGAGGATCTCCAGGACCATCAGCCATGTTGGGAACAGCTCTCGGACGAGGAAGGACCGGCAGCCAGGGCACAGTGCCTCATAATAGAGGCTCACGTTGACAGGTGGTGCGCGGGGCTTCCCAAGGGGCACGTGTGGGCACAGGTTACCAGCCTGTGCAGGAGGAAGCGGTGTGAAGCAAGTGTAGCCCTACTTGGTTTTCTTGCAGAAAGGGAGATGCAAATAGTAAGTGCTCCATCCTTAGTGCTCTCCTGACTCTGAGGCTTTACTGCTTCCCTAAATCTGTTTGGCTGCAAAACAGACGGGACAGACTTGTATACAGTGGGCATTTAATTCATGCACAGCTCTTGCTTTTTTTTCTAGGTAAGGTGAAACCTCTGGCCCAGGGGAACCATATGCAGTTAAGGACTCAAGTCAAGCACATTTCTGGTCCCTGACATCAACCCCGCCTTCCCGGAGGCGCATACCGCAGAAGACTAGTGGGTGCTCATTTGCTGCCACTTCATGCCCAGAGCGTTGGCCCTACACCTGCTTTGACTCCTCTTCCTCTCAAGGGGCCCACGTGAACCCCTCCCAAGTCCACTGCGGAGGTGGCACCTAATAAATGCTGACTTCCGGCTTCAGCCGAGGGGCGGCAGGCACCCAGGTTGGTGAGCAAGTCGCTCAGCCTCCGGCGCATATGTTTGCGGGGCACCAGAAACACTCGGAGCTCCTCCCTGGCCAGAGTGCATCCAGTAGGGATGCGGGTGCCATAGGCAGGCTTGTCTGGGCTTCCCCTGGCCTCCAAGAGGAAACTCCTTTCCCACCCTAGATGTACACAGTAGGTGCTCAATGCACCCTTGGGCGAGGCCGGTGGCGACAGCCGAGCGTCTCAGCCGGAGATGGGAAAGCGAAAGTACTCCCAGAGTATGGCCACAGCGCCTGGGGTTAAGCAGGGGGATTTTCCGCGCTTACCCGGCGTGTCCCCTCCAGACCCCCGGCTGCCCCGCCAGGTCTCCGTCTCGGTACCTACCTTACAGGGGGCCGCGCCCTCGGGGAGTGTGTCCAGCGGGGACGCGCGCGCCGCCGCGGGGACCTGGAGCAGCAGCACGGGCAGGAACAGCAGGAGTAGCGACCAGGCCATCCCAGCGTGAGCACGGGCGCAGCTGCAAGAGCAGCGCCCAGGGGAAGGAGCTGCCTTTAACCCAGCGGTGGCCCTGCCCCTAGGCCGGACCCGCCCCCTGGGGCCCACGCCTCTTGGGACCAGGCTGGCGTCTCTAGGTGTCTGTACTTCTCTCTAGGTCTCCCTTTCCAACTCACCTCTGTCCCCATCCTGCCAGGTGCAGGGACAGGGACAGCAATCACATGGCCATCCCGCCGCTCAGCGGTTCACCTCATCCCCACCCGTCCCCACAATCAGTCCAGCCCAGGCCAATAAAGCTGGAGTCCAAGCTCCCCGAGTGGACTTGGGGTGGGGGCTTCAGAGACAGAGACACAGAGAGATCGAGGGGGACAGAAGGGTCCTCTCTCGCCACACATTCCTCTGGGGCAGCTAGGGTGGTCTAGGCCCCTGCCCCTTGCTGGGGAACTCATGCACTATCAGGGCCTGGGGAGGGCGGGTGCGACCACCTACCTGAGAGTGGGCACTGGCTACACAGCCCAGGCCCATTTCCCTATCCTGGCCGGGGACCCCTGCCACTCCTAACCCAGGGGCCCTGCCCCTCCCCCTCTCCCCCCCCAGCTCCCCAGCCCAGATACTAGTCCTGTGGGGTTGACTCAGACTTGGCCGAAGCTGAGCCAGAAAGAGGAAGCCAGAGCAGTAGGGCACTTACTTCTCTTGGCCCCCACCTCTGACTCCAGAAGGTGGTGGTGGGGGAGAAGATGGCCTGTTTTCTTCCCACGGTCAGGGGCTCAGGGGATGGGGGTGGGGGTGCATCCTGCCCTTAGCAAGCTCCCATGGGGTGATAAACAGGGGTTGGAACAGTAATTACTGGAAGCCTGAATGATGTCCATGGGGTGGGGGTTTGGGGTGGCTGTGTAGGACCCAAACCAGCAGTCAGACCTGGTTAGCCCCAGGACTGTGCTGGGGCACCTCAAGTGATGGAGCCTCAGTTTCCTGGTCTATAAAATGGGAGAAGAGGGAGGTTTGGGGAATAAGAACACCATGAAGGACTCAGAGGCAGAGTTGCCTCAGACTGGGGGTGGAGGTGGGGCAGCTGGGCTGTGACCCTAGGAGGGGTTGACACAAGACAGCAGTGCAGGCAGACAGAATAGCTCTGATGAAGGATTGGAAGTTGGGGGTATTGGGAGAATGACTGAGATAGTCACACTTTGTAGGGCCTCAAATCCTAGTTGTGACACAGAACCAAACTCCACAGGAGGAAAGGCCCACACCTGCCCTGGAGTACAGCCAAATCCCCAACGCCACAGCCCATGTCCCCCTCCAGTCTAGGGAAGCACTAGCCTGCACATGCAGGCTCACAGCAACAGGTTGGGAGCCAGGCTTTGCCTTAAGTCCCCATGGCTGGATGATTCACCCATACCATCCCTTAGGACCCTTAGCAAAACCCATTTCCTTCCTGAAGCCTCTGAAAAAGCAACACAGATTTGGGAGCTAGTTGGATGCTCTCCCTGTGCTGGGCAGGATGGAAGAAATAATGATAAATATAATTGCTACAATTCTGGATGGACTCATACACATAACCCCACCCATTTGATCATGGGACTCTCAGAGATATCCCGTTGGGGGCCCAGGTAGCAACTATTCACTCCACTTGGTAAAAGGAAACTAAGGATCAGAGAGGGAAGGCAACTTTCCCAAGGAAACCCAGCTGGTGGTGGAGTACAGGCTAGAGGACTCCTGGGATGTTATCTGCCCCCATCCCCCACTCCAGAATCACTCAGTTGGCTAGTCAGGGGTCCAAGAAAGTGACCTTTATCCTGAGTGGCCATAGAGTAGATGAGAACCATAGGGGAGTGTCTGGATTACGGTTATGGGGTGTTTTCTTACTGGGCACAGAGTAGGGACAGTGCCTAGGAAGGCTTGGGGGCTCTGTGGTCAGGCAGTTACTGTCCCTTGGAGAGCCCAGCAGAACCAGGACCAGGTCGGTGCCCTGGGCTGCCTTAGGAGCACTGGGCCCTGATATATACAGTATGGGGAGGGGAGGGAAGGCAGAGGCTCCCAGCCCTGGGGGTGGGGAGGGCCAAGGGATGGGGGATGGTGAACAGGGGTCAAAGTCAAAGATGCTGAGGACCCAGCTCACATGGAAGAACCCTTTGGGTGGCATGGTAGGGGTTGTGACTGTTGACCCCACTTGGCAATGAGGAAGCTGCACATCAGAGGGCATGGCTGGTGACTGAGTGCTGGGACTCAAACCTAGGGGCCAATCTGGGGGACAGTGAGGAGCTGGGCTAGGGGCTGGGGTTTCCTGATCAGGCCAGAGCTCAGAGTTTGAACCTCTCTGCTTGGTCAGGTCTCTCAACTTCTTTGGACATAAGCAGCTAAACTGGGGGCAGGGGTTGTTGGCTCTCACTGGCAGCATGAGTTAAATTCAAGCCTATCTCTAGGTGACCACGTGAATGTCAGGGCCCCCAGCACACAGTGGCCATGGAGAAGCTCCACCAACAACAGAAGCATCCACTGAGTTCAATGTTTTATATCCATATCAGTATCAACGTACCATACAAAACCCACCTGCCAGCCTAGCTGGGCAGGCAGGAAGGGGTCCACGGCAGCATAGAAAACCGGGGCTCTTGTCCCAAAAGAGGAGAGAAAATGGGTTTACAGTCAAGGAAACAAAATCAGAACCTAACATGATCAAGAAGCCTTGTAACGATATCAAGTGGAGGTGCTGTGAGCAGTGGTGCATCTCGGCTGCCCCAGTGGTACCAGGAGCAGCCTTGATTCCTGGGAGGCCTGAGATCAGATAGGGCCATCTTGCAAGGTTATTTTTAATAATTTTGTTTTCTGCCGGGGACAGGGGGGGAGGCTTCTCGGCAGCAGCTCCATTGTGGGGATAACCAGTGGCAGGTTTCACTTCAGGGTTTGAAGGGGAAGTTGGGTCTGTGGGGCGGGACCCGCCCGGCCCCAAATATCACAGCTGAGGTTCTTGGAAGTGGCCCAGCGAAGTTCCTTCCTGCCCTGACCCCAGGTCTATGGCTTAAAAATCAGGGTACCCAGGCTGGGGCTGAGCACCCCAGGGGCCTTTGTAAACACGGCAGGTACAGGCAGGTGGAGAGCTTGGGGGACCATAGGGACCTGTGGGAGCAGCCAGAGCCAGGGGAGGGCAGTGCCCATAGGGAAAGGGGGCATGGGGTGGAGGAGGTGTGCTCCTCTAAAAGAGACTTAAGAGGTATAGAGACTAAGAGAGACAGAGAGGACAGAGAGATGGGGATAGAAAGAGAGTGACAGGGAGAGATAGAGACTCAGAGAAAGCAAGAGAGAGATTGAGACAGAGAAAGTTTCATAAAGAAGAGAGACAGAAGGATGGAGTCCTGCTCTGCATGGCTCAGCGGGCTGCGGGCGGGGGCCCAGGGCCCGGGGCTCGCACGGGGTGTGCCAGCGTGACGGTGAGCGCGTCGTTGTGCTGCACTAGGGACGTGTGCTGGTAATGCAGCACCAGCTCCTTCAGAGACCCGTACAGGTTGTAGGGCTCCGCAAAACCCAAGCCAGTGGCCGTGCGGTAGATGACACAATGCTTGGTATCGCCATCCACCCTGTGGTGCGGACAAACAGGTGGTCAGGTGGGCACCTCATGGACTTGTCTAGACACTCCCTCAATTCTCAGACCCTGACCTGGTTCCAGACCCCGACCTGGTCTAGGCCTTGCCATCTCTGGCCTGAACACTGTCCCAGCTTCCTCCCCTATCTCCAATAATCCCTTCTTCCTGTGGCAGCCACGGGGGTCTTCTTCCCAGCTTTCTTCCCAAGGCCTAGTACACAGTAGGTGCTCAATAAGAGCTCTTGGAAGGAACATGCGGCTCCTCCACCCCCATAGGCACTCACACCACAGAGCAGGCATAGCAGCCCCGCTGGCTGCTCTCACGGATGAGGAAGGTACCATCCCGCTTGCCGTTCAGCATTTCCTCTGCCTGCGTCCGGTTGATCTTGCCCACGTACCAGGTGCGTTCCTCATGGTGGGGGAGGTCATCCTCATCCTCCATCAGTGCATACTGGCTATGGGGGAGGCAGGGCGGGGTTTGGTCACTTACCCTAGAGCCTCTGAGGCACCCCTGCCACCTGGACAATGCTCCCTTCCTGGTGAACTCCTACTCGTATTCTGCAAAACCCACCCAAAATGGCCCTTCTTCTGGGAAGCCCTCCCTGTACCCCTTCATGTGGTCACTCACTCCTCAGTCTCATTTTTGATTCCCAACCACTCGTTGATTTTCTTCTGCCGGGCGCCTTTCTGGGTGAGCCATCTGAGAGGAAGAGGAAAGGTGAGTGGTGCAGCAGAGGCAGGGCCAGGGCCAGGGCCCAGGGATCCAGTCCAGCCTGGCTGGAGGCAAGGGCTGACCAAGGAGGGTGAGTTTAGGTGCGATACCACCAGTTGCTACAAGGGGCCAGCTTAAAGGTAGAAGAGCCTGGAGGGCTCTGCCAGGAAACCCCCTATTTATTCTGTTTCTGTTAACACTTATGGAGCCTCCAGAATGCACCACCCCACAGGGTCTTATCACCACCAGAGGCTCAGTCTTAGGGGCTGCACGCAATGCTGTTGGCCTTGGCACAACAGTTATCTGTTCTGCACCTCAGTTTCCCTAGCTGGAAAGGGGGAAGCTTACAACGGACTTGGAGAGGACAAACGTGTGCATGGTTGCTCAGCACAGTGCCCAGCATACAGCAGGTGCACAAAAACATCTAAGGCCCAGGTGGGAAAAGAGCCCTTGCCAAGGTCCTCACAATGGGGCCATAGGCAAGCATAAGGCACTCACACCAGGTACTGGTCTCGGATCTTGCGTAGTTGCATGAGGTCTGGCTTCAGGCTGTTCATGCGCTTATCAATCTCCCGGTTGTCCAAGGCCTGCGTCCGCAGCTCCTGCTCCAGCTTCGTGCGGCTCTCATGGATCTCAGCTATGCGAGACTTGAGACGCTCTGAGTTCAGCAGGATCCTGGGGGAGGAGTGGCTCACAGGCAGTGGATGGCTCCTAGCCTCTAAGTCTTTGCGCATGCTGTTTCCCTGATTTCTCCTGTGGCGAACTCAGCCTTCAAAACCCACTTCAACTGACCCTCCCTCTCCCTGGAACCCCAACTTCCCCCTCTATTTCCTTCCTTTCCCCACTTGCACTGTACTAGATAGGGTGGGGTAGGGCAGGGCAGAGGAGTTGGACTCACCTCTGCATCTCTTTCTCATTGCCCTCACGCCGGAAGCGCTCCAGATATTCCTTGCTGCACTTCTCTTGAGTCTGGCCCTGCTCTTCGAAGATCTTGATGGTTTCATTGAAGGCCTCGATTGCAGTGCGCTTCATTTGTAGTTCCTGGAGGAGGGGGTGAATCCTAACATCTTCTGGAAACTCCCTACAAGTCCCTCACGAGGGTGATGGCAGATCCCAACTCTTTGCTCAAGCTGTTTCATCCACTGGGCATGTCATTCCTCTAGCTTTTACTGTACCAAATGAACTCCTATTCAACCTTCAATCCCCCATTCCCCAAACATACTCCTCATATAACCCCTTTTGGGCAACTTACAAACACCTGGACTTGTTAGCACTGCTGATAATTAATGATAAATCTAGTTGCTACTGTTAATGGGGCTCCTCAGAGCAGATGCTGTACCAAGCACTTCCTGTGAACCGTCTCACAGAACCTGCCAACAGCGTCCTACAAAGTCAGATCTATTAATGGGGAAACTAAGGCTCAGGGGGCCTAAGTCATGTCCAAGGTCATGATGTTCCTGACAGATCCCAGACAGGCATCTTGTCTACTCAGAGCCTCAGCTGACCCATTAGTAAAAAGAGGACAAGAAAGAAATCCTTCAGGAACCACAGGGTAACTAAGCCATTACAAGCCTGAGAGGGACATTTGATCTGAGTAAGTTGCATCTCAAATTGCCAAAGGAGTTTATCAACAAAGTCTCAGAATGAGAAAACCTCCCCTTCCCTGTTTTAGAAGATGCTGTTCTTTAATGTGACCCCCTGACCATCTGCCTAACCCTGCATCAGATTATTGTCATCACTATGACTAACCTCTAAGGTGAAGTTAATGGAGAAGGAATTAAGACCCACAGTTCATTTACAGATGGGGAAACTGAGGTACTGAGAGATGCATAGCCTTAACTGAGACATCTCCCAGGTACTAGCCCAGTTGCTCCTGAAAGGCTGGTTGGTGTCGTCTCATTTGTTCTTTTTTTTTCTTAACCCACATACATTTATTTCTGTTTTTAGGGTAGTCTCTGGTGCTAAGTGACTGCTTTGAGACCTGGAAGTAGTTGTCTGTCCCCATGGCCTTGCCACTGGCCTCCATGCCTCGGTCTCCCCATGTGTGCAGGCCTGAGGTACCTGGGAGCTGCGTGTGTACTCCTCGTAGAGCTGGTCATACTCGCGGCTCTTGTCCTGGTACTGCTGGTGGTAGACTTTGAGCTGGGCACCCACTGCTTCCACACTATCTTCCTTAACAATCTGGTCCTGAGGACACCCGGTGTGATCAGTGAAGTCACCTGGGAAATTGAGGCCCAGGACCACCCTCTCTGGCTCCCACCCAGGCCACAGACCTGCTGGTACTTGGACACAGGGTACAGGAGCCGCGTGTCTAGTTTGGCATTGTACTGGGCCAGCGACTCGTGGCGGTAGTGGGTGATGAGGTCCACGACAGAGCAGAAGGTAAGTGGCTCTGAGAAGCCATAGTGCCCGTCACGGTGGAAGACCTTAATTAGCTTGTTGTTCCCACCTTTCCTAGGGGTGGATAACAGGGGGTGTCAGTGCCCACTGGGACCCCAAGCCTGACTTTCAGGTTTCCTGTCCCTGACACTGCACACGTCCTCCTCCCACCTCTCACCCCAGTCATCCCCAAAGGGGCAGGCCCCCACCTAAGGGTCAGGGTATACTCTCCCTGAATCTTGCTAGAGGCATCTCGGACCAGGAAGGTGCCGTCAGGTGTGTCCCGGAGTTTGTCATTCACCTCCTCCCTGTGGGGACACACAGGATTGGGGCCTCCTTACCAGAGACCCTGTTCTTCAGGCCCTGCCTACCACATGGCCCTACCCCACAACCCTACCTGGAGATGTCCCCCCAGTACCACTCAGCATCCTGCAGGGAGGGCTGGCTCCCCCCGTTAGCCAGCCCTGCAGGGGCCGGCTTTACCTTCGGTGGTTTAGGCGGCAGAGCTGGAGGAGAGGAAAACAAACACAATGAGCACCACTCTATGCTGTGGTCAGCTCCCGCTGCAACCAAACCTGTTGATGCTGGCTGGGCCTGGAGCCAGCACTCATGGCCCTCCAACAATGAGAGGGTAATGATACAAAGGGGGGGTCACCTGGGGGTGCGACCTCCTGCTCCTCCAGGTGTTCCTGAAGCAACTTCTCCACCAGCAGAGCTGGGAAGTCGGGGTTGGGCTCAGTCCTGGGGGAGGGGAGGGGAGTGAGCACGGGGTAGGGGTATCTGCATACAGATAGGCACATGGTCCTGAATGTGCTTGCACACCTTAGCGGGGGTAGGCTACATGTGAAAGCTGGGGAGCAGGGCAGATGATGCAGGCAGGTGTGGGAAGCTAACTGCTACTTATGTATGTGCAGTAAGCGCTCAATAAATACTCATACAAGACCTGAACAAGAGTCTAGCACCTAGGATGGGGGTAGCAGAAGCCAAGGTACAGGCACCACACCGGCGCCTCTCCACTGGTGTAGGCCCCAGGCCCTCTGGGGCGGGGTCTTCCAGAAGCCCAGGTTCACCTCTTGTTATTATCCTTCCTACTCTCCCCATCACAGCAGCTGTGGCTTGCTACCCCCCCTCCCCAGCCTAGGGCCTATTCTCCATCTAAAACCTCGCCCCTTCCCAGGGCCCGCCCCCACAGGCACCGGCTGCTCACCCGACAGGTGGGACCCCTGGTGGCGAGGGAGGCGGCGCACGCAGCAGCAGAGGCCCAAAGGCAACGCCGAGGGCTCGCAAAGCGGAACGTGGGGCAGGGGCGCGGCGGGCCACCCGGCCCAGGTGCTGGAGCAGGAAGCGCAGCGTGAGCGCGTGGTGCAGTGGCAGCGTTGGGGGCTCCAGCGTTGGCCCCACAGGCCCCGCTGCCTCTGCGGACAGAAGGCCAGGCAGGGTGAGCCGAACTTTTCCGCTCCGAACCGTCCGTACCCAGAGTTCCCCACCAGGCTTACCCCGCAGGGCACAGCAGGCCTCCGCAGCGGCCTCCAGCGTCACGAGGGGCGCAGGCAGCGCCAGAAGGAAGCCCTTGATGCCATCAGCCAGGGCTGCCGAGTCCCACTGCTCTAGGTCGCTCAGGGACCAGTCTGTGGGTGCAGGGGGGCGGTGTCAGTGGGCTGTTGGGGTCGACTCCCCGACCCCCCCCACCCAGAAGCACCCCTTCACCTGTGCACGGGGGTGGCAGCTCAGGCCTGTAGAGAGATTCGCTGTCCAGCCCTGGAGGGGGAGGAGCAAGACAGCTGTCAAATGCTGCCCTGACCCCATGGGGGGCGGGAGTGGCTACTCAACCTCTGAGAGCAGGGGGAGGGGAGGCAGATGGGGGCAGAGGACACAGCACATGCAATGGCAGGTCTACAGTCCCATCTTTCCTGGGAGTCATTCCTTCCCCAGTTCAACACCAAGGCCCAGAGTATCTGGGCTCAGCCTTCTCCCATGCAGAGTGAGCCCAGCAGCCCTGTTAAGGGATGAGTTGCCCATCACCAGCAGTAAGGAAACAGAATCCAGGGGTTGCAGCCAGGTCAAGGCTCACCTGTCCGCTCAACGGCCTCCACAAGCTTCACCAACAGTGGGGGAGCCACATCAGGTGGGGAGAACTGCTCAGGTAGGTCAGGTAGTGTGAGGCCTGGCAGGAGGGGATAGCATGTTGGCAGGGTCCCTGGAAGGACCATAGCCCCGTTCTTGGCCTGCTGTATCTCAGGTGGGGCAGCTCCAGGCAGCGCCCAGCTCAGGCAAGGCATGGCTTCTGGACAACCACCCTGGGGAAGCCAGAGGCCCTGTGGCTGGGGGTGGGAGGGCCAAGTTAGTGTGAAACAATTTTCTGGGTCAAGATATCAGTCACACAACTTTAGAGACCAGGTGTAGTAGGTTGATTAGTGTACCCCTCAAGATGATGTCCACGTCCTAATCACTGGTACCTGTAACTGTGACCTTATTTGGAGATATAATTAAGGGAAGGGTTTTTTTTTCATTCCTCACCCAGGATATTTTTCCATTGCTTTTCAGAAAGAGTAGACGGGAGAAAGAAACATTGATGTGCGAGACACATCGGTTGGCTGCCTCCTGAACGCACCCTGATCAGGGCTGGGGATTGAGCCTGCAACTGAGGCACATGCCCTTGGCTGGAGTCGAACCTGGGAATCTTTAGTCCACTGGCCAAAGCTCTAATTACTGACCCAAACTGGCTAGGGCAAGGGAAGGATTTTGAGATGAGATTATCTTGGGTTTAGAGCCCTAAATGCAATGACGGGTATGTATAAGAAGAGAAGCCATGTACCCTGGCTGGTGTGCTCAGTTAGTTGGAGCATTGACTAGAAGGTTGTGGGTTCTATTCCCCATCAGGGCACATACTTAGGCTGTGGGTTCAATCCCAGTCGGCATGCATGGGAGGCAGCCGATCACTGTGATGTTTCTCTCTCCTTTCCTCCCTCTCTAAAATAAATTTTTTTGAAAAAGAAGAGAAGCCCTGCTGGGCGTGGCTCAGTGGTTGAGCATCAACCTAGGATCCAGGAAATCGAGGTTTGATTCCCAGTCAGAGCAGATGCCTGGGTTGCGGGCTCGATCCCCAGTTGGGGGCGTGCAGGAGGCAGCCGATCAATGACTCTCTCATCATTGATGTTTCTATCTCTCTCCCTCTCCCTTCCTCTCTCTGAAATCAATAAAGATATATTAAAAAATAAAATAATTAAAAAAGAAGAGAAGCTATGTTACGACAGAGGCAGAGATTGGGGTGATGCAGCTACAAGCTAAGGATGTTTGGAGCCACCAGAAGCTGGAAGAGGCAGAAAGGATCCTCCCCTAGACGCTCTAGAGGGAGCGTGGCCCTGCTGACACTTGTTCTTGGACTTCTGGCTTCCAGAACCGTGAGAAAATACAGTCCTGTGCATTGAAGCCACCTGGTTTGTAGGAGTTTGTTACAGTGGCCCCAGGAAACTCATACAGCAGGTTTCAGCCCCTGCCACTGCTCACTGTACAACCTCTGGCACAGGAACCACATTCTCTGTGCCTCAGTTTCCTCAACTGAGAAACTGGTGTTCTCTCTTCCTTCTTAGTGGGAAGAACAAAGTAGTTGACAAAGAATAAAAAGAAAATATCCCCGTCTAGGTCAGGACACCTCACTCTGAAAACATTCTTCTACTTTCTCAATCATTTTGCCTTGAAAAAGTTATCTCCCCCCGCTTTTTTAAATCTCTACCAGAGGGTGCCAGGGGCCTCTCTGGCCCAGCCCCTTCAGTCTCTGAGCTCCCCAGGGGCCCTTAGTATTCAGCAGCTCTGCCTGCATGGACACCATTTGATGCGGTTCTGGCCCTAGGGCGGAAAGCCCTGGCACACAACAGGGGCAAGCTGGGGCCTGCAGGGCCTCCCTGAGTGATGGGCCAGGTGGTGCCTCAAGCTGGAGAAAGGCCCAGCTACAGTGAAAATGCCAAAAAAAAAAAAAAAAAAAGTGAAAGAACAAGGAGAGAGAAGGTAGGTAAAGCCCCAGTTCTTGGGGCTGCCATGCTTCTGAAACTTGACTCTGAAACTCGTCTGTGACCAGTTTGTGAAATGGGGAGGGAGGTTCCATCAGAACAGCCGTAACCCCATTTTATGGATGAGGACCTAAGGCTAAGAGAGGGAGCAACCTCACTGTGGGTGCACAGCCCAAGTGACATTGGGGTGCTGCACTCAGCACCCTGCATGGGGTGGAATGGAGGAAACAAAGGCAGACACAGCATGTTCCCCGGTGGTGGTGGTGGTCCAAGGATCCCGGTGGGGCGGAGCCTGAAGGCACAAAGAGATCAGTCCTCCCTGTTTCCAGATGAGGAAACTGAGGCCTAGAGAGGCGCCTCCCCCCACGTCACCCAGCCTGGAAGATTTGGAGGGCAGGGCTGCCGCCCTGAGTGGGGATGCGTGTGGAGGCTGGACCTGGGCCAGGCACAGGAGGGAGGCGGCTGTTACCAGGGAGAGAAACAGATTCTGGCTGAGAGCCCGGATGGGGCCACCTCCTGCTCTTCCAGGCCAACACAGGATGGAGGCCCAGGCCCTGGAGAGACACCAGATGCTGCAAGTCCCAAGCTAGCACCACACTGCCTTGGTGCCCCTATTCTACCCCATGGTGTGGGACTCTGTGGGCATCAGTGTCCCTATGGCACAAAACCAGACAGGTCATCGGTTGGGGCCATGGTGCATCCCAGGACATTCACCTTCACTGGGTGGCCCTGAAGGAGTGGTTTGACCCCCTGGCACCTCGGTCTCCCCATCTGTACATGGGCCTCATGGGGTTGCTGTGTTAGAGCAGGCCACACTGGGCACTCAGCACTCATCAATCTCTTTCCCACAACCTGAGCCTTGATTTCCCTGGAAGAACCCACCCCCCTGCCCACCATACAGCAATTTCAATAAATACTCAGTGTCCTTGAGTCTCTACTCCCAGCACACCCTTTGGAAGGGGGGATGGCAGAGAGTCTTTGGGGAGGGTGTGGGGCCCTCACACTGCACCATGCTGCATGGCCTCGAATGAGTGGCCCACCCTTTCTGGGCTTCATGGCTCTCTTCGTTTTGGAAATGAGGTAAAATCAGGATAACAAAAGGGGTGCCTCAAGGGACCCTGGCTGCAAACCACAGAAGGAAGCTAAATTGAGCCTCTGAATTCTACTAAAAACTCCCCACTGTCTTCAAAATTTATCCCATGATGTCCCTGAAGCACGGCCCGTGTTGGCCTCCCCTTTCTCATTCCATCCTGCCATGCTAGCTGTTCCCTGAAAATATCACATTCCCACCTCATGAGTTCTGCCCTGTTAGGCCCACTGCATAGAGCTCTTCACCCCCAGCTGCTTCCTTACAGCCTCTGTCAGCTAATCACATTCTTGTCACTTCTTGAACCAGGCCCATGCAGGGCCTGGGCTGTGTCTACCCATGTTTCCAATTCTGTGAAGTGCATCCAGTCCTTGAAGCAGCTCAGTCAACACTTGTCAACTAACTAAATGTCCCTATTCCCCATCCCCTGGAAGAGGCACCATTGCCTCACTGAAAAGAGGAAGAAACTGAGGGTCTAAGGGGACCCTCCCCCCACACCGGACAGAGTCCCTGCCTGGAGCTCACCTGGCTCAGGGGGCCCCTCTCGGGGCCTGGCAGGCAGTGGGCGGGGGCCACGGGGGCGAGGGCCAGGCCGGGTGAGGGCCACAGGCCCCAGGAACTCGACGTAGGTACCAGGGAAGTCACCGCGCTGCCGAGTACGCTCATTGAGGCCAGGCATCCAGCCCACGTTCTGTGGGCAGCGCTCGCTGCCCTCGGCCACACCCAGCACCTGCAGGGCAGCCCGGCTCACCACCAGCACGTCGCCAGGCAGCAGCTCCAGGTCCTCTGGCCGCTCCCGGCGGAAAGGGTACAGTGCACGGTATTGGAAGCCCTCAGCGCCAGCCATGGTGGGAAAGGCGGGGTCTGTATGGTGAGGTGGCTGCTCAGGGCCCCAGTGGCCCCATCAGGTGGGGTGGGGGCCAGGTGGGTCCACTGGATCGGCTTGAGGGGCTCAGACCTCTATCTCCAGAAGTTACAGATGACTACAGTGGATGCTCATGCCTTGCTTCCTGTCATTATTCCACAACCCTTACAAGGGTCACTTGGTGCTCCATCCATCACTGGTCAACTGGTGGGAGGGGATCAGCAGTGTGTTCTCTGGTCACTCAGTTGCTGCCCCCTCAATCCGAAGGGGCTGGCTGGGCCAGGCTACTCACTCCCTCACGTGGTAGGCCATCGGCGCCCGAGGCTGGCGGCTCTTCCGGCTGCGCCAGACGAGGGGGCCGAGGGCACAGGCTGTCACCATGCTCGGCAGGGTCGGCAGGGGATGCTGACCTAGGGGGAGAGAGGCAAGGCAGGGGCAAGGCAGAGTAAGCCAGGTGGGACTTCTCCCACCCCAACTTAGAGACAGGCCCAAATCCCAGGTTGGAATCCTCTGACTCACTTGGTAACCTTCGGATATTTCCTGTACTTCTCTGGGTCTCAGTTTCCCCAGCTGTAAAGTGGGTGCAATAATAGTCGTTCCTTAGGGTACCTGCCCCAGACGTACTGCATGCTGGGTAAACAAGCTCTGTTAGAGATGGGAAAACTGAGGCTCAGGGCAAGGAGGTCTTTGTCCCACCAGGAAGCCACCACTCAAAACCTCAGATACGATCTGCCTAACTTCAGGGTCCAGGATGGATGAGTGGAGGTAGCAGCCACATGGCCAGATAGTTAGACTCAGAGCAGGTAGGGCTCAGGGAGCTGTGGGAGCCCTGAGATGGAGTTGGGCCAGCTGAGCACAGGAGGCTGCAGGGGCACAAAGGGGTAAGAGAGGAGGTCCTGGCAGAGTACCTCCCCGTGCCCCACCTCTCCCATGTGCAAGCAAAGGGATCTCTGATCTCTGCAAGGGAGGGGTGAATAGGAGTTATGGCTGACTCAGTGCAGGGCCCCCAGTAGGTGCTCAAAACATAAGAGGGTCAGTGGGAGGCTGGGAGGAACTTAACCCCAGGGTGATGGATGGATGGCAGGAGGGCTTCGCAGCTGCCAATGGGGAAGCTGCTGTTTGCAGGGTGATGACCACGTTCCAGGAGCCCCCAGTCTCGGGGCGACAGAGCTCAGCAAACACATATTCTCAGCCTCAGCTCTGCAGGTTCAGAGAGGCTGAGGGGGTGCTTTTCTGGAGGGTAGGTCCTCACTAAAGACAGAAGGGGACACTGACCACATGCAAAGGCTTGAAAGTGGTAAGTTGCTTGGGAAGAGTTCAGTGTGGCTCTAAGAAAGTCACCCACCATACAGGGCCTCTTCCCGACAGGGGGTTAGAAGGTTGGAGCATTACACCACTACCACCACCACCACCACCACGGAGAGCCCTAGAAGGTGTCCAAACAGGGAGCAGAGGCTTCACATTCCGGGGCGCCCCAACTTACCCGCTCCCTGGCCCCTGTAACCCCATTTCTACAGGTGGGGAAACAGGTCCAGAGAGGGGACGTCTAGTAAACCGCCTGGATTCACTTGCCTGCACTCGTTTGCACACGCCCTGTGTGCACACCGGGGACTTAACGCTCCCCGAATCCAAGAGGTGGGGTAGTAGAGCCAGGCCTGGCAGGGGCTCCCCAGCTGGACGCAGGGCCTGCGCGCTCATGCGTATTCAGACGCGCACGCAAGCCTGCGTGGACCCCCGGAAATGGAGCCGAGCCCCGACCCTCGTACCTCACTGTGCTCACACAATGCCTGGAGCCCCTCACTTCTGCTTGACGCCCCACTCCCAGCAGGGCCTCCCTCCATTGCGGGCCAAGACTCCAGCCCCCTATCTTTGCCTGGAGGCCCCCCGATCCGCCCCCACCGTGTGGGGTGGCTGCACGGCTGCCAGGTCGAGTCTGAGGCCTCCAGCTTTCTGTGGTCCCCCCAGGTCCCACGGGCCCACACTCTGCCTAGGCGCCCCGCATTTGCACGCATCCCCAGCCCCGCCTGCCACGCCGGCCGGCCGACTTACTGGTCGTGGCTGCTAACTCCGACGCCGCGGAGGCCGTAACGCAGAGCCTAGCCAGACCCGTGGCTCGACCACTGTCGCCGTCAGCGCCGCCGCGGGATCCCCGCCTCCGTCGCCTAGGTTCCGAACGGCCTGGCCCACCCCCGGCGGAAATGGCCGAGCATATTCTGGTCAGGCGGGAGAAGGGAGGCCAAGGAGGAGCCTGGAGACGGCTGAGTGCTCCCGGAAAGAGCCGAACGTACTCCCGCGGGACTGGAGAAGGGAAGGTACCCCGAGATGTCAATCATTTCCGGAAATAACCGAATGCAATCGGGTCAAATGAGTGATCCCGAGGTTAGTTTCGGCTAGACTCGGCTGGGTTTGGAGACACCCGAGAGATTCTGGATATAGTCGAGCGCAATTGGGTCATACGAGTGATCCCGAGACAGGGATCAGTTGGGCTCGCCTGAGCTTAGAAATGCCCGAGTGATCCCGGAAATGGCCGAGCATAATCGGGTCAGATGAGTGCTTCTGAGGCTGAGTTCGGCTGTGCTCTGCTGGGCTCAACTGAGTTTAGAGACGCCCGAGCGACTCCGGAGTTGGCCGAGCGTGCTCCAGTAGGACTGGCGAACAGAGGCTGAGTCCCGAGACTCGGAATTTCTAGAAAGAACCGAGCGTGCACTCAGTCCCAAAAGAGGCTCTAGGAATGCAGAGCCAGAGACGGCCAACCAATTTCCGGAAATTGCCGAATGCTCTGCTCCAGAGAGCGGGTGATGGGGCCCCGAGTTCAGGAAACAGGAGCCGGCGGAGCGGGGAAGAGGATACCACCAAAAGCTGTGAACCGAGGAGCCGGGGGCTGAAGGCGTTTCCATAGCAGCCCCGCGTCTGGAAGCCCCTGAACCAACTCCAGCCCGGCCAGCGCGAGAATACGCCCAACACGGGACCTAAAGCGGACAGCTGTTTCTGGAAATAGCCGAAGACACTCGGGATCGGGGGCGTGGCCAAAGGTTTCTGACGCTGAGGAGAGCTCCGTGAGTAAGCGGACGCACTCGGGCTGAGCTGGGTTCGGGTGGAGATCGGGGTAATTTTAGGGCACTGCCCAAGCAAGTATAAAAAGGACACAACAATGGTTTATTTATTAACAGAGCTCAGGGCCCAAGACGGGTGTCTGAAAGAAATTTTTAAGGGCAGAGCCCAGGATGGGTACTCAACAGGGAGAGGGCAGCAGGAGGCCAGGATCAGAGAAGCCATCAGGGAGAATCTCAGTGAACTCCTATGCAGCATTCAAAACCCACTTCAAGTGACTTTGAGCCAAGAGACTGTTTTCACCTTACCCCTGTCCCACTCTTCCCTTATTCTTTTTTGGCCCTTGGTCACAAATAGACAGACATTGGACCTTCTCTTTGTCAATGTGGGTTTTATTCACTGTCAGCTCCATGATGGAAGAAAGAAGCAAGTCATGCATAGCTTCGGTTTAGCGCCAACACTAGGCAGTGCTGGGGGAGGGGCAGGTGAACGCAGAGCAGGCTGCAGTATCTGGAAAATGCCTGAAACCATGTGGGGCACAGCGATCTTGCCAGCTACCTCCAAATGGGAAACCGAGGCTCTGAGATGCCCCTATGGGTCACACAGCATAAAGGGTTGGCTGGAGTCAGCTGTATCTGACATCAGCCTCTGCATTCAAGCTCCCTTGCTGACAAGGCCCACAGCAAGGCCTGGCTGCCTGACTCACCAGGCAATTGTGGGACCAGTCTCTGTCCCACATCAGGACTCAGTTATTTGTCTGTAAATAGGGTGATGACACCAGCTCCAGCCTTCTTAAGACTGGCTGAGGGACAAGCCATGAGTAAAAGAGCTTGGCACATAATAGGCGCTTAATAAAGTTATTGGGATCAGTTTTGTAAACACGAGGAAACTCAGGCACAGAGTGGAGCAGCCATTTTCCCAGAGCCAAACAGTGAAGCCAAGATTCAAACTCAGACTTCACTGCCCCCCATTTGGGTTTTCTACTTGATTTCAACCCAGAGAGGCTCTGACACATTGAGGGAACTGTCAGGGGGTGTTTCAGACACATCATGTTCTAGTGCTAACCCTGATGGGCATCAAACATGTGAAATCTTGTCCAGGGTGGGCATTCTTTTGCCCTGGCAGTGCCCTTTGAGGCCTCTGCCTCCTGGGGCATTAGTGTCCCCCAGTGGAGTGGATGATCCCTCTGCCTTGATCTGGTGAACTCCTACTCATCAATTAAAGCCCTAGTTCCCACATCCCCTAAGTCCAAAGGACTGGAGGCAGACCCTAGCTAGGCTGCTCTACAGATGGAGGCTGTGATTGTGGGAAGCAGCCTTTAGCATCCAGACCATCATGGGGATGACTCTGTTTTGTGGTAGAGGGGAATCAATTAAACTGTCCAAGTCACATCCAAATTGGGCCCAAACAAGTGACCTGGGCCCAGACAAGTGTCCCCATCAGTGGGTTTTGGGTCAGGGATGGGATCAAGAGAAACACAAAAAACTTAAAAAATAACAAAAACAAAAACATCAAAAGTACAGAAAAACGAGAAAACACGAACACATGTGACTTGTCCAAAGTGCTTCCTTTAGAGCCCCATTGGCAGGGTCTGCAAATAGGGTCCTAGATGCAAGAGGCAGGACCCTGATGGCTCTATCTGGCTACTGTGTACAAAAAGTAATAAATTAGGTATGTTCTCCTTCCTGGGAGCATGCCTGCACCTTTTCCCCAAACGAGGTACCTTTACCTTACTCTCTCCAAGGGCCCTTCTTTTGCCTCTGCAACTTGTTCCCTGAGCCCGTTTCTTCCAAGGGCCCTTCTTTTGCCTCTGTAACTTTCTAAATAAACTTTCTCTTATACTTTGAAAAAAAAAAGTAATAAATTAGTCACAAGGGTTTGCTGCTATTTACAGTGCCACCCTCACCTCCCATTCCTGCTCTATATCCCCTGACTGATGGGCACCAAAACATGCAGGCGCTTGACTCCACCTTCCAGTAAGGAGTGTGATGGTTTCCTGCCTTCTGGGTGTCACAGACTGGTGGCTTAGTCTCCATCAGGAGTCACTTGACTGGAAAAACCTTGCATAAAAAATGCACAACTTCCAGGCCAGGGCAAGGCCAGGTGGGAGGGATCAGTCCTTCCCAGCGGGTTCTAGGGCTCCAGGCACAGCCTCAGCGCCCTCCACTGCAATCTCCGGCATCACAGCAGGCAGCCTGGTGGCCTCCTCCAGTGGTTCGTCAAAGCTCACCTCCTGCACAGCTTCCTGCTTCTTGAAAGAGTCTCGGCGCTCAGACAGGTGCAGCCTTCGCATGACCACCAGCTCGGAGTCTGGCCCACGGCTGCGACGCCCCAGCTCCCCCTCCAGCCGCTCACCTGCACCCAGCTTGTCCGCGGACTGGCCCCGGCGCAACCTTGGAGACCGGGTGGGTGCAGGCAGGGGCGAGGGGGAGCGGGGTGGGGGTGCAGGAACAGGCGGGCAAGCCAGTGGGGAGGGTGGGATGCTGCTGGTAGACTTGCGGCGGCCAGCCTTGGGGCGGGGAGGCCCAAGCTTGGCGGCCAGGCCATGCAAGGAGCTGGGGCGGGTGTGGCCAGTAGTAGCTGGAGAGGCAGGGCTGCTGGAGCTCGGAGATGCACTGGGTGGAGATGCGGTGTCTGTGGATGACAGGCAAAGGTCAGGGCCATGGGCCCCAAGTCCCTAGCTTTGAGGTGGGACCCTGGGACTGGCTGCACCTGCCAAAGCCCACTTTGTTCTATGTGGCCACCTATCATGCTTGCTTTTCCTGCCTTTTGTTGTTTGCATAGGCTGTTCCCTTGGCTTAGATCTGGTGAACTCCTATTCAGCTATCAAAGCCTTAGCTCTTTTTTATTTGATTTTTTTTTTTTTTTGAGAGAGAAAGAAACATTGATGTGAGAGTGAAACATCGATTGGCTGCCTCCTGCATGCTCCCTGCTGGTGATCCAGCCTGCAACACAGGCATGTCCCCTGACCAGGAATTGAACCAGCACTTTTTGGTGCACCAAACAACACCCAACCGAGCCACACTGGCCAAGGCCAAAGCCCTAGCTCTCACTCACCCACTTCTCACCTGATGACTTATCATTCATTGGGCCAAAGACCCATTCACAGTCCCATCTGTCCACTGGTCCCAGAGTTATCCAACAAGGGCTCTGCCTCCTTGCCTGTGCTCACCTCCCCACTCCCAGGCCTCAGCCCCAGAGGATGCCTGGTCTAAGGAAGGCAGAAATGGTACAGATAACCCCTGCCCCATGAGCTCAGGGGGAGCCAGAGGGAGAGTAGTAGTCAGGGTCCCCAGGGGGCAGGGAGTGCTTCCTGGAGATCTGTAATCCTCCTCCAGGAGGCCTTCCCTGCCTCTCCTCTGGGTTGCCCCAGCCTGTTTCTCACAGGCTGGGGGCCTGCACCAAAATGATCTTTCCATGCCCTTTCTGGCTCATATACCCTCTGTATTCCCTACTGCCCACCAATTTAAGCCCAGCTCTTAGGCCTGATCCATCCCCCAATGCTCCCTCTCCAGCCTCCCCCGGCTTTTACATCCCTCCAGTCTAGACCCCTTTACTCATGATATTCCCTCTGCTATGTACACACTTCCCTGCTCCTGCACCTGTCTCTGCCCATCCCCAGGCTGCCTCTTAGACTCCAGGCAACTGGAAAGGCCCTTCTGGTCATGTTTCCTACATCATGTCATTCAATCTTCCCATCTCTGCCTGCCCCTCCTCCCCAAATGGTCCTGGGTGCACCCACCTGCTAGGGCATCAGAAGGAGGGTTACGGCAGGGCATAGTGGGGCTGGGAGAGAGGCTGTGGGTGGGTGAGCCCGGGAGACTCTCACTGGATGACAATGAGTGGTGGAGACCAGAGGAGAAACTGCGGCTGGTGTGCAACACTGACGACTGTTTTGAAATCTTCTTGAAGAGGGACTTCCGCCTGTGGGTGAGAACTCTGGGTGGTCTGGTACCCCTGCCCTCAGTGGGAGCTTCCAGACCACCACCCTCAGTGCCCTCCCCAGCTGATAACAGGTTCCCCCTTGCATCCTCCCTGGCTGCTCACCGGTCCTGTGTCTCACGCCGGCGGCTCCGCTTGCTCCTGCGTGCCATGCGGCCCTTAGCCACATTCTTACGGGCAGGGCCCACCTTGATGGATGTGTTTTCCAGGGCTGTAGTCCGAAGGGTGATCTTGTTGCTGCTCTGCAGGAACAATGGCGAGGAGTCTCCTGTGTGCCTCCAGCTCAAGAGCACCCCCACCTACTCATCTCCTATTTACCCTTCAAAGTCCCAGATCCTATCTAGCCACTCTCGCCTAATGATCTACCATTCACTAGGCCAAAAATCCATGCCCACCATCTGTGTGCCCATCCAATGAGCTGCCCACCTATATGCTGGTTCCAGGAGCTACTCAACCTGGGGCCTACCTCCTGCCATGTCCCCACCCCCAGGCCTGAGCCCCTGAGGATGTCTGGTCTGAGGGAGGCAGAGATGGCACAGACCTTATGGGATAAGGACTTCCAAGAGGAGGGGCTCTGGGGGGGTGATGTTAGGAGCCAAAGAAGGTAGCACATTCTAGTCTGAGGGGAGGGGAAGTGCATGACCTGGACTTGGAAAGCGCAGTGTGGGTGGAGGGGAGAGCCAGGGAGAATCAGTAGTAGAAGCCAAGGGGTGGTGGGAATGCTGGGAGCCCTGAGGGAGGACAGCGGGTGGGGTTCTTGGGAGTCCTGAGGGCGGGCAGTGGGGGTGGCACCTTCAGCAGCAGCTCAACGACGTCCATGTGTACCAGCCCAAGGACTGACTCTCCATTGACATGGGTGATGAGGTCTCCCGCTCGCAGACCAGCCTCATGGGCAGGGCTTCCCTCCTCCACGCTCTGGGGAAGACGGCAGGGTCAGCAGTCCAACAGCTGGAGACATCAGCAAGCTGCTGCCTCTCATGCTGCCTCAGTTTCCCTGACCTTGGGGGCTATTCAGAGAATGACCAGTGGAGAGGGGATGTGCTGAGCCCTGGACTGGGGGAAGGGAGGACAACCCATCCACTGTGTGCTTACCAGCACGAGGCATAAGCTTCATGCTCACTCAGGGTCTCTGTGTCTCCCTGTCTAACCCTGTCCCTCTTGCCCAGCCTTCTCCCTATACTGACAGGGATGGCAAAGACCCAGGGGGCACCAGTTCCCCATCCTGGACCCCCAAACCTCATAGACATACCTCACCAGGTGACAGCCAGCCCCAAACTGGGTCAGGCTTTCCCCACCCACCTCCAGACCAGCTCACCCAGACAACATGGTGCACAGTGTAGACATCACTGTCACCCATGTAGACACGGATGGCCCGCAGGCTGAAGCCATACTTCTTGCCAGAGCAGTGGATGACAATGGGGGGCCGCAGGCTTCCACACACAGGGGATGGGTCTCGGCTGGGAGAGGAGTCACGAGATGACGGGTTCGAGGACAGTGAGCGTGGGGACAGGGGGCTCATGAGGGGGCCACCGCTGCCATCATCTGCAAGGTTGAGTGTAGGGAGTGGGTCACTCCCTTGTGGGTCTCTCCATAGGGTGCCTTCCCCTCCCACCATGCTGACCATGGTGGCTGCCTCACTGCTGCTCCAATGTTCCAATGCCAGGCCTTTGCACATGCAGTGCCCTCTGCCAGGATTGCCAGTCCCCCAGGTCTCCCTGTGCCTAACCCTTCCCCTCTCCTGGGGCTCAGGCCAAACATCACCCTGAGGGACCCTCCAGCTCCCGACACCCCAGCCAAAGCAGACCCCACCCCATGGTTAAAATGGATGTAGACAGACAAGCAAAGACAAGGCAGGGCCATGGGTATTACCGGCTGTGATGATAAGTGACAGGGCGGACACTGAGGCTGACTTGGGCATGCAGCCCCCGCTGGGGGAGGCCCTGGACTTCTCAGGGGCTGGGTCTTTAGGGCCCCTGAGGCGGTGGCCCCGGCAAGCATCCAGAGCCCGTGGCGTGGAGTGTCGGGCACCAGTGCTATTGCTCCGTAGGCGTGTCTGACTGAGGGCGGTGGTGTCGGCTGGGGGGTTAGCAGGGTGAGGGTGTCAAGGTTGACAGACATGGACACAGTGCAGCCTTCTGGCCTTTGCTCAGGCAGTTCCCTTTTTCTGTGCACTGTTTCTACATTGCTCTCCCTAGAAAGCTCCACTCTTCAAGGTCCCTCTTCCAGGAAGCCTTCCCCCTACTCATCTGGCCTCTAGCTCCCCATCTTGGAGCTCCTTAACCCATCCCTCTCTCCAGTCCTGTCCTGACCCAATGAAGCTGGAGGCTCCTTAGGGGCTAAGCTGAGGCCCACGGCTTCTCCAGAGCCTTGGCCTCTCCTATCTTAAATTTTCTCTGCAGAACTCCTCATCCTTCAAAACCCATCTCAAATAGTCTTCCTCTGGGAAACATTCCATGATACTATTCCTCCCACTCTAGGCCCCACCTACCAGAGAGGCTTGAGGGCTTGGGCATCACTGGAGTGGCTGCTGGGGGCAGATCAGGCTCCCCCAGAATGAAGACGGGTTTCTTGGGGACCATAGGGGCTGGGCCGGCTCCCTCGTCCTCCGATGAGAAGGCAAACTTGGGCATCGTTTCTAGGCTGATGGTGCTCATGAGAGATGGACTGGGTCCCCGCTCAGGCTGCGAAGAGGATGAATAGCAGGAAGAACCCGATGTCCAGGACCTCAGCCTAAGCAGGGAAGAGTCCAAGTCACACTTGCCAGGTGCCCTCACTCCATGACACCCAGTTACCCCCGCCATCTTAACTCATAGCCTAGAATCAGGGGCAATTTGTAAATACAGGGTGAGTTCCCTTTGCCTGCTCCATTCTCTGTGTCTACCTAGAGAACTCCTATTCATCTTTTAAAACCCAGTTCCCAATGCCCATCCTCTAGCAGACACTGATTATTTCTGTTGAGTCTGGACTTTGAAGGATGAAAAGGGTATTTTGGGCAGAGGGAACAGTGGAAGCAAAAGCCTAGCAGTGTGATGGTACCACCAGTGTGATGGCTGGTTTATGTTTAGTGTGTTAGGAATGCAAAGCCAAAGGGAGTGATGATAGGGGCTAGCTTGGCAGAGGTCTGACAGGTTGGCCAATATGATTGACCCTTTTCAATTGGGACACTAGGAAGCTCTTCCCAGTGTTAGATTTTGTGGCTCCCCCTCCCATAAGGCTTGGAGGCTGGATATGCCTATACCGTCGAGCCCACCTACCGGACCTCAGTGCTCAGCTGGCGGCCATACTCCCCTTCACTGCGTTCCCATCCTTCCTCCCGGTCCTCACTGAAACTTCGTTCGGTGAAGGGGAGGGTGGGCTGCACAGCCAGGAACTCAGAGCTGCTGTAGACCTGGGAAATAATAAATAACAGCAATAAAAATGGAGGCAGGAGCCACACTCACTTTCTACATGTCTGATGCTTCCCTGTGATTCACTTTATTAAATCCTTACTCAGCATGTCCCTAAAGAGAGCAGAGTCTGTAGCCCACTGTACAGGTGAGAAACTGAGGCTCAGAGGGGGCCAGACACCAAAGGAGCTACAGCTGGGGTTTCTGTTGATGATCAGGGCAACCTGCCCAGGGCCCAGGCCCACAAGTAGTGGAGGAGTTTTTGATCAAATTATAAGCAAAGGAAGGAACTTAAGATTGCGAGGCTATAAAATGACACCCAGCATAGTTCTAGTTGCAATATCCAAATGTCCATCAGCTGATGAAGTATAAATACAATGTGGTCCATCTATGTAATGGAATGTTACTCAGCCATGAATAGGAATGACTCACTAACATACGCTACAACGTGGATGAACCTTGGAAACAGCACACTGAGTATGAGAGAAGCCAGAAACAAAAGCCCACATACTATGTGACTCCATCTATATGAAATGTCCAGAAGAGGCAAATCCACAGAAACAGAAAGAGGGGTGGTTGTCAGGGGCTGGAGGAGTGGGCATAGGGAGTGACTGCTAATGGGGACAGGGTTTCCTTTGGGGGTAAGGGAAATGTTCTGGAACTAGATAGAGCTGATGATTGCACAGTATTGTAAATGTGCTAAATGTCAGTGAACTGTACATTCTAAAATGGCTAGAACAGTATATTTTATGCTGTATTTTACCACAATAAAAAAAAAATGCAAAAAACCAAACATCTGCAATGTTTCCTGAGTGCTAGCTACATCCAGGGCCTGGGCCCCACCTTGCTGAACCGGTGGGAGCAGGACGAGAACTGGGGGATCTCCGTGGATGACTCCTCGTCGTTGGTCTCGTCATCCTCAGAGCCCAGGTGCCGGTACCGTTCTGAGCGCGCTGCAGGAGGGAGAGGTACACACAGCCCACGTGAAGTGGCTGCGAGGGTCGTGGGGGATGTGGAGAGGCTTGGGGCAGGGGGTACCGCCGTGGCAAAGGTTTCAAGGTGGGGTCATGCCCCATGTGTTTAGGGACTACAAGTAGCTTGGGTAGCAGAGTGAATATCTGGGGGTCAATCCTAGCTGTGTCCCTAAAAGCTGTGGGACCGTTGCTGGGAACCCTTGTGCCTGAGCCTTAGTGTCTTCACCCTTGAGATAGGTCACCCAGAATTAGGAAAATTGTGCACCTCAAACGTAAAGTATGTTCCTCATTTTATAAAAGAAGAAACGGATACTCAGAGAGGACTTCTGACATGCCCAAGATCACACAGCAAGTTCTGGAAGAAGCTCTGGAAACCAATGGCATTTGCTGTGTTTGGCCAGATCCCTGAGTGGGGAGAGCCCACTGAAGTGCTTGAGGGGAACCCTCTACAAAAGCTCAACAAGGTGATCCACCCTCCTCTGTGACAGATTGGGTTCTATGCTGGAAGGCTGAACCTGCTGGAAGACCCCAGGCAATACTCAGTGCCTTGGTTTCCCCTTCCACAATTTGAGGGGACGCACCTCCTGAACCCAGAAGAACAGGATATTCCAGCCAGGGGGCCAGCTGGCAGACCTGACTCAGCTTCTCAGAAAGCTCAGGAAATTGGAAGCTCTAGGCCCAGGGCGAGGTGACAAGTAGACACCCCTCTCTGTTCCTGGGACTTCTACTCACTGTCGAAGTAGCTGGTGTCGTCCTCGGCTTCGAGCTGTGGCACGAACTCGGCCTTGTGTCGCAGAAGTCCTGCCCAGTCCAGTGTCCGGAAGAAGGGGTGCTGCTTCACCTCATGGGTGCCACCTGCAGACATGCTAGCTGAGCCCTGTGGGGCCCTACCCCCCATGGCCCTCTGGGCCAATGGGGACCAAAAGTTGGCCAACACAGAACCAGAAAAAATGGGAGGGGGGAGCCAGCCATCATTTAAAAGCCCAGAGAAGAACAGAGCTGGGGCTTGAACCCAGGCCCTGCTCTTCCCTCTGGTGGATTCTGAGATCCCACCACCTGTAGAAACCCAGAACCTTAGAAGGGCTTCCTTCCTGGGCCTTTCCCACATTTCTGCTTCATGAAGCTGAGCTGATGGCATGAAGGCATCCTGTTCCCCAACTTTGGCCCCACTGTTCTCTCCCATGGCCAAGCTTCATCATGAACATGCCCTTCAGTGGCCGTGTTAATGAGTGGCTGCACAAGTTTCAAATAGTTTCTTAACCATCCACTAGGTGACTGGGAAAACTGGGACAGTGGGATCCATTGGGCTGGGTCATTGAGGACTTTAGGACACAGCACCTGGTAATCTTGCAGGCTCACATACTTACTCAGCCTCAGTGTCCTGTCTGCACCAGACCCAGCTACCTGCTATTCCTTCAAGGTCTTGTGCTAATTCCTGGCAAACTCCTATGAATCCTTCAAAAACCCAGCTCTAAGTCCCTCTCTTCCATGCAGCCTTTCAAGTAGAGTTCTTGTTTACCCCAGCCTCCATACATACCAGTGCCAAGACGGTCCAGTGGGCTCTGCCGAAGAAGCCTGGTGATGAGGTCCTGGGCATCAGATGGAAGGGCCTCCTCCCCCTCTGGCCACATGATCTCATCTAAAATGAGGGGAAGGAGTAAGGGGGTTGGGATAGTCCTGCCTAGCATCTCCCCTCACTCACTATCTCCCAGTCATTAGCCTCCTCTGCTTCTTCAACACACCAGGCTTGGTCCCATCTCACAGCCTTTGCTCTGGCTGTGCGGTCTGTCCAGAGCACCTTACCCTTCTCTGTGTTCATAGCTCCCTCTCACACCTTCAAGTCTTTGCTCACAGGTCATCTCTGAGGCCTCTACAGCTCTATTTAATGTAGCGCTCCCAGTACCCTGCCCGTTCTCCTTTCTGTTTCTTTTCCTTGTCATTTTTGGCATTTAATTGCTCCATAATTTGCTTATTTATGCATCTGATTGCTCCATATCTTACTGTCTGTCTGTCTTGCCTGCCAACAGTGAGTGCCGGAAGGGCTGTCAATATTGTCCTCAGTTATGTCCCCAGGGCCCAGCTGGGGCCAGGCATGGCATAGGTGCATGGTCCACACATGGGGCTGCTCCCCTCTCTCACACAGGTGGGGAAACTGCTGCCCTGAGCCCCAGTGCAGCAGAGATTCAAACCCATGGCCCCGGGGGGTGGAGTACGCACCACTGACCACTTGGCCAAAGAGTTCCTCAGGGGTGTCTCCAAAGAAAGGCACGCAGCCCACCAGGAACTCATAGAGGACGACACCCATGGCCCACCAGTCCACTGGCTTGCCGTAGCCCTGGCGGAAGATCACTTCAGGTGCGATGTACTCCGGTGTCCCGCACACCTGGTACAGGCAGAATGGGGAAACTGAGGATGGGCCCCACCTTGGGAGAAAAGCCAGAAGAGACCAGGAGGCCAGGAATAAGGGGTGGGTAGAATTATAGGGGGCAGTTTATTTTCTCCTTTCCTACTGCCAAGCCTCACCATGTCCCTGGGCTGGGCTCCAGATGGAGGGGGCGCAACAATCAGGGGCCCCTGCCCACTCACCTGCTTGTCCATGAACTCCCTGGTGTCCTTCTCAATGTGGCCCTCGTAGAGGTTGGTGGCCATGCTCATGAGCCCAATCTTGGACAGGCCGAAGTCGGTCAGCTTGATGTGGCCAAGCGAGGTGATAAGCAGGCTGTGGGCGGGCAGGCGGCATGCTCAGGGCTGGGGGCCCAGGCACCTGGCAGCTCCTGCTGCCTTTGAACTTGGCTCCACCCAGGGTGGGCCAGAGCCCCCCAGGGGATTGAAAAATCCTTCCAGTGCACAGCCACATTATCATAAGAACCAATGGGTCTCATGCAGTATAACAAATTTGGCAAACATCTCTGTGTACCTACTGGGTACATTTGGTGTTGCAATTGAGCACCGACTGTACACTTCACTGTGCAAAACCAAATTTCCTGAGAATCTCAGCATCTCCCAACTGTGTGATAAACCATCTCTTGAACATCTGCTGGGGGTTGGAGATCTACAGTATTTTTGTACACACATCCATTATTGTAACAAACACTTTGCAAGCAACTATTATTTACATTCCATGTTGAGAATTAAATGTATCTCGAGCACCTGGTGTACACGGAAATATATCTGTGCACTTCATAAGTGGGCCCATTTATTAAAAACTTGCACATCTAGCCCTGGCCGGGTGGCTCAGTTAATTGGAGTGTCATCCTGTACAACAAAAGTTTGTGGGTTTAATCCCGTAAGGGTGCATACGGGAGGCAACTTATCCATGTTTCTCTCTCTCCCCTCCCTCTCTCTAAAAAAAAAAAAAATCAGCCCTAGCTGGTTTTGCTCAGCAGTTAGAGCATTGGCTTACAAACTGAAGGGTCCTAGGTTTGATTCCTGCCAAGGGCACATACCTCAGTTGCAGGCTCGGTCCCCATGGGACGAGTTTGGGAACAATCAATCGATATGTCTCTCTCATATCGATGTTTCTCTCTCTCTCTCCCTTCCACTCTCTCTGAAAAGCAACGGAAAAAATATCCTCAGGTGAGGATTTAAAAAAAAAAAAAAATCAATGAAACATACCCTTGCCCAGCTGGCGTGGCTCAGTGGTTGAGCATTAACTATGATTCAGGAGGTCACAGTTTGATTCCTGGTCAGGGCACGTGCCAGGGGTTGTGGGCTCAATCCCCAGTAGGGGGCATGCAGAAGGCAGCCAGTCAATGACTCGCTCATCATTGATGTTTCTATCTCTCCCTCTCCCTCTCCCTTCCTCTCTCTGAAATCAATAAAGACATATATTTTTTTAAAAACCCCAAAACCCACATATCCTTGGGTAAGGATTAAAAAAAGCAAACAAAAAAACCAACAAACTTGTATACCTACCATGTATGCTGCTGTTTGTTTTCTTGCTTAAATATATAAATGATTTGCTAAGTGCTCCATCTTTATAAAGTCACATTTTCACGCACCTCCTAGATAACCCTGCTGTTTAAAAATAAATTTCTGGAGAACTCACTGTAGAACTAACTGTACATATCCAAGTTGTTGGGTTAGCCATCTACTTGGCACCTATTATGTACCTCAACTCTGTAAAGAAACAATTCTGTGCACCTAATATGTGCATTTGCTGTTTTTAAAAAAATAAGAGGTGTTTCTTGAGCAACCACTGCGTGTAACAGCTGTGGAAAACACACTTTGGTGTAGCTATCAGGTGCAGCCAAATGTTTCAACCCCAAGGCCATGTTAAGACTACCAACATTTCCTGAGCTCCTATGGGCACACCATCTATAAAACGTTCATTTCTTGAACACTGACTGTATCTCATATTTAAAGTTTTTTCCCTTCTTATAAGTGAAATGATACAATGCCTGGGATTTCCTTCATATCATCCAGTGGGGAGGGAGGGAAGGATTGGCCAAGTGTTAGTAGCTTGGAATCTAAGTATGGGAGAGGGGCACTATGTCCTTTTGTTATGGGCTGAACTGTAACCTCCAAATACACACGTTGAAGTCCTAACCCCCCAGTAACTATGAATGTGACCTTATTTGGAGATAGAGTTGTTGGACCTGTGATTACTTAAGATAAAGTCAAACTGGAGCAGGGTGGCCTCTGATCCAATATGACTGGTATCCTTGTAAAAAGGGCAAAATTGGACACAGACATGAACAGGGAAGATGCCATGTGAACACTGAAGTGATGCTGCCATAAACCAAGGAACTACCAGAAGCGGGGAGGGGGCCGTGGAACAGATCCCTCCCTGGTGCCTTCAGAGAGAGTGCAGCCCTGCTGGCACCTTGATCTTGAACTTCTGGCCTCCAGACTGAAAATAAATTTCTGTTGTTTAAGCTGCCCAGTCTGTGGTATTTTGTTATGGCAGCCCTAGGGAACTAATGTACCTTCTCTCAATTTTGGGGTATATTTTAAATTTACCAAAGGGAAAACAAAATCATATTTATCTCAAGCACCTACTCTGTGCAACTATCCCTCCCTCAACCCTTCAAGGTTGGACACCTTCTAGCTCCATCTTGCAGATGAGGGTCCTGAGAGGGGCAAGCCCTTCGTTGGGGTCTGACCTGAGACACTTGGAAGACCCCACCCCACCTCACCCCAGGATTATCCCAAAGAGGCCCTTTGGGTACAGGGCTTCCTTAGGGCACTGAGTACAGGCCCAGGTATATAGCAGGTGCCAAATACACATTTGCTTTGTTTTCTAAGCTACTTGCAAACTACAAGATGCCCTGAAAATACACATGGCTCTTACCACTTATGTTCACACCTCCACATAGCAAGTACCTAAGAAATTAGTGGTTCTTGCCTCATATCCAGAGGGTACTCAATATATGGGTGGCCTTTTCCTCTGTACACAGCAGGAGCTCAATTAATATAGGGGAGAGTGCTTTGAAAATTATATAGGGGTTACAAAGCATGAAGGATTACTCACATTCCTGCTCATGTCTCCTAGTCACCCATAGAGAACCTGGCACACAGTAGGTGCTTACTAAATGCTAGAATAAAATATCCCAAATCTCAATAAACATGGTCTCTTTCTTTCTGGCATTAAAACAACACGTGCTCAAGACATGCACGGTCCCTTTCTTCACATATAAGGTCTTGCAACATGCATGTTCCTTTCCCCGTATATAGCTGGTGCCTCATAAGTGCATGTTCATTTTTTCTTGCGCGGCAGCAACTCTGAGTGTATGATTCCTTCCCATGTACAGTTTATACATCCTAAGTGCACATTCCCTCCCCTTGCCTGGCACCACCTCCTAAGTGCACAGTCCTTTCCCTGCATACAGCAAGTGCCTATTAAATAACTGCTCTCCTCTGTACATACCAGGTGCTCAACATGTTCAAGTTTCCTGCCTTCCTGCCAGTAGGGGCCCCAAGTCATCAACAGAATCCAGATAGGTGGGGCTCCTAAGCAGCCCCAGGCACCACTGAGCCCCCCCCCCCATGGCTCCAAAACCCCTCCCACCCCTCCTGGGCCTGCCCTGAGGCCCCAGCTGCTCACTTGTCAGGCTTGAGGTCCCTGTGTACAATGCCGTAGTTGTGCAGGTATTCGAGTGCCAGCACTGTCTCTGCGAAGTACATGCGGGCCATGTCCACGGGCAGCGGGCCCATGTTCTTCAGAAGCGTGGCACAGTCACCGCCTGCAAGGGGCAGACATGTTCAGAGGCGTAGGCTCTACAGCCCTGCTCAATGCCTCCATATGCTCCCAGCCTGGTGCACAAGGTCTTCAATGGGTCCTGAATGGGGGTGGGGAACCAGGCAGGGGTTTGGGGATGATAGGCCCTGCCTCCTGATTCTCCCCTGATAGAGAAGCAGCTCTGTTAAGTGTACAATTGCCTGTACACAGCTGGTGGCTCCAAATCGCTTGCTTTCTCCTTGCCTGGCAGCATCTTGGTAAACGCCTGTTCATGCACTTACCTGAAGGCAATGCTCTATCCTGAACTTCAAACCTGAAGCTGTAACTCCTGACCCTGACCCCTCCCCTGTTCTTCCAGCCTCCAGGCCTCTGTCCACCAGTCTCCCCTGCAGAGGATGTACATCTTTCCCCTATCCTCCAGGGGTCCTGTCCTTAGACTCTTCTTTGGGCTTCCCCAACCCTGAGCCCCCATCCTAGACTGAGGGCCTCCAAGGCAGGCTGGGACCCCACGGAAGACAGATCAGATCCCAACCTGGCCCAAGGAAGGATTTTCTCCCAGATAGACAGTGAGCTTTCTGTCGCTGGAGGCATGTATAACCCCAGGGACCGCACCTTCCACATACTCCATGACCATGCAGAGGTGGCGCCGGGTCTCAAAGGAGCAGAACATGCTGACCACGAAGGGGTTCTCAGCAAAGGTGAGGATGTCACGCTCCACAAAGACCTGCTGGATCTGGTTACGGAGGATCAGGTTCTGTTTGTTGATCTTCTTGATAGCAAAGCGCTGGCGAGTGTCCCGGTGCCGCACCAGGTAGACGGCCCTGGGAGAAGAGCCGGGCTCACTAAGGCCTGAACTTGAGGCCCTGGCAGGCACAGGAAACCCACCTGGGCCCAGGACCAAATCTGCTAGACCTTGGTCTGTGTTGTGCTCTCCATCTAGGACACCTTTCTCCATACCTGGCCCCTCTCCCAAAGCAGCCACCATAGGTTTAATCTGCCTTCCTTGGTGTCCTATAAATGAACCAGACACAGCCCTGGTGTACTGGCCCTTAGATTATTTATTCATTCATAGCAGGCTGAGACCTATTAACTCAACAGCCTGCAACAAATTCAAACAGATTTAAATATAGTCCAAATAAGCAGATTTTTAGCCATTTCGCGCCTGAAGGCTTTATATACCTGGTGAAACTGTACCCCATGGCTCCCAGTTACAGATAAACCCTGGGGCTATAAGGAACCCACACATGCTGTTGATGCCCTTTGGGGCTCTCTGACCCAAAGACTCCCCACCATGCCACTGGCCCCCTCTCCCATCTTGCTCTGATGGTCTCAAGCTGTTAGGGACTCCCCACAACCACCCCTCTGCAAATCTGTCAAAGTGGCAAATAATGCTCACTGCATGTTACTGCCACTATGTGGTCATCTTTTTTCCTGATCAGAGTCCCCTACACCTGGATCAAGGATGAGTACATTCAAGGCCATGCCCAGCTGTGTTGCATCTACACATCCCTCTGCAGGCCTCAATTTCCCTATCTGTATACTCAGGAACCACAGGGTCTTAGCCATCCCCGTGGGTATCTGAGAAATGGGTCTATGAGGGACCTGAGGACTCACCCGTAGGCCCCATTGCTAATGAGCTTGATGGTCTCGAAGTCGCTCTCACACGGCTTCCTCCGTGACGGACCAACTAGGGCACGGCTCTGGGGGACGAGAAGGGCTCAGGGTCCTGACCCCCTGAGGAGTGGGTTGGGCTCCTCCGGTCCCCAAGTCCTGGTGCCTGATGCTACTTTCTCTTCCATCCAAACTTCTCCTACTCAGTGTCCAAGTTGCTGAGCTTTTGCTCAAGCCCTGCCCTCCACCTAGAAAATTCCTACACAACCTTCAAAACCTTTCCAGAGTCCTCTCCAGCCCTGCCCAACCTACACAGCACAGCAATTTAACTTCCTCTACCTTCCCCCCACAGACACAGGCATTTATTAAGCACCAGTCATGCAAAATTTCTGCAAACCCAGGCCCTCCTATTGCTGTCTGGTCTGCCCTGAGAAGAACAAGACAGGTGAGGGGTCACAAAACCCTGTGCCTTACCTCCAGGGACTCAGGTGCTGGGGGCTCTCCTCTGTCATCAAGGTGACTCAGAGGCACCACCTCTGCAAGACAAGGGAGGAGACTTGAATGGGGCCTCCACACCTCGCTTATCACCCAGATTTCCTGAGGCCTCCAGGGCTCATCAGGGCTGGGGATGTGAAGCCTCCCCTGACCAGCTCCCAAGATACTGCCAATGAGTCCCTACTCTGTCCAAGTTTCAGCCAAACCCAGAAGGCTGGACTAAACAGCTGAGGAACCATCTAAAAGGACTAGCAGGCAGCCCAGGCTCTGATTACTCAGCTTTCATCAAACCTTGGCTCCAAACCTTGGACCAGTGAACACCAGTTGTGACACTGGTTCCTAACAACCTCCTAGCTCAGGGCAGGGCCAAGGGGGAAGAGCCCCCTTACAGTCCAGCCCCAGGGCTTAGCAAAAGGTTGGTCACAGTGAGTGGTCTGTGAACTGTGAGCTATGACAGTGGCAATGAAGAGTGTCTCATGGTCCCAGAGTTAGGCTGGAATGGGGTGGTGGAGGCTCAGGTTGAGAGACCTGAGTTCGAATGCAGCCCCTTCAACTCTCAGTGGGCTTCCCAGGGTACTAGATAGGTGATCTGCCCACACAGCCTCAGCCACCATCTGTCTTGCCCCTTCTGACAGCAGTCCCATCTCCAGTGCTGTGTTATCTTCACTGGACAGACAGCAGGATGGCTTGGGCCACAAGGCCAGTCCACCAGTGGTCTAGGGTGTCTGATCCCTTGCTCAACCTCATCTGCCTGGAGCCTCAGTCTTTCCAGTTTTAAATGGGGACAATGGCAGCCTGGTCTCATGTTAACAAGGCAGTAACACTAGGTGGCCACTGGCCACTGTAGCCAGGCCCTGCCAACCCCCTTGCCTCCTCCCCCTGCCCAGCTCCCATTTCCTCAGCTCCTCAGCTACATCCCCTCTTTGCTACTCTTCTGACATGTCAGGCATAGTCCCACTTCAGAGCCTTTGTAGTTTCCCCACCTGGCTCCCCCTTTTTCTCTCCCAGATCTGAACCTGGTCACCTTTCCATCCTCAGCCTGAACATCACCTCTTCCCAGAGCCTGCCCTGAGCACCTTAGGACCAGGCCATCCCAAGTTTCATGCTCCCCTCGTGCCACATATTGGCTCCCCTATCCTGGCTGTTTGGGGGAGTTCTTGCCTGCAGGTGGCCTGATTTGACTCTGAGTCCACCTCTAGGGCCACAGTGGGATGAAACTGGAAACAGGTTTTGTGAATTTGCAGGACAATGTGAATGTCACTGCCAGTGGTGGTCCTCTGGCCCATTTCAACTTGGCTTTTGAGAACACTGAAGTTCTAAGGCCCTGGCAGGTCAGGGGGTCCAACATGCAGCTACTTGACCCTGGAATCTCGGGCACTTTCCCCGTAGTAGGTCCCACAGGTGACCAAAGGCAGGAAACAGAGAGACAAGGATAATTTGACTATACCCCAGCCTCTCCTCAGTCTCCTTTTTCCGCCCTGCCCCACCGCAGCTCACCCTCAAGGGGGTCCTTGGCCAGGCCCAGCTGCCCAATGATGTACCGCGGCAGGTCCGTCTTGATGCCCTGGCCCTCTCGAGCCTGGCCCTCAGCAGCCTCCAGCAGGTGGTAGAATTCTTCAGGGTCAAACTCCTGGGGGTGCAGGGTACTGGTCAACTAAGGCTTTGTCTCATCTCCAGGCCTTTGCAAATGCTGTGCCCTCTGCTCAGAGCACTCTGACAAGTGGTTTCTACTTGTCCCTGGTGTCTCAGCTCCTGTCCCATCATACAGGAAGCCCACCCCAGCCTGGCAGCCTCTCTAAACCCTACAGAATGGGAACTGTGTCTTGTATCTTGGGGACCTGGTCTCAGCTCTGCTAGGCCTCTTGCATTGGTGGTGTGAGGGGACTCACGAGGCACTCAAGGAGCCTTGCTGGCCGCGAGATGATGATCAGCAGCTTCCGGACCAGCTGGACAACGAAGCCGACCTCTTCACTGTCTGAGCGCTCATGGGCCTGGAGGCAGGTGGGTGGGATATCACTCGTAGGCCCTTGTCCCTGTCCTGCCCCATCTGGGGACCCCCAGCCCCAAGCCCCCCACACACATCCTGCAGCAGCCTCTCCAGCTTCTCTTGCATCTCCAGGAAGTAGCGGGAGGTGACAAGTGCCTCTCCAGACTTGGCTAGGCAGTCGCGGGCCAGCTCAACAATCTGGTGGTGGATGAACCCCAGGACGCCATCGGCCAGTGCCAGCCGGGCACCGGGCGAGAAGGTAGTGAGGAAGTCCTGCAGACGGCCCTCCATCTGGGCCGTGGCCTGGGTGGGGGAGATGGGTAACTTCGTCATTGGATGGGGCTGGGGGGCAACACATGCAGACAGGGGCAGGAGAGACAGCAGGGAGAGAGAGAGGTGACCATGAAGCCAATGGGGTCAGAGGACTGGGGGAACAATTGAGAACGAGAGGGAAAAATAGAAATGGACAGGCCTGGGGACACAGCCAAGACGACAGAGAGTGCCTGTCTGTCACAGACGGACAGCAACATGGAGGGGTGTTGGGGCCGGTCCAGCCATATGGCGCTGCCCACCTTTGGGAACCTCTCCCGGTACACATGATTCATCATGACGATCTCATTGTCGAAGGTTCCTGTTGTGCGTCCAGGGCTGAAGGGGGGTGATGATCAGCTTTTACACAGGACCTGAGGCCCAGCCCAGGGGAAGGGGGCTGAGCCAGGCTAGGGCAGGGTCAGGGCCAGAAGGGGAGGAGGAGCCATGGTGCGGTTCAAAAGCCAGCCCAGGGAGGTGCTAGGGCAGGGGCTAGAGGTTAAGGCCCACCTGAGGCTACGGGAGCGGGGTCGAAGGCGGGGTGAGCGGTGGCCACCCTCCTCATCAGCCACACTCTCTGAGCTGCGGAAATGCTTGGACAGGAAACACAGTTCGTCTGGCGTCGGTTGGAAAGGAAGCTGGTGGAGACGCTCCCGCGAGGATGAGCTCGACTGGCAGGAGGGTGTATCAGAGCCATGGGTTCGATGGTGAGCACCACAGCCAGGACCCCAGCACTACCCCTCAAGGCCCAGGCTGCCGGCTGGTCATCAGATGGTAATACTTGCCTACCTGGCTCCCATGTATCCCTTAATACTCCAGCTCTGATGCCCTCTCATCCAGGAATTCGTCTGCCTGTTCCCCATGGCAGCCCCAAGATCCCCTCTGGCAAGGCCCTGATTCCACAGGCTAGGGATATCTGTGTACCCTAGATTGGTGCTCCTGGGGCTAAGGCTGAGTCCTCTCAGGGACCTCCACATTGCCCAGAATGCAGCACAGAGGTAGCAGCCAGGAATTTGCTGACTGCACAACTATCTGACCCCTTGAAAAAACCAAAGAGATATCCCCCTCCAACTTTGCACCCGCCTGTCTGCCTGCCAAGGTGGGACTACAGGTACCGAGACGGTGGAGCTGGGTGTGTTGGTTCCATAGCCAGAAGACGGGAGGGATGCGAGGGACCATCTTCTGCCATCAGCCCTGGAGAGGAGAACAAGAAGAATTGGAAGGAAGGCATGGCTCCTGTGGTTTGTGGGGACTAAGGACAAACACCATGGCTGCCAGATTCTGGCTGCACTGGAGAAAGGACTCTATAAGGCCTAGAACAGTGAGTCAGGGTGGGCAAGTCCACTATGTTTCTTCCTCAACCTTCAGACACCTCCTCGGGAAGTCCTCCTTGATTCTAGTCACCGGTGTGCCCCCCACATCAAAGCCGCCACCTCTCTTGAGTTGCACCTGCTGGGGTACATGCTGGCTGCCTCCACCAGACTGAGGACTCCCCAAGGGCCAAAGCCCAGCCCCCATTCCTCAGCCCCCCAACAGGCACTCAATAAATGTTGAACGAATGACACTTAAATGCCTGGCACACATGCCCTGGCCAGGTAGCTCAGTTTGTTACAGTGTTGTTGTGATACCCCAAGGTTGCACATTCAATCCCTGGTCAGGAGGCACATACAAGAAGCAACCAATGAATGCATAAATAAGCGGAACAACAAATCAATGTTTCTCTCTCTCTCCCCTAAAATCAATCAATAAATAAAAAATTAAAATAAAGTAAAATAAATGCCTGGCACACAACAAGTCCTCCATCAGCTCTTGTTAAACTCCTATTAAATGAATAAATTGCTTTCAGTGAATTAATGATTCTTAGACCTGGTGGTGTCCCCTCTTCCTCCCCAGGGCTTGTTGAAATTACCTGTCAGTGTGAGAGGTGTGGCTGCAGAAGGCCGAGGCAGGGGCAGAAACCAGAGGGAGGGACCAACACAGGCAGGGACCAGGGAAGGGGAAAAGGCCAATGAGGAGGCAGGTCCATCAGGCACACACACCCTGCCTGTCCCCTCAGCAGTCATGAGGACACCCCATCCCCCAAAGCCAGGCAACACTCACCTCCGGGCAAAGGGGAAGTTGACAGCTGACACAGCTGAGAAGTTCCGGGGGCTATCCAGGGGGCTGTTGCCTGCTGAGCAGGAGGCCAGGGAAAACTCAGTCATCAAGGGTAGAGACAGGACACAGCACTCACCCACTTGCTCCCATGCTTACCGGTTGGGACTGACAGTGGTGACAGGGGCCGGGAAAGGGTTGGTGAAGGTGTTCCCACCACAAGGCTCTTACGGTTCCCGCTGCGGCAGCTGTAGGGGTAGGTGGGGATAGGGTTAGGCATTGGCCCAGGCCTCTGGGCTTACAGGACCATGTGCCCAGGCTGGAGCACACATGCAGCTGGCTTGGGGCAGAATAGGAAACTAGGCACAACCACTCCCACTCCACCCCTAGCTGGACTCCACCATGGCCCTTACTTAGCCAAGACTTGGAGGCCCAATGGGAGTCATATTTGACGAATATTACTATTACTAAATCTACTATTACTGTTATTATCAGCGGTGGCATGAAGCAGTTCTAGCCTCCTGGTGGTCACTGCACACAGCCAGGAGCACCTGGCCTGGCTTCTCAGGCTTTGGTGTTCACACTCCCACCCCCACACCTTTCCTATGCTGTGGCCACTGTCAGGAGCTCTGGAAAATAAGGCAGAGGGTGGAGAGGACCCTGGAACCCACAGGTGGGTTAAGGCAGGCAGGCCCCCATGCCATTCCATGCACCCTTTCTTAGGGCCACTACCTCAATCTCTTGACAACACCCCTCCCCAAGATCCTCCCAAAATACCAGCCTGACCCTTCAAAACCCTAAAGTCAGGATCTTGTGCAGCTGGGCCCTGTCTCCTGTTCTGCCAAAATGTTGCCTGCACATTTCCTTCCTTCCCTCTATCCCAGCTCCTTTTGGCCACCAGCCCTCTACTCAGACCGAGCCCACCTGTGCCCTGGCCCCAGTGCCCACCCAGACAGAGGGAAGTTGGGAATGACATTGTCAACAGCTACCCCCCCCCCCCCCCCCCCCGCAACTTCCCCAGAGCAGTCGCCCAGCAACAGCTCTACTTGCTCGGCAAGTGCATCAGCCCACACACCCCAGCCGCCAACGCAGCTCAGCCACAGCACTCTGCACAGGGAGGGAGATGAAACCTCGAGCTTTACAGGGCCAGGAATAGTGTCCCAGGCAGAAGGTACAGTGCAGGACAAGGTGTGAGAAAGCGTGAACAGCCACCATTCCAGGCGACAAGACAGGCGTGGAGGTGGTAGTGTTTGGATCCAGCCTACCCATGGCTGTTCCTCTGAGCCTCCGTTTCCCTATCTGTATACCTTGCAAGGTGCTGGGAAGATCTGATAAAACCAATACCCAAAGCTCAGCTTTGGGCCAGTGCTGGGTAAATGGTGGTGGGTATATATAGTATTGTAGTCTTTCTGCTGACAACGCTTACAAGGCCTAGTGCGTTGTCAGAGTGCAGGCCATGCCTCTCCAGAGAATTAAGTCACCGTTTGTCAATCCCAACAAGCCAGGAGGTAGGAGAGACCAGATGCACCCATTTTCGAGCCCGGAAAACTGAGGCCACAGACGTCAACAGCCACAGGGATCGTCCTCTAGTCTGAGGTGCAGAAGCAAAAGTGAAACCCACAGGTTCCTGCAAAACTTCCTGCCTACCCCCTTTCACATACGCACCAGTCCCACATCCTCTCCCAGCCCCTCACCTGGTTCCTTACCCCCACCTCCACTCCCATCATTTGTCACTTCCAACAGCATTTGGGAAAAACACTTGGTGGTCTACCTCTTATTCTCAGGTGGGGCCTTCTTGAAAAAAGCCTAACTGGACATGTCAAAGGGGAAGTGGGAACGCTTTGTTCCCTTTCTGAGCATCTGTTGAGTGCTATTTACTCAGCCCTCCCTGGAAGAGGCCCACGACCCTGAGAAGCAGCATAATGGTTCAATCACCACCCATGTGGTTCAACAGAGATTGAGAATACGGCAGAAAATAGGGGCCTGAGGCCAGTTCCCTGCACCCAGTCCCTGAGGTGCCCATAAGCCCTCTATGGCTCTCCAGGGTCTGGGAGAAGAGCCTAAGCCCTTGCACTTGGCATCCGAGGTTCCACAGCCCAGCTTCTGCCAGTGCTCCCCTTTGGGAATGCCCCATCCCAGCACTGATGACACCCAAGCACAGAGAGATAAAGAAACTGCCTGAGGTCGCACAGCCTGGCAGTGGCTGAGCTGGCATTTGAATCCAGGTCCAGTAGAGCCCACAGCCCTTGCTTAGTCTCTGCTTTTGAGAAGGGGAAACTAAGACTTGAAGAGAGGCCAGGTTTTGCTCCAGGTTAAATCCAACCATTGGCGCTCCTGACACCCTACAAGCACGCCAACCTCATGCAGTAAATGTTTGTGAATCAACATTTCTAGCTGGCCCCAGGGGCAGATCAGCGTCAGTTTTTCCAAGAAGCACTTCCCCAGGTCGGTCCAGGGCTAGAGCCCTGGGTTCGAATCCTGCCTCTGTCTCAACTCACTGATGCCTCATCACTATCCCAGCTGCCACGCCGACCAACAGACACCCACCACAGTGTGGATAACGAGGGGCGCAAGGAGGGCGTCTGGGACGCCCGTCCTCCTTCGTCCCCCGACCGTCACGCACAGACGCACTCCTGGCAAACAGTGTCTACTCGGCCGGCTGCCGCGCCTTTAGCCTCGCGGCGTCCCCTACCTCTTGGAGCGCTGCAGCAGCGCGCCCTTGGCCAGGCGGCTCCGGTGGCCAGGAGCCGCCACCGCCGTCCAGTAGCTGGGGTCAGACATGCTGCTGCTTCCCTTTGTGCCGCCGGAGGCCCAGGAGGCGCGTGGGCACAGCCGGCGGCGGCTCGGGGCGAACCTCCACGGCGGGATCGGCCCCAGGAGCCCGGGAGCGCGGGGAGGGGATGGGGAGGAGGGCGCGCGGGGCCGTGGCGGGGTGGCGGGGAGGAAGCGCGCGCAGGGGACCCCGCCCAGCGGGGCCTGACGGGGGCGGAGTGAGCGAGGCGGAAGCTGTGCGGGCCGCCCCGCGTGCAGCCGTGTAGGCGGGGTGTTGCGAGGGCCGCTGGCGGAGGGGCGGGGCGTTGCCTGGGCCGCGCCTCGAAGGTCTGGCCGTTGCCAGGAGGAGAGCGGCGGGGGCGGGGCGTTGGCGGTACTCCGAGGTCGGGCTTTGGAAAATGGTTCCTTTCCCATAAAATGTAAATCTGATCACGACCCCCCTTTCCCTCCCTCCAGCGGCGCTAACCCCTTCAGCTCAGTGCAACACTCAAGGCCCATCCAGCAGCCTGGCCCGGCTCATGCTACCCCGCCCACGCTGGCTCCCCTCCTTGGAATGTTCTTCCTGCCTGGCAAAATCCTGCATCCCCTCCTCCAGGAAGCCTTCTCTTGTGTCTGTAGGCCTTTGTCTTCCCCAGGCTTGGCTCCTTGGGTTCCAGCATCTCCCAGTACTGGACTGGCACAGAGGGAGTGTTTAGCAAACTGAGTCTGGGCATCTGACAAGCTGTGCTCTGCCTGTGTGACAGAAAGAGCATCAGCCTGGCTACAGACAGGAATCAGATCCCTGATTTAACTTTGCAAGTCTCAGTCTTTTTTACTGTAAAATGGGAGAAAAACAGGGTGGACAAGATGATTATATGAATTATATGTAAATGTAGCATCAGGCTAACTTCCAGGCCTCTGTTTCCGCATCTACACATATCCCTCTTGAAAATGGAAGGAATCAGTGGCACAGAAAGTGACTGTTACCAGGTTGGGGGTACGGTACGTCGTGTTCACAATGGAAGGAGAAATGTCTCATACAGTAGGCAGTAAATTAATGCTTCCTCCTCTCATGACAGCCCCAGTAAGTCAGAGACAGCATCACTCTCAGGAAGGCCCCTTCAGAGGCCACAAGATACTTTGGTAACTGGCCCAGGACTGACACTGAAATCCAGACTACATTCCTGAGAAGGGGAGACTGAGAGGAGGTGCTGCTGCTCAGTGTGGAGTCCTAACCTGCTCATCCCTCTTGCCTCTGATTTTGCTTCTCAAGTCTCTCTCAGACTCCCTATCCTTTCTCCTCATGTCCAGTGTCACCCTCAGGTGGCCCACTTTGTGATCCAGACACCTATTGGGCATCTCCCCAGGAATGCTCTCCAAGTCCACCAGACAAAGCCACTGGGAACAGGAGCTGTTGGGGGCAAGAGTGGAGGTGGCAGGAGGCTAGTGAGGGGCTGTGACAGGATCTGGGAGGGGGACACTCAGGCTTGAACCAGGGTGGGGTTGTAGAGATAAGTAGGTAGATTCTGGACTTCTTTCGAGGACAAGGGACAGGACTTGCTGAGGGGCCAGATGTGGAGATGAAAATGGGAGGGGTCATCTATGGCCTTCATGTGCCCAGCCACCTATGTAGGGGGAACTCAAGCTCCCCCAGGTCTGGGGACCCAAGTGGGGATGAAGCCACGGTCTCATATCACCATATAATGACATGCTGTGCCCCAATGTGTGCTGGGGACACTTCTGCACACAGTCAGGAAAGCAGCTGTTCCTTATCCCCAGCTGCAGCCACACCCTGCACCTCCTATATGACCCCATAACACCACTGCACTGGCATCCCCAGTAGCTGCTTCTCCAATATCCATCTGGCCCCTTCCTCTGCAGAATAGAGGGCTGAGGCTGACAATCTAGAGGGCCTGTGGCCATGGCAAAGGCCATGGAAGACTGGCTGAGCCACTGACCTTTGGTGCCAACCCAATGCCTACCAAGTCAAGTCCCTAACCTGCTCACAACCCCTCCATGGTTTCCCACTGCTGTTACAGCAAAACTACACTCGTGGGTGAATCCCTCTCCCAGGGCTCAGATCCTAACGCTGCCTATGACTAGGGCTTTGACTCTCTGCTTGTATTACATATTGTGTAAATGGATAAGCCCCAAGTGGGTGTACAGATCCCTCCCAGCCTCTCATTGGTCTGACCACCTCAGCCCTTCCCACCTGCCCATGAGCTGTCCACACCCATCCCAGCCCCATGCTTGGTGGCTTCCAGTGCCCTGGGTAGAAAGTCCAAATTCTTTCCATCCCTGGCATTCAGGGCCCAGAGGGAACACTGCTCTGACAATGCCGTTCCTGCCTAGAACAGCCTCTGTTGCCCCCTTGTTGTTAGGGCCCAACTCAGGATCTTCTTTAACTCTTCTTACCACCACCACTACCACCACCACCACCACCACCACCACCACCACCACCACCACCACAGGCAGTGGCCTCTCAGTTGCTTCCCTTTTGTCCATGCCACAAGAATTAACTGAGCACCTGGTGTATGCCTGGCTTGCCCTGAAGGTATAGGATGACCAGGAGAGATCCAGGTCTGAAACTCAAGACCTCTGGGTGAGAAAAATAGCCCAATAGTCACACAAGAAAATGTGGAAATCACACCCATGATGGGTTCCGGATGAGAGAAATAGATGGGTATAATGGATGCGTGTAATGAATATAACCAGGGCTTGGGTACCCTTAAATAGGGTGTGTTCAAGGAAGGCTTCCTTATCTGTGGGCTTGATGGAGACTTGCAAAATGAAGAAAGGAGGAAATGGAGAAAATAAAGCTCTGGGCAGAAAGTACAGCAAGTGCAAAGGCCCTGAGGCTGCACCAGCTCACATTCTGGCAGTCCAGGAAGCTGCTTGGCTAGAGCAGAGTGAATGAGAAGGAAATGAATGGGGAGGAGGGGAGGAGGGGAGGAGGAAAGGAGGTCCAAGGGGCCAAACTCAAGGGGCTTTGGAGGCTGCGAGGATAAATGTGGGCTTATTTTTAGGGTGTTTTGAAGCAGGAGAGGCAAGAACCCATTTTCATGCCTGATCCAAGGCGATGAGGCTCTGCTGCCCCCTGGTGGCGAGTGAGGCAGCCCAGTGACCTCTGCTAAAGCCTCAAACTCTGCCTCTTTTTCCTCCAGGTAAAATTGCTCTCAACCAGTCAAAACTGACTCAGTTCTGGCTTGACACTGTCTCCCAGGTGCCCCCGGACAACATAATCTGAGATTCTGTGCTTCTAAGGTCCTGAGTTTCCTCCTTTGCTAAATGGGGGCTATAGCACTCTGCCTCCCACTGGACATTTGGACTGGTCCACCATTACCTATGCAGATGTTGACCTAGCCACCTCCCTGCTTCTGCCATCTCTATTCCTGTCCTCTGTCCCAGAAGACTTTTCTTCACCTTAAGGCAGCCACAAAGCTTTAAAAATCTGTTCTGCTCCAGGACCTTTGCACATGCAATTCCCTCTGCCTGGTGCCTCTTCCCCTAGTTTTGCCCACACCTCAGCTCAAACATAACTTCCACTGAGAGCTCCCTGTCTGAATGTATCTTGTTTGTCCATCCACTTGCTTACTACCCAATTCCTGAGAGCCCCATGAGTGAAGAGACTACATTCATTTTGTTCACAGCGATACTTAGCACCTAGCACACAGCAGGTGCCTAATAAATGCTGTTGACTGAATGAAGGTATCTGCCCATTGCCCAGTACCCAGTATGGTTTCCAAATTGTTCTCTCTTCTCCCCATTAAAGGCCTGTGAGAAGAGCCTGAGTGGTTCATTCACACTAAGGTTCAAAGGACTGATGGGCCATCAAATTCTAGACATCACTTACCCTCACATCTGTCCCCTCCCTGGACTTGTGCCTGAGCCGTTCAAGGAGCTCATGTATTCCATCCTGTACAGGGGTAAGATTCTGAGCCCCATCAGTCAGAGGGTGGCTCAAACCCTTGACAGACTCTGGCAGCCAAGCTGGCCCTGCCGCTTGGTCCCCAGACATACTGAACCAAGAGAACTGGTATCTCCTCTTTGAGCCTCAGTTTCCTCAGTTGGAAAATGGGGTCAGGAAGGGTGCCTCCTTCCCAGGGTTGCAGAGGGAACTTAAGGCTGATGCTCAGCCAAACTGGTTCTTTTCTGCCTACACCTCTTTACTTGGTGAAGTTCAGTGCTTGAGGCTCTAATGGTGAACTCTCAGCTGTGTGTGTGTGTGTGTGCGTGTGTGTGTGTGTGTGTGTGTGTGTGTGTGTACATTCAGAGGGAGCAGCTTTCTGGCCAGCTGAGCTGGGTGTGGGGAGGATCCCTGAGGTCACAGCCTGGGAGCCAGGCTGATTCAGCAGGGAGGGTCCTGAGCAGTCTGGGAACCCAGCACCTGTCTCAGGACCTTGGGCAACAGCTCAAGTTCTGTCCTCGCCTTGGCCACCTGTCAGACGGGGGACCTGCTGGCTATGGCTGAAAATGGAATTTCCCCATCAGGACCCTAGTGTGGTTCACAGCGCTATTTTATGAGGGGTAAACTGAGGCCCAGAGAGGCAAGGTCAGCAGCCCACAGTACCTTGGGGAGGGAGCTGGGTTTGGGAAGTTTCCAAGGCTTTGGGGTACCAGGGAATGTCTGAGCCCTGTCCTGCTTGCTGTCACTTACCTCCAGGGATGCAGTCCCAGGGAGGGGCTGCAAGGGCTGCAGGGGCTGCTGGGGCTCAGCAAGGATGGGCTCTGGCTACTCGGAGATAGACTGCAAAGAAAGAGGCCGGGGACAGTGATCCTGGCAGCGGCCCCTGTGTGTGGCCTAATCCAAAGGCCAGCCAGGGCTGCGTACCAGGACTGCGGCTCTCAAGGAAAAGGAAAAAGGGGCCCAAGGCCCGGGATTCTGGGTCTCCAGCAGGCCTCGAGGGCGGGGCCAGACCGATCACCCAGGAAAGCTCCCTGGAGGCAGCGGCGAGACTCTGGACGACTTGAACGGAGACGGAGGGGAAGGGTGGTTGTCAGTCTGCCCCTCCCCCCCATTTTCCCCTTTTCCAGCCACTCACTCGAGAGTCAGCGCCGGGATGTGCAGCTTGTCCCTTCGGGACTTCATGGCGAGGCCAGGCGGCGTCTACACAGCCGGGTACCGACGCCCCCTTTGTGGCCCCCAAACCCTGCTCGTGGCGTGATCCGACAGGGACCGACAGACGCGAATGTGGGGACAGCATATCAGGCAGACGCGGCAGGAGGGCTGGGCCGCCAGGGGCGCGGGGGGCGGACTCGCTCTGCCTCGGGGCGGGGCTCGTAGCCCCGCACCTGCGCGCAGGCTCAGTCCAGCGGCAGTAGCGATTAGGGTGCGGGCAGGAGTCGCCGGTCTCATTCCCTCGTGGGAAGGGACACCGGGGCTGCCGTATTCCAGGCCCGCAGACTTCACGGACGGAAAGGAAGGGCTGTCACTGCATCCCGTGCCCGCATTATAGCTCCATCGCCTAGACCCGCCCCTCCCGGCCTCGGCGCTTTCCCAGCTCTCTGGGGTCTCCTGGACTCAGGAACCGAGCAGGCCCCGCCCCTATCCTCCAACCCTGGCATTGGCGACCCCTGGCGGCGGGTCTCAGCCTCAGGGGCGCACACTCCAGGCCCCGGCCGCGCCTCCAGGTCCGTGCTCCGCGGGTCCCTCAGCCAGATCTGACTTTAGCCCCACCTGCCCTTCCTCAGCGAAGCCGCGCCTACACGACCACCCGGGGCGCCCCGAGTCCCACCCTCCCTCATGCCTTGCCAAGACCCCGAAGGACGGGGGTCGTCTGTGTCTGTCTCTGGTCCCCTTGAATCATTGGGTGGACCCAGTCTGGTACACCGCAGGTGGCAGAGGCTAAACAACGCTTAGGGAGTCTTTGTTCTGATTCTGGCCCGTGGCATAGGACTTTGCCCTCCGTGGTTCGGACTGATTCAGTGTCCTCCACCCCACCCCTGGGCAAGTGCTGCTATCAGGGCAATGTCCAAGACCCAGCCCCTATTGGGGCCGGGCTCCTCCCCACCAGTGGCACTATCCCCAGTCCAAGGAGAGCAGATGGTCAGGGTCTGAGGGCCACTCTGTCCTCATCCCCACCATCAGATTTCACTCTCACCCAGCCCCCAGGACCCCTTCTTTCTTTTCTCCCTCCCATCTCCCCTGTGCTCACTCACTCCAGCTACTCCTGTCTCCAAACTGTTCTTCCAATGCCAAGCTGGTTCTCACCTCAGGACCTTTGCCCATGCTGTCCCCTCTGCCTGAAATGCTGTTTCCCTCAGACTTTCCCCCTGACCTCTTCTTCCTGTTCCGGATTTAGGCTCAAATGTCACTTCCTCCAAGAGGCTCCACATCTTCAGGGCTAAAGCTGCCCCCCAGCCCCTCTATCTGTTTCATTTCTTCCCTTCATAACATCACTTCACCAACACTCAACCCAAGAGAGTGCGAGCTGCATAGGCAGGAGCCAACAATGACTAGTCCCTGTGTCCCTTCTGCCTGGCACACAGTAGGTGCTCAAAAAAAGCTTGTTGAGTGAATGACTTCACAGATGAGCAAGAAATTTGTACTCCAAACTTGGTCGAACACAGCCCCCAAAGAGGGGGGTGTCTGCACTCATGCACTTCCAGACCATCAGCACAAGGTAAACCCTTCCCTCTCCAGGGCTTTGGTTTCCCTATCTGTTAACTAGTGAAGGCATTGAGCAAAATATTCTTTGAAACTTTGGGGATCCAAAAATGCCAACGTACAGGAATGCTTATGTAACCCTGAATGATACAATTTTCTATCCATGTTCCCTGAAAGAGTGAGCTCCCTGTCATGGGAGGCATGTAAGCTGCTTCCAGTATATTAGGTTGTAATTCTCGAGTCTGGACTCTGGATACCAGAGAAGTTTGCCTTCTTCTGAACTGGGTGCCCTTGAGCTAGTGACGCAACCCCTTTTTCACCCCTGTTTCCTCATTTGCAAACTAGCCTGGGCCTCCTGGCCTGTGGTGAGGCCAAGTGAGGTACTTGTGATGTACTTTGCAAACACCAGGAATAGGATCAAGGTTGGAAGTTTTGTTGTAATTATTAAATAAATTCACAATTTGGAGGCTGCTGCTGAAATATCTGTGCCCAGGACCACAGGGCCCCCACCCAGCCTACCAGTTCCAGGTAAACTCACCCCCGTCCACGGCGAGGCAGGCTCAGCTCCTTCTGAAAGAAGATGAAAACTGGTCATTTCCAGGGAGACAAGCCTTTCTCATCCCTAGCCGCCCACCCATCTCACCCCCAGTTGGCTCCGTGTGCACACTGCTCCAGCCTATGCCTTCTTTCTGCTTTCCCTCACACTGTGCTCAGCTCTGCCTCAGAATCTTTGCACCGGCTGTGTCCTCTGCCAGGACCACTCTCCCTCCTCTCTGGTGCTATTTAATTGCAGCTCATCCCTCAGGTCTCAGCTCAACCATCCCTTCCTCCTGGACTCCCAATCTACCTCCTTGCCCAGCTCATACCCTACTGGTATTAAAAATAACTCCATTATTGAAAATAAATTAGTTATATTTTAAAAGAAGTATGTCAATAGTGGCTAAACACTAATAATCTGTAGAGGAAAGAGAAGTTCCTGAGTCAGCCTCACCCTACCCCTCTCAGATCTGAAAGCCATTCCTCCTTCATCCTCTGCAAAGACTATTGAGGTTTGGGTCCTGGGCACTGGTGGGGAGTAGGGCACTGACCAGTCATTCCCTATTGAAGACCCTTTTAGAGCTCAGTAAGCTGATCTGCCCAACCCAGGGTGCCCTCACCACATGCAGGGCAAAAAAGCCCTGAGCTTGGGGGCTATTGTGACCCCAGAGTCCATCCTCAAATGTGACTCACCCAAGAGGGTTTTTAAATTCTCAAAATGCCGTGTAGCACAAGTTTAGAATCTGGGGACACCAAGACCTGGGTCCAGATCTATTACCTTTTCTCTCCTGGCTGTGGGACCTTAAACAAGTGACTTGTACTTACTCTCTCCTCTGCAATTTGGAGATAACATTGGGAGGGTTCCCGGGTAATCAGCCATTATTATTTGTATTATTGTTGTTGCTGCATGTTGTTGCCCTCAGCAAGAGTCTCTGCCGACTATGAGACTACTTGGTAAATTTTACATTTACTGAGCCGCCTACTGTGCATCAGGAGCAGGGTCCCTTTTTCACAGGCAGGGAAACTGAGGCGTGGAGGGAAGCCAGCCTCCCACCCTCTTGGCGGAGAATCCAGGTCTCTGGACACCACACACACACACAAAAGTACACGTGGGGGCGGTCGCATCCAGGACACATTACTACTTTTACTCAGGGTGGGCTCCGGCTGCCCACTTCCAGAGCAGAGCGTTCGCTGTGGCAACCAGTGAAGTCATCGGCCCCCGCAACCAATTGGAGGGGGCCGGAGGCTGCCTGCAGCGGGACAACTCCGCTGGAGAAGTTGGCAGGGTTTCCCTGGCAGGGGGAGAGGAGGGTCCATGGAGGTGTTGCGGTCGCCCAGCTACCTTGAGCTCAGAAAACCGAGCTCACCGTTCAAGGTGGGAGGAGGTTGACCTGCCACCCTGAGGTCTCCGTCTGTTTAAATACCTCTGTGGACAGAGCGCTCACCACCATTCAGGGCAAGAGGTCATAGACCCAGGAACCACCACCACCACCACTACTAGGGTCTCCTTCTGACCCCTCCAATTGTAATGGGATCTTATGCCAGCTCCCCCTCTGCCCCCCAACTCTTACTAGCCAGAAAAACAGGGAGGAGCTGGGATCTGAACCAAGGGTACTGGCTGCACCCTTCCTCATCCCAGCCTTTTCCTTCCAAAGCCTCCGACAGCCCTGGGTTCCCAGTCCAGCTACCCCTCATCTGGGCTGTGTAACTCCCGCCAAGCATTTCACCCCTCTGTGCCTTAGTTTCCTCCTTTGGAAAACGGCCCAGTTACATAGAGCCCTGAGAGGAATCAAGGAGCAAGCTCAGGAGTGGCTTCTATAAATCAGAGCAGAGACAATAATTTTGTGAGGTTAATAATAACCACCAATTTAACCATAAATATTAATTTGCTTCCAAAATACAAAAAGATGTGAAGTGGCAGAGAGAGGTGAGGGAAGATGAGCAGTCCTCCTACTCCCACTCTCCCCATGTCCCCCACCCCCCACCCCCACCATCCCACCACCCCTACCCGGCAAATGTTGGGCCTACACAGAACTCTCAGAACTCTCCAGGCACCACCCCCAAACTTTGGCTTCCTGCATCATCTGCTTCCACCCTCAGGCCCCTCTTGGCTGCCTATTCCCCACAGAGTAGAGTGGCTCCTGCCTAGAGGGGAGTAGGAGGGGGACCATAATTCCCTGGAACTGCCCTTTAAAAATATTTACAGCATCTTCTTCTGTGTTTGGCTGGGCCTGGCCATACTGCCTCCATTCCAGAAGCCTCAGCTCCACCCTGAGGAACCCCCAGTCTGGAGGAGACAGAGCAGGGCATAGACACCCCATACCGGAGGCATTACAGGGGAACCAGAAGGAGAGAAGAGGCTGGAGGAGGGTGTCAGGCTGGGCCAACAGGCTGGTGGGAAACAGTAGGGTAGAGGTGTGACTCAGCAAGGTGGGCAAGAAGCCCCATGGGGAGTTGTCAGTGGGAGCCAAGTGGGAGAGATGTCATCAGGGACCACATCAAACAAGCACGAAGTGCTTCCTGGAGGAGGGGAATAAGTGGAAATGGGCCATAAGGAAGCAGGGTGGACCTTCCAGCAGCCACAGAGACAAAATCCAGACACAGGCTCTAGCCAGTTTCTCTGCCCCTGGGTGCTCTGTTTGAGGATCTAGTGTTTTAAAATTCTGTTGTTGCCCAGCCAGCATGGCTCAGTGGCTGAGCATCAACTAATGATCCAGGAGATCGAGGTTCGATTCCCAGTCAGGGCATGTGCCTGGGTTGTGGGCTCGATCCCCAGCCTTGGGGATCATGCAGGAGGCAGCTGATCAGTGACTCTCCCTCATCATTGATGTTTCTATCTCTCTCTCTCCCTTCCTCTCTCTGAAACCAATAAAAAAATATTTTTAAAAAATAATAATAAAGTTCTGTTGTTTAAGCCCAGCTGGTATGGCTCAGCAGTTGAGCATCGACCTATGATCTGGGAGATCGCTGTTGAATTCCCGGTCAGGGCACATGCCTGGGTTGCAGGTTCGATCCCCAGAAGGGGGCGTGCAGTAGGCAGCTGATCAATGACTCTCTCATCATTGATGTTTCTATCTCTCTCTCCCTCTCCCTTCCTCTCTCTGAAATCAATAAAAGTATATTAAAAAAAAAAAAAAGTTCTGTTGTTTGCAAGTGGGAAATGATGAAAAAATAATAGTAGTCATGGTAGTAATAACAGTCCATGGTAACTGGCTCCTATAAATGCTACACAGAAGTCCGAGCTTGACCTAAACCAGGAAGGGCCAGTCTCCACTCTTCCCCTGACCCACAGCCAACACAAACTGGTGGCCTGCAAACTAGTGGCCCAATAACTGGTGGCCCATGGGCCAGTGTGGGTTGGTTTGGAGGAGAAGCAGGACATGCCTGGATTTAAATCCCGATTCTATCACCTACTCGATGTGACACCTCAACAGTGGCTACATTTCCCTGAGCCTCAGTTTCCCCTTTTGTAACATGGGACTCATCAGGAAATGGGTGCTTCCTCACAATGGAACAGGCCCCTACGTTAGCAGCGCCAGTTCCTGACGTTAGCAGCGCCCCCACTCGCCTACCCAAAGGCTGTTTCTCTATTTTAAGAGGCCGCGGGCGGGGCTCGAGTCTAACTGGGACTTCAGGCGGGGCCTGTCCCTTCACAATACCCCATTGCTCACTAGTCCTGTCCCACCCCCTCCTCTAGGCCCAGGCCCCCCACTCGGGTTTCTGCCCCACGCCTCTCCTCCTGCCTCCCCACCCCCACGCCGCCCTCGGGGGTTTCTGCCCCGCAGCTCTGCCGGCGTCCTCCCTAACGCCCTCCCCCGCCTCAACGCAAGGCGCCTCACCACCTCTGGCGAGTTCGCGGTCCCGCAGCTGACTGGGTTCAAGGCTCACCTTTCCCCTTCTTCGCCAGCCTCAGTGCCCCCCCCCCCCCCCCCCCCCGTCCTTTCTAGTTCTAGCAGCCCTCAGCCTCTTTCATTTCCCCAAATACCCTGCCCGCCACCCGCCGCTGCCTCCTCGGCCCCATCAACGCTTGGTCAGTCTCCGTTAGCTGGTGTGCCCGAGCGTCCCCCATCGCAGCTGACCACTTCGCAGGGTCACTGCTGCTCTGGCTTTCATCTTTCCCACCAGACTGGGAGGTCCAGGAGGAGGGTACCAGAGGGTGGGGAACATCGGCTGCCTCTGCAGAGCCAGGCACACAGAAGGCACTAATAAATATTTGTTGGGTCAATGACGAATTCCAGGTTCCCCACTTGCAACCTGGTGGCTTCAAAGGGGTGTGGTTTAAGCCCCATAGGGAAATGGATAGATTCTGTTAATTCCCAGAGAGGTCAAAGAAGTTGCCGCTCGGGTCACAGGGCCCCTGCGTGGGTCCGAACATAGGCCTCTGAGCAACCTCCTGAACACCAGCCCTGGTCAAAAAAGGGGTGCTCTTATGGCGCACGGGGAAACTGAGGCCCGAAGAAGCAAGGGTGCCTCCTGCAGCCCACCTCCTACCTAGTCAATGAGCAGTGGCTTGTGTCCAAGAGAGCTGGTTAAAGACTCCGAGTTAGATCCCCGCTGGGCGACCTCGGCTTAGTGGCTTTCCCAGACTCGGTTTCCTCATCTGACAAATGGACAGCCCCAACCTCCCTGGATTGCCTTAGGGGTGAGCTGAGGCAGGGGCGCGGTAGCAAGTTTTAATACCCATTAATTAATATTAGTGTATCACTCTAATGGGATTAATACGACGAGAAACATATGGTGAGCGCTCAAGGGCTGCGGTTGCTCATATTATTATTAGAGCAGCTGGTGGGGGAAGGCAAATCTCTCAGCCCTTTCCTCAGGGTAGCGCTCGCGGCTTCAGTTTCCCCGTATGTCAAAGGAGACATACCCCCTTCCCACCAGGCAAGCACTTTGAGAAGCAGTTGGGCAAGAGGGAGAGATCAGAATGCCTCTGCCTCAGTATCCTCTGGCCCCCCGAAGCCCCGCCCCGGTCCCCCGGCCGGGTTCAATATGCCGCGCGCCCGCCCGCGCTGGGGCCTCACCTGGAGCCCACGGCGCCGCAGGAGACTCGGCTCGTCCATGGTCCGCTAGTCCTTGCCTCGGACACGCCCCCGCCTCTGCCCCAGCCTGCGAGGCCCCGCCATTGGCCAAGCCTGTCAGCTGACTCGGATTGACCCCGCCCCTCCCGGGGAGCCCCCCATAGAAGGCCCCGCCCCCACTGGGAGGGCCGGCCCCGCCCTTGAAGGCCCCGCCCCATTCTAAGCCTAGAAGTAAACATTTTTCACTGAATCCTTCTAGATCTGAGCATTTAGGATCTAGATCTGATCCTTCTAGATCTGAGCAAATCCTGTGTTTTTTTTGAGCATTATCACCCCCATTTTGCAGATGAGGGAACTGAGGCTCAAAGAGGTTAATTTATGTGCTCAGGCACAAAACAGCTGGTAGGGTGAGGTGTGTGAGGCACCTTTGTGCAAAATTTAAGCCTGACCCCCCCCAACTCAGTAATCATGATAGGTAATATTTTAACACAATATTTTTAAAAATAAAAATTAATACAAGGATGTATTATCTACTAAACATCAATATTTTAAATAAAGACAGTATCAAACTTTGCCCTTGCACTACCCTGCTGCCTCTCTTGCCTCACCCTAATTCTGATCCCAGTCCCAATGAAAGTTAATTTACAAAACACACAGTCACTGTAGTTGCCAGTTTCTTTTCTTTTTTTAAATCCTCACCCGAGAACATGTTTTTTGTTGTTGTCCTCCCCACCTTTTATTGATTTGAGAGAGAGAGGAAGAGAGAGGGAGAAAGAGAGAGAGAAACATCAATGTAAGAGAAACATCGATTGGTTGCCTCTGGCACGCGCCCTGACTGGGGATCGAACCCTCAACCCGGATAAGTGCCCTAACTGGGAATGGAACCCTTGACACTTCCGTGCACAGGACTCTCCACCCAACTGAGCCACACTGGCCAGGGTTGCCAATTTCTTTTTTGAGGATGGATGCCTTTGAAGAGTGCCAAACTGGATATCTGGCTAAGTGCCTTAAGAGGACCACCTCATAACAAGGTATCTGATGATAATTGTTCAGCCCCACTTTGCAGAATGAAAACAAAGTCCCAAGATAGTATCCACATTCTCTCTTTTCCTGGGACTCCCACTGCCTCTGCAGCTGCAGGTTCCTTCTGCTGCTGCACTGTTGGACTTGGACATTAAAGTACGTCAAGCCGAAGGGTGCCCTCAAGGGGGTCATCCACCCAATTGCCTGTGAGGTTCTGTAGGACTCACCAAGTTTTGGTGGCTAGATTGAGCAAATAAAAATATAGGACTCCCAGGCAAAACTTGTTCTTCTCATACACAGTTTAAAATTTAATTTTAGATAAACAATGAATAATTTTTCAGTATAAGTCCCATGCAGTACTTGGGACACAGTTATGCTGAAAAGTTGTTTATCTGAAATTCTAATTTAACCGGGTGTCCTGTGTTTTATCTGGCAACACTACACTAAATGGACTTCAGGTTGTGGCTTGCATATCCCAGGTGATGGGAAGCTCATGCCTTATAATGGCCAACTGTTCTGTTTCTGGTTAGTTCTGCTTAAAAGTTCTCCTGTAGTCCAGGCTAGGGTGGACATGTGACCTAGAGTCTTTATTCACTTCAGCCGCTGTGATTAGTTTAAGGTGGACGTGTGACTCAAACTCAGCTAATCAGTCTCCCTGGGACTTAGTCTGGAATCCTGGGGGAAAAAGAGGTTTCCTGTACTGGAGGTGGGCTGGACAAATGATGAGCTGCTGGATGAGGAGCCACCAGAGAGGTCTCAAATGCCCCTGCTTTATCTGGAGAACTCCTACACAGAACTCCTTCTAAAATGACCCTTTAATGACCAAGAGGGAGCGCTTACTGACTGAATGACTGAATGAATGCAATTTTGTCATGCTGAACACTTATATATCCTTCAAAATCCTCTTCATATTCTCTTTGAGAAGCATCAGAGGACATTTATTGAGGAAATATATATTTTTTGTGAACCACACATCCATCAAAACCCTTCTCAGATGTCTCCATAAGGGTCATCAGGAACTGTGATTGTTGAATGAAAGAGTGAATTTTTTTTTCTTGGTAACCTTCTATGTATTTTTTGAAACATCCTCAAATGATCCTCTGCAGGCATCAGAAAATCCTGGTTGAGTGAATGAAAAATGTTCTTACTGGTAAATGATGCCCATTAATGTGTTTGTTAAATAAACTGATAGCTGTTCTCCTTGCAAATTCCTACTCATCTTCAACATTCTCCTTAGATGCCCCTCAGGGGCATGAGAGTCTCTTGACCACATGGAGGTAAGTAGCTCAACCCTCCTCAGACTGAAGATTGCTTTCTAGGGGAAGAAAACGGAAGCCAAGGGGGTGGGGAAGTTCTGTGGTTCCTCCTGACAAGAATTTTGATTTCCGGGGGTGAGGAGATGCCTATAACCTGATCCTGCCTGACTTCCTCTCCCCCTAGTTTGTGGGGCATCTGAAAGTGGGGCAGCCCTGGGGGCATACCTCAGCTGTGCTTCTGGGTCACCTGGGAGGAACCAATAAGGGTCCCACAGGCCTTCGTGGTGTAAAAAGCAGGCAGGACAAGGGAGGGTGGGGTGTGTGTGCAAAGACTTGGAAGGTGGGCTGTGGTGAACCTCTGGGTAAACCTTGGACTGTGACCTCAATAATTGTAGAAACATCACCTAACGTGTGTGGCTAGGGTCTTGCCCACAAACCCACCATGGCTCCCCAGTGCCCTTGGGAGAAAGCCCAGCCCCTCAATCAGTCACTCCAGGCCCTGGCGGGCCTCACCACCTTCATCTTGCCCATGGAGCCCTGGACCCATCATGTTCATCTTGGTGTTACTCAAAGTGTGTCCCCTGAACTTTGCCTCTGCTGTGCCCTCTGCTGGGAATGCCCTGTAATTATGTAAACCAAGAGCCTCCTTCTCTGGGCAGCCCTTCTGCCGTCCTTTGGAACACTCTCAGACTCTGCCCTTCCCTAACCCCAAGGAGCTGGAGGCACCTATGTCCAGCTCTCTCCCCACCCTATCTCTTTTTCTCCTTCAGTGTTTTTCCAGCAGCTGCTCTGATGTTGGGGGGATGGGAAAGAGGTATGACAAGAGCAAGGGCCAGTGCAGAGGGAGGGTCCCAAACCAATGATTAATCATATTGGCTTTCTAGTGGGCAGCATCCTTTTTATCTTTCCTGCAACCCATTGTGCAGATGGGAAAGCTGAGTCCTGGGAGTGCCAACCTTGGTGGGGTGGGAGGAGGGGGTTAGCCCTGGGGCATGGGCCTTACTCTTGAAGGGGCAAAGCTCAGCGCCACTGTTGGGCTCTGTCTCTCCATTTCTTCACCTTCAGTCTCGGGTGCCTCGGGGCTCAGTTTCCCCATGAGTGAAACAGGACACATGATGGTGTCTCTTGGAGGAGGAGGTGTCTTAGAATCGTTGAGAGGGGTCAATGAGTTTGCCAGTGTCTCCAACTACCTCTTCCATCTTTCTTTATGTTTCTCTCAATCTTTGTCTCTGTCTCTGTATCTGCCCTTCCCCCAGGTTTCACACATCAGTCCTGAAATCCATTCTGCCCCCTGGGCCTGGCCTGGGCCCCACTGCACTGCTGGTGACACTGTGTGGGGTCACAGGGTCCCCGTCCCCACTGTGCCAGGCCTGGAACACTGCCTCTTTGTTCCTGTGGCTCTGACCTCATGGCTTGCTGGACGTCTGACCCTGGCTGGCACAGCTAGCCCTTGGGACTGGGATCCTCAGAAGAGAGAACTCCTTTCTGCCCACCTTGGCCTCAGTTTCCCCAGATGCTCTCCCCCAGCAGAGACCCTCCCCCTGCTCCTCAGTTCTACTGGGCTTCATGAACATTTTCTTTTTAGCTGAAAATCACATAACATAAAACAAACAGTTTAAATGGTGTAATTCAGAGGCATTTAGCACATTCATTATGTTGTGCAACAAGCACCTCTGTCTAGTTCCAGAGCATTTCATCACCCCAAATAATACCTGGTCCCCATGAGCAGTCACTCCCCACCTCCCCTCCCCCAGCTCATGACAACCACTAATCTACTTTCTATTTCTATGGATTTGCCTGTTCTGGTCATTTCATATCAGTGGAATCATACAACATGTGGGGTTTTGTGTCTGGCTTCTGTCACTCAGCATCATGTTTTTGAGGTTCATCCACATTGTAGCATGAATCTTCTCCATGGACATTTTGGGCCTTTGTTGACAGTGGGGAGAGAGGGTGAAACACTGAGACTTCCAGGGGCCAAGAAACAGACACAGAGGTAAGACTAATTTGAGTCTGGAGGAAGCAAGGAGACTCTTCAGGAGCTGAGGACCAGGGTTCCTGAAGCTGGAGTTTGGGAAATGGGGAGGTGGACATTTTGGGGGCTCAGTGTACAGCAAGCACCTCATAACAATTTGTTGGGAGAGTGACCTCAGACATCCAAGGACACTGGGCTCCCATTTAACTACTGAGTCCCAAAGGTTGTCCAGAGAGGGCTAGAAACCTGGCCAAGGACACAGAGCCCCAGGCCACCCAGGGGACTAGCGCTTGGTGTCCAGCTTGGGTCTGGGGCCAGCAGAACAGAACCCCAGACCAGGAATCCTGGGTCTGACTTGACCCCCAAGTAGGTTGTGGCTGGCATGAGGCCATGACCACCACCACTGAGCTGACTTCCTGGGTTTCTCTTTCACTTTGACTTGCCCGGGAGGGGCCATGACACCTAACTTTTTTAAAAAATCTTTTTAGTCTTCTTTCTTGCTCAGCTTCAAAGTGTTCAGGGGTGAGAACAAGGCAGTTGGGGTCTCACTGGCAGCGCAAAAACTCTTCTGAGGCCATAGGCCCCTGAGGGGACCTGATGGGGCAGCGAGTGGCCAGGCTGGTCCCGCTCCTCCTCTTCCTGCTCCCCGGACAATGTGGTAAGTTTTCCACCCTGGTGCCACTGCTTTTCTTGCTGGGGGTCATGTGTGTGGAGGGCCAAGGACCTGGGTTCCAGGGCTGGTTTTGTGTCTCTGTGCCTTTCTTTTTCTGTTGTATGGATGATCAGTGAATCGTGGCTTCTGGGCTCAGACTTGGGCATCTCCCCTCCAGTCTTGGTCTTGTCTTATGTAGAATGGGCTGGATCTTTGAATCTTTCCCACCCACCTCCCATAGTTCAACGAGAAATAGTTAAGGAAGGGATATTGAGCGAGTGTGTCTATGATAGATATGCCTAACACAGTATTAAGTATTATATATTCTCTCTCTCCAACTTGTGGAATCCGGTGGGAAGGGGCCCAACCTCCTGTGGATGCTTGGGTTTGGTCTCTCATTCCAGCTCTACTGTTGCTGCTGTGTGACCTTGGACAACTTTTTGCCTCTCTGTTCCTTGGTTTCCTTCTCTGTAAACTGGGGATTCGCAAAGTTTCAGGGCCTCTTGGTGTCAGGCAGGGCTGGAGACCAGGAGACCCTGGATTGCTTTGGAGGAGCAGCCCGAGAGACTGTTGGGTAGATAGGTAGGTGGGTAGGGAGATGGATGGATGGATGGATGGATGGATGGATGGATGGATGGATGGATGGATGGATGGAAGTGTGGATGGATGGATGGGTGGATGGATGGATGGATGGATGGATAGTTGGATGGATGAATAGCTAGAAGGATGGGTGGATGTGTGAGTGGGCAGATGGGTAGATGGGTGAATGGATGGATAGATGGATAAGAAGACGGGTGGATGAGTGGGTGGGTGGGTAGGTGCATAGATGGAAAAGTGGGTGAGGGGGTGGATGGTCACTCGGCCAGCCCCTAGGCCGAGCCCCTCTCCCTATGCAGTGAAAGGCTGGGACTGTCATTATCTCTTCGTTGTCTTTACAGCAGAAGCCTGTGGTATCAGCAGGTGCTGTTTTCAGGACCCACCATATCGGAATGCAGATTCAGGTTGGGGCAATTTTCATTGGGGTTGTGCCGGGCTCTAACTGACAAATCCCTAGCAGCCCCTCCTTCAGCTCCCCCCTGCCTACCAAAGACTCGGGCCCTCCTGGGGTGTGGGAGCTCCTACCTGACAGTCTGCCAGCTTGTCCTCATCCAGCTCCGGTGTCCTGGAGCAGTCATCCTCTCTGAGCCTCGTCTCCTCCCTAGCAGGGTTACAGGGCCTGTGTCTACATCTGTTTAAATTGATCAGCATGTGGGACAGAGTATCTGTTAAATATTTTGAATTTTAATACCCCCCCCCCCGCAGGCATTGCTGGAATATTTAAGTTTGCAATGCACCCCACTAAGGTTCTGCCACTGAGCAAGTGGGTCATCCATTCTTTTGTTCAAGAAATGTTTACTGAGCACTTACTATGTGCATACACAGCCCTAGACATGAAGGAATTAGCTACAAGCCCAAATGTCCTCCTGGGGTCATAGCCTCATGTGGGAGGTAGACAACATCAATAAATGCATATACCCCCTACAGTGACATGCACAGAGCAGGATGAGGGATGGAGACGGAGGGGGCTGCTTCCGGTTGGCTGGTGATGGGGGGGGAGTGGGGGGTGACATGAAGGAAAAACTAGAATGTCAAGATCTGGGGGAAGGGCACAGTATGTGCAAAAGCTCTGAGGTGGGAGTGAGCCTGGTGTTTGAGGGCCCATGAGGAGGCTGATGTGGCTGGAGCAGGGGGAGCAGGGGGGCTGGCAGGAGCCAGGAGTGAAGGGCACAGGAGGGTGCTAGGAGCTGTTCAGACTGTGGAGACACCAGATTACAGAAATGTCACAAAGATTCATCTCGAGGGTATGTCAGCACAGAGACCCCTCCCCTACTCTGGTCTGTTCTCACACCTCCAGGATTCCCTCCAGGCTCAGCTTCAGGTCCCAGAGACCTGAACTGCTACCGGATATTTGGTGCCCGTTATGAATGCTCCTGGGAGTATGAGGGCCCCGCAGCTGGAGTCAGCCATTTCCTGAGGTGCTGGTGAGGACCCTTTCCCTGACCCCAACCCTCCCTCACCCACATCCTGCCATAGCTCCTGACCCAGTTCCCCCGCCCTTCGATGTGTGATCGCAGCCCAGGGCTGGTCCTTGCCTCTTCCTGGGACTCAATTTCTCATGTGAGCAGAGGGTGGGGACCCTGTGTTTTGAGGGGTGGGCTTGGGTGGGAATTCCAAGCTGGGCAGCAATCAGGGTCCCTCTAGCCCTTCTCTCACCCTCACCCTCTCACTCATTTGTTTGTTCATCCATCAATTCATTCTTCCCTTCTCGTTGTGAAAGCTCATGGTGGGAGATCTGGGGTCCCACAAGCCCCTCAATCCCAGGCTGATCTCCAGTGCACCCCCAGGCTGGGGAGGGGAAGTCAAAGGGGCAGAGAAGGATGTGGGGATGTGGTGCACACTGTCTGCCATGGCTGAGATGTTTCTGGGGTCCACTAGATTCAGCATCAACACCCTCCTTCCTGCAGCCTCGGGTCCAGGCACTGCTGCTACTTCTCTGCAGGCACAGCCACCAAGCTGCAGTTCTCTGAACAGGATGGTGTATCTGTGCTGGACAATGTCACTCTCTGGGTGGAATCCTGGGCCGCCAACTGGACAGAGAAGTCGCCCAAGGTTACCCTGAATCTATACAGCTCTGGTCAGCACCCCGTTGCCCTCCTCTTCTGGTTGCCCTTTCTCACACAGAGATGCCTCTGTCCCCCAAGCCTAGACCTGGGGGGATTCTGGGCCCCTAGCAAGAGGCTTGAAAATTCCAGCTATTTACACATCAAAGACTGTTGTGTGACTTGGCAGAGTCTTCCATGGTTCCCTTACCTATCCCCTACTACTGGACACTCAGGTTGCTTTTGGTTTCTCCCTGACACTGTAATGGTGCCAGGACCCTGCTGGGTTTTTTAACTGTTTTTTATGAATCAACAACATGCATTTGGCATACAGTCATAGAGCTGCTGCTGCGTACCACACTGAGCCATAGGGGCCATAGGCAGGGCCAACTGAAGTCACAGCCTTGGACTGGGACTAGAATGAAGCCAGCGAGGTAGCGCCTTGGGTACAACATTTTAAGGGGATGCCAAAAGAACCCTCAGTGGTTAATAAAAACAACACTGCAATGCAATATTTTAAAAAATAAAAATTAATGAAAAAAACCCATGATGTACAAAATATCAAAATGTTAGATAAAGACAGGATCCAACCCTGTATTTGTACAACCTTGCCTCACTTGCCTCACCCTAATCCTGACCCTGCCTCTGCCTTCATGGAGCCCAGATTCAAGTGGGGGTGATGGATGAGGCATGATCAATTCACATGTTGAGATACTGCTGGGAGGTCAAGGTGATGCCTCCAGCTCAAGCTGAGTCCTGAAGGATATTGAATCCAGCAGAAAGAAAGGTGGGGAAGTGTGTTCCCCGTGGAGAAATGTGTACCACAGCAAGTGCAAAGGACTGAGGTAGAATTGGGTATGACAAGATGATAGATGTCTCAGGCTCCTTGAAGTGGGTCTAAAAAGATTAGTAAGATTTCCCTAATAGTCATTTAGAAAACAGAATTAATTACCGTCTTGTCAGCAGTTGGCAAGAGTGCCTATCTCAGCACAACCTTGTCAGCAATGGGTGTTACTATTTTAAAGATCTCTTCACTAACAGGATCCTGTGTATAAAACTTGACTCTTTGACCTATAGAATTCTAGGCTTAGGCAGGAACTTCAAGGGTGTCCCTGATTCATGTTTGGAAGACTTGGTTGGTTACCCTGGGCTGGGCGAGGTGTGGGCAGATTTTCTGGAATTTTGGGGACCAACAGCTCACACAAATGTCGGCTTCCCCTCCCCAACCTCCACCTCTGCATCCAGTTAAATACGACCCTCCGCCAGAAGACATCAAAGTGTCACGGTTAGCAGGGCAGCTGTGCATGGAGTGGGAGACCCCAGCCCGCCAGGAGAGCGCTGAGGTGCAGTTTCGGCACCGGACACCTGACCGTCCATGGAAGTTGGTGAGTTTGTTTCCCAGGTCAGGAGTGGGCACAGGCCACCGGGGCAGTGTCACCATCTTTATATCTATTTCCCCTCCCACTTGGCCTCCACTCTTGCCCCATGTCTAGCCTCTAAGGTCTCTCCGACATGCAGCTCTGATTGTGACCTCCCTTGTTCATACACCCTCCATGGCTCCCTAATCCCCTCAGGAGGGCAGCATTGTCCTCAGCCAGCCCTAGGGGCCCTCACTTGCCCTGTGCTTCCTCGGGCACCCTCCTGAATGGCCATCATTCTCTACCCATGCCCTGGATTCCCAGCTTTCTTGCCTTTGCACATTAAGTTTCCTCCACGTGCTTGGCCTCCCTCTCCGTATGAGCACATGGAACACAGCTCACCCTCAGAATCCAGCTCAAGGGCCACCTCTTCCAGGAAGCTGCCCTTCTACCCATTCCTTCTTCTTTCCCTCCCTTCCTTCTTTTTTAAAAATTTAGACATGCCTTGGCCAGTGTAGCCCAGTGGTTAAAGTGTTGTCCTGTGCACTGAAGGGCCCCAAGTTTGATTCCCCGTCAGGCCACATACCCAGGTTGCAGGTTCAATCCTTGTTCGGGGCACATGAGGCAACAGATTGATGTTTCTCTCTCATACAGATGTTTCTCTCTCTCTCCTGAGCTTCTCCCTTCCTCTTGCTATAGAATCAATGAAAAACATATCCTCGGGTGAGAATTTTAAAAATTGAGATATAATTGACATATGACATTACATTAGTTTCAGGTGCATAACGTAATGATTCAATATTTGTACATATTGCAAAATGATCACCACAATAAATCTAGTTAACTTCTGACACCACACGTAGTCACAGGTTTTCTTTTTCTCGCGATGAGAACTTTTAAGGTCTACTCTCTTAGCAACTTCCAAATCTGCAACACAGTATTGTGAGCTGTAGTCACCGTGCTGCACATCACATCTCCATGACTACCTTGTAACTGGAAGTTTGTATCTTTTGACCACCTTCAACCATTTTGCCTACCCCCAACCCCTGCCTCCCTGCCTCTGGCAACCACTTATCTGTTCTCTGTATCCACAAATTTGGTTTTCTGTTTTTTTGTGCTTTTAGGTTCCACATATAAGTGAGATCATATGGTATTTGTCTTTCTCTGTTTAACTTTTCTCACTTAGCACAATGCCCTCAAGTTTCATCCCTGTTGTCACAAACGGCAATCTTTCCTTATTTTTAATGGCTGAATAATATTCCATCTTATATACATACCACACTTTCCTTATCCATTCATCCATTGATAGACACCTCGGTTGTCTTCATGTCTTGGCTCTTGTAAATAATGCTGCAGTGAACATAGAGGTGCATATATCTTTTCGAGTTAGTGTTTTTGTTTCCTTCGGATAAATACCCAGAAGTGGAATTGCTGGATCATATAGTAGTTCTAGTTTTAATTCTTTGATGAACTTCCATACTACTTTCCATAGAGGCAGCATCAATTTACAATCCCATTAACAGAGCACAAGGGTTCCCACATTCTCGCCAGCGTTTGTTACCTCTTGTCTTTTTGGTGATACCCATTTTACAGGTGTGAGGCGGTACTCAGCATGGTTTTGATTTGCATTTCCCTGATGATTAGAGACGTTGAGCATGTTTTTCTGTACCTGGTGGCCATCTGTATGTCTTCTTTGGGCCTTCATTCATTCTTCAGTTGCTGTCTGTTCCCTGCTCCAGCCACATAAGCCTACACCTGCAAGACACAGCCAGGACCCAGTCCCCAAGGGGCCCCAAGTTTGAGGGAGACAGAGACCCCCCAGCCTCTGAATTGTGACCAGTCTCCTCCTCCCTCAGACTGGGATCATCTCGAGGGTGGGGCGTTGCCTCAGCTTCAGCCCCATCTTCCCTCCAAATGTTGTGCCCCTCCAAGCCTCAGTTTCCCTATCAGGTGACTAGGTTTGGATCAATCAGCAGCAGATGACATGGGACTCTGATGGGGAGGGACCTCCTTTTATGTTTTATTTCCAGCCCGCTAAGCACACTCTGCAGTAGACCCTCTCAGACCCCTTTGTAGGTGAGGAAACTGAGGCTCAGGATGTCAGGAACCTCTCAGGATCACACAGGGAGTATGGGGCAGGCTGGGACAGGGCTGTCCTGACCTCCAACACCACAGACAGATTTTGCCAACTAAAATAATTTTTTAGGAAATATAAAATAAATTTTGTTTCCTAAAACAGTTCTTTTAAATAAGTATTTAAATTTGGAATAATCTTAGATTTTCAGAAAAATTACAAAGAAATACAAAGTGCTCCCATGGAATCTTTGTCCATCCCTGACTGAGCTGCACAGGGTACACCACTATGACCAAACTCCAGAGGTTATTGAATGTTACTCATTTTTCTAAGAATGTCTTCTTTTGCACTGAGATCCATTCCAGAGTTTCATGTTGTACTTAGTAAAATAGTATTTTAAAATAAAATATTAATAATGAAAGAATAATATTTTTACTAATAATATTAGAGCTAATATTTTTCAACAGCAAAATGTAAACCAATATATAAATATGGTCTTGCCCTAGGGTGACTGTGCAAATCAGGATGCTTCTGGCTTTGGTGAGAATAAGAACAGTAACAGCAACAGCTGCGGCAAATTATCATTACTCGAGCGCCTACTGTGTGCCAGGCCAGTGCTGCATTCTTTGTATACCTGTTGGCTTGCCCTGTAGTTCTGTATTGGATTAGTCCCACTTTACAGGTGAGGAAACAAAGGCTGGGGGGGGTGAGAAGCCTTAGGCCAAAGTCACATTTCAAGGGGTGGCCTTGCTGGGACTCAAACCAGGGACCGCGAAGTAGATGATCCTCGAGGTTCCAAGAGGACAGGCTCTGGCCTTTTCTTGCCGTGTCCTCAGGGCCTGGCACACAGTTGTCTCTTAGAAAGTGCATGTAGCCCAGCCTGTGTGGCTCAGCGGTTGAGCATAGACTTATGATCCAGGAGGTCCAGGTTCGATTCCCAGTCAGGGCACATGCCCAGGTTGTGGGCTCGATCCCCAGTCGGGGGTGTGCAGGAGACAGCCGATCAATGGCTCTCATCATTGATGTTTCTTTCTCTCCCTCCCCCTGAAATCAATAAAGATTCTTTTTTTAAGTGTATGTATACAGTTGGTACCCAATAAGTGCAGGTACGCAGTTGGCACTCAAGTCCACAATGGCTAAGTGACCCATGCCATGCCCCCTGCACCCTCAGGTGTGGGACAGCCCCTTGGCCTGATGCAGTGGTGGGGAGCGTCCTGGTTGTATAGGGCCCGTGAAATCATTTGGTCTGGCCCTGCCAAGGCACCTGCAGGCGGGACTCGAAATTCAGTAAATCTAGGACCTTTTTTATAGCTGATTTTTAAAAAATGTATCTTTATTGATTTCAGAGAGAGGGAAGGAGAGAGAGAGAGACAGAAACATCAGTAATGAGAGAGTCATTGATAGCTGTCTCCCGCCCGCCCCCGCCTGGGGATCGAGCCCGCAACCCGGGCATGTGCCCTGACCGGGAATTGAACCGCGATCTCCTGAATCTAGGTTGATGCTCAACCGCTGAGCCACGCCCGGCTGGGCTATAGCTAATTTTTAAGTTGATAATTTTGTATGGCCGTGAATGATGTTATATATATCCAAATGGCCTTTGGCAGAAAAAAGGTTCCCCACCCCTCCCTGAGTTTCACCTGTTTTCCCTAGAGTCGTGCTTCTGCCCGCTGGAGACAAACGAAGCCCAGGAATTCCAGCTAAGGCGGCGGCAGCTTGGGCCAGGGGCCCTGCGAGGTCCCTGGAGCAGCTGGAGCAGCTCCGTGTGTGTCCCCCCTGGTGAGAGTGCCCAGAACCACAGGGACAGGGGCAGGCATTAGAAATGTGGCAGCGGGTATTAGAAGTAAGGCGGCAAGCGTTAGAAACAAGATGACGGGTTTTGAAATGGGGCAGTAGGAGAAATCAGTGAACTTGACTAACAGGTGGCAGCGAGCGTGTTTCACTTTGTAAGTTGTGGTGAATGCATAATCTAAAAAGAAAACATTTATGTCTTCCTCTCCTTCCAATTTGGTTGGTTTTGTTCTTTAAAGTTGCACAAGGAATTGACAGGTGAAAGTGGCTGTGTCAGGAAGATATTTTCCCAAATAATATAGGAAGCTGGAGCCTGGGCAGCTCAGGAGAAAAGATGTGATCCCCGGGCAGGGGGTGGGACGGGGAGGGTGGGATGGGGGTGACTGTCAACATTTGTCCTCAACCCTGCCAGCTGGGGCCTCCTCCTTTCCAATGGCATGTCTGCTGGGCAAGAACTCTAAGAGCTGTTTTCAGATTTTTCTTTAAATTGTGATAAAGAACATATAACATTAAATGCACCATTTTACACGTTTTACAGTGTCTAGTTCCATCACATTAAGTATATTCATATTGTGAAACATATCTCTGTGTTTTCAGATTTGTAAGGTATTTAAGAACCCATGTAATCCTGTGTTTCATGGGAGGGAAGGAAAAGGTCCCAGATCCCCATCCAAGGTTTGCAGGAGTTTATGAGAAAAGGCAGCCCTGGGACTCAGGCGTCACTCACTGTCTGACTGTTTCATGACAGACCCGCCCCCACTGCCGGAGGTGCTGTTCTTGGTGGAGCCGCTTGGCCTGGATGGGAGGAGGCAAGTGACCCTGCAGAGGCAGGTAACAGGGGCTGTCGCAGGGCTGTGTGGTGCAGGGGCCCGGGAGGAGACTAGAGGCTGGCGGGAGGGGGAAGGGGAAGGGAAAGGAGGGCGGTGCACAAGCAGGGGACCGAGGGAGACAAGACGTGTAGGTGGCAGAGACTGGGGGGGCTGAGGGTTTAACTCTGAATGTACTGGGAACCATGGAAGGTATGTGAGCAGAGGAGGGATATGGTTGGACTCAGGTGTTCATAGGCTCCCTCTGGCTGCCATCAGGACAACAGATTGTGGGGGGCTTTGGTGGACACTGGAAGGCCAGGAAGGGGTCAATCATGTTGGTCTGGATGGGAGATGATTTCTCTTTGCCCCCAAAGCAGCCCATTTAGAACAGTCAAACTAATTAACCCTTTTACAAAGAAGGAAACTGAGGCACAGAGGGAAAATTTCTTACCTGCCCTGGTCGGGTGGCTCAGTCGGTTGGAGTGTCGTCCCGGACACCGAAAGGTTGAGGGTTTGATTCCAGTCAGGGCACATGCCTAGGTTTCGGGTTTTATCCCCAGTCGGGTGTGTGTGGGAGGCAACCAGTTGATGTTTCTCTCTCACATAGATGTTTATCTCTCTCTTTCTTCCCCTCTCTCCAAAATCAATAAACATATCCTCGGGTGAGGAATAAAAATATTTTTTCTTACCTGAGTCAGGGGCAAAAGCATGACAAATTTCACCATAATTGACTCAGCCAGGTCCCCAGTGGGCCATCACAATAAGTCTACATGGAGGCTCCTTCACTTCCAGGGTTTCCTCTCATTTTAATTCCTTTTCTTAGGAAAAATTTCCAGGGCGAGGTCACTGGGTCCAAAAATGGAAACTTTTTTCCTCCTGGCTTTCAGCGGGTTTTGCCAAATTATTCCCGCCACCAAGAAAACAAACAAAACCGTCATGCGTTGGATGTGAATGCGTTTCTCAGCAGCCTTGCTAGCACTGAGGTTTATTGTTATTATTTATTTTTTTAAAAATATATCTTTATTGATTTTAGAGTGAGGACCGGAAAAGGAGAGAAAGAGCTGAAACATCAATGATGAGAGAGTCACTGACTGGCTGCCTCCTGCACGCCCCCGACTGGGGATCGGCCCGCAACCTCGGGCATGTGCCCTGCCCGGGAATCAAACCGCGATCCCCTGGATCCTAGGCTGATGCTTAACTGCTAGCCATGCCCGGCAGGGCAAGGTTTATTATTTTTCAAGTTTTTGGCATATGTCATAGGCTGTGGCCCATGGATGAGTGTGTTCATGGGCTGTGCCCATGAGGACAATGAACCTGTTCAGGTCCCCACAAGCCTTCTCTCCCACTCATGACAGCTGTTCCAGCTCCAGCTCCCAGAAGGCTGCCATGGGTCCAAGTCTGGCGCAGAGGTGACCTACCACCTCCACCTGCACATGCTGTCCTGTACGTGCAAGGCCAAGGCAACGAGGACCCTGAGTCTGAGAAAAGCACTCCACCTCTCAGGTGCTGCCTATGACCTGGCTGTTGTCTCCAGGAATCGCTTTGGCCCCGGCCCCAACCAGTCGTGGCACATTCCTGCCCACACGCACGCAGGTAACTCCTCCGGCTGGGGAGGGCTGGAGGGCGCCTGGGAGCTGAGCTCCTGCTCTGAGCCTCAGCTAGACTAGGGTGAGGCGGAGGACACACAAAAACTTAAGGGGGTGTCTAATTTAGAGGTGTGTCAAAAGTCAGTAGTCAAGATACATAATGTTATAATGCAATATTTAAAAAAAATCCTCACTGGCAAACTACAGCCCAGGATAACTGTCTTTTTTGTAAATAAAGTTTTATGGGGACAAGGGCTGCGATCAGGGTGTGGCGAATGAGCCAGGGTCATGCAAGTACAGGGTTATTTCTATCTTCATTTAAAATCTTGATAGTTTGTTCAATATACATATTAAGTACATACATGTATTTATATATAAAATGAAAAATCAAGGTTTATATTGCCCTGGCCAAGTGGGTCGGTTGGTTGGAGTGTCATCCCATACACCAAAAGGCTGCTGGTTTGATCTCTGGTCAGGGCACATACGGGAGTCAACTCATTGATGATTCTCACATCGATGTTTCTCTCTCTCTCCCTCCCCTCTCTCTCTCTAAAAAAAAAGTCAATGAAAACCTAGCCTCAGGTGAGGATTAAAAAAAGTTAAGATTTATATTTATATGTGTGTGTGTGTGTGTGTGTGTGTAAACCCACACACATATATATTTCATTGAGGTGAAATTCACATAGCAAAATTAACTACTTTAACATGTGCAATCCAGTGGCATTTAGTGCATTCACAATGTTGTGCAACCACTATGTCTAATTCCATAACATTTCCGTCACCCCAAAAAGAAACCACATCCTCATTGGCAGTCGCTCACCATCCCCCCTCCCCCAGCCCTTGGCAACCACTAATCTACTTTCTGTGGCTATGAATTTACCTGTTCTGGACATTTCATATAAATGGAATCACATACTACATGGCCTTTTGTGTCTAGCTTCTCTCTCACTCAGTATGATGTTATTTTTGCATTCATTTTGATGTTTTAAAAAGATTGCATTAAGACAGTGTTTATCTTGATGACCGAATTCTCCTTTCTTCCTTAAATTTCATGCCTGAGATGAGTGCCTCGCTCATCTCAGCCTGGCCCTGGCCCTGTAGAGCAGTCAACAACCCTGTGAGGGCAGGGCTACTGCAATGATGCCTGTTTCAGAGCTGAGATGGCTGAGATCTCAGACAGGTGAAGCCACTTGCCAGGGTGGCACAGCAATGAGTCTGCCAGCCGCTGGCCTGGTTTGGCCATGGCCTCGCTGTGTGACCTTGGGTTGGTGACGCTCCTTCTCTGAGCCTCAGTTTCTATATCATTGGGTGACCATGGTCCCACTGCATAGCAAAATGGTGCCTGTAAAGTACTTGGCACTGGTCTAGGGTGTACAGTCGGTGCTTGGAAGCAGCACTAACCTCTCAGGTTGCTCTAGGGAATGGGAGAGATGTACTCAGGGGACTGAGTGGGTGTGTCCTCCACCTCTGAGCTCTGATCATGCCCCACCCACCCCTGAGTAAGGTGGGTGGGAGCTGGCCAGGCATCTGCTGGAGCAGGAGACTCCCAGCAACCAGGCTGGTGCAGGGAATGTGTCAATCCATGTAGCACTGATGGGGGTGTCCTGGCAAGGAACCCTTGGTCAGGCTGTGGGAGGATTCAACTCATTTAAATAGCCCCTCTGTCCCCTCTGTGCCCAACCTCCCATCTAGCAGCTCCCAGTGTGCGGAGACAGAGATACAGACACTCTGGGCCCCGTGGGGTAGGGCTGGGCAAGAGGGTAGGGAGAGGCTACAGGAGCCCTGGTGAGGGGAGGGGCAGACTGAGGCGGCTGTCCTGATGTGCCTCCCTACCTCCTTTCAGAACCAGGAGCTCTGAATATCAGCGCTGGAGCCAATGGGACCACTATGAGTTGGCGGGCCTGGGCTCCAGGCCTGACGTACTGCATTGAGTGGCAGCCCCAGGGCCAGGACAAGAGCCCTGCCAACTGCACCCTCACTGCACCCAAAGACCCAGATTCTGCTGGAACTGGTACCATGGTGGTGGTTGCCCTCTGTCTCCTCCATTAGAGCTCCCAGCTGGCTCTGACCTACAGGGATTGTACATGTAGGGTGTCTAAGGCTAGAGAGGTCTTGCCACTTGCTTGAATCATACAGAGGTGGGGACAGGCCAAGACTCTCCCACCTCCCTCCATGCAGGCTGGAGCCTCCTGCCTGGAACCTGGGTGACAGGGCTCAGCCTCGGGCAGATGGCACCCAGGAGGGTAATGAGTCTCACATTCCAGGGTGTTTCTTAAACATTCACCCTCATCAAGGAAGGTGGCAGCTAGCAAGATGCTGGTGGCAAAGTAATGAGGCCTCTGGAGTGAAAGAGAAGGTGCCATGTGACCCAGGAAACCTTTCACTCTCCCACTTCTTGTCCTGGGCCTGGCCGGGGCCACAGGAAGCTTTAGCTTCAACCTGTCCCTCAAAGAACTCCCAGCCTGGGGAGAAAGCTGGATACAGATACTCTGCCCTATGGAGTAATTGCTGGGCTGGAGGGCTTAGCGGTGGGTTGGGGAGCATAGGGAAGGGATCCTGGAGGAGGGGATATTGGTGCAAAGGCTTTGACATGTAAGTAGGAGTGCTCTAGGAGTTCCTTGAAGATGGCACAGCCAGTGCAAAGGTGCAGAGGTGGGAACACAAACTATTTACTGACCTAGCCCTTGCTAATCCTTTCAGTAACCCACCACTGGAGCCAAGCTTCCGGGGCAATGGGGCAGAAGATGTGTTACAACATCACCATCTTTTCTTCTGCACAACCGAAGAAGCCCACCTCATGGTCCACAGTCTTATCCACCTACCACTTTGGGGGCAACGGTGAGTGGCCCAAACTTGCAGGGTGGTCTCCCTGGAGGACTCAGCAATGGTCTTAGGAGTCAGGAGGAGGGAATAAGCATTTAGAGGTACCTACTGCATGTCGGACCTTGGCCAATGCCAGGCATATAGAGTGAGCTCAGTCAACTCCTAAGACACCCTGAGAGGCATTGCCCCATTTTATAGATATAAAAACTGAGGCTCAGAGAGGGGAAGTGACAGCGCCTGAGTGGTGGAGCTGGGATTCTGTGGCCAAGGTTACCTGGACAGTGCTGGGATAGAAATGCTTGGCTAGAGCCCTTGGAGTTGACCATGGCAATGGTGTTGGTTGCAGCCTCAGAGGCTGGGAGCCCACAGCACATTTCAGTGAAGATGCTCAGCCCAAACTCGGTGACTGTGGACTGGATGCCATCTCTGCTGAGCACCTGCCCTGGCGTCCTAAAGAAGTACATCGTACGCTACCAGGACGAAGACAGCAACCAGGTGTCTGGTATGCGGGGCAGCGCAGGCCTGGCTAGGGGAGGAAGGGGTCTGAGCGTGAGTCCTGCCTTGCTGTGTGACCCTGGGCACATCACTGCCCCTCTCTAGTCCCTGGTTTTCCCATAACACAAGATAATTGGATTCAAAGGTCTTGACTGCCTCTTCTAAGCCCCCAGAGAGGGCCCAGTGGGCTTTGGCCAAATGCTCACAATGTGCCAGGCATGTGGATGGTAACCTCTCACTCATATCAGCAACTCCACTCCCATGGTGTGACAGCCCAGCTGGGTGGGACCACGGACACCCCACTGCTCGAGCCCAGCCTCCTGGGAGTAAAGGGGATCCATGGACCTATGGTTGCTTCCCCTGCAGAGCTGCCCGTGAACCCCACAGAGACCCAGGTCACCCTTGGTGGTCTGCGGGCTGGCACAGCCTACAGCGTGCGGGTGCGAGCGGACACCGCGACACTGAGGGGCACCTGGAGCCAGCCCCAGGGCTTCCGCATGGGTGAGTAGGCGCCAGGGGCAGGGCCCAGGTATTTATATGCACTGCGCCATCCCACCTGTAAGAAGCCCTGCCCTCCGTGCATCACCTTCAGGAGAAAGTCCCAGCCTGATCTGCTCCCACTGCCTCCACCAACCTCATCTCCGACAGCTTCCCCTTTTGAACTGTCTCTCACACTCCTGTGGCCTTGCCCATGAGGGACCCTCTGCCTGGAATGTTTTTTCTCCCTGTTTTCAAACTCCTATTCATCCTTCAAAACTCAGTGCAAAAGCTTCCTCCTCCAGGAAGCCTTCTGTGCTTCCCTCTGGGCACCCTCCAGCTGTGACTGCTCCTCTTCCCCACCTGACACCTTGGGAGTGGGTGGGGGTGTCTGTGTCTGGCTCTGCCTTCTCCAGTTGGGGGCTTCTGGAGAGGATGAGGGAGCAGGGGCACTGTTTACTGAGTAAGTGAAGGAATGCATATGAATGAATGAGTGACTTTCTCATCACAAGGATAAAGAAGTGGGCTCCATTGTCTTGGGGTGTGTGACAGAGATTTGGAGACTAAATGATCCCTGTTCCTGCCACAGTCCCTGGCTGTTGTCCTTGCAGTGAAACGTGGATAGAGCCAATAGAACCAGTCAGGTTTGGTGTGGTATGGGCACCTCTGGGTCCAGCGGAGCTACAGAGTCCTGAGCACTTCCTGTGCGCCAGGCCTTTATCCCATAGTCACGGGTCAGGTGGGTCCCCTGGTCTCCCACTTCACAGGTGAGGAAACTGAGGCAGTGGGAAACTGTGCTGTGCCAAGGTCAAGAGGGAGTTCATGGAGGGCCTGGCCCAAAGAGCTCCCTCCTTGGCCAGGGGCGGGAGGTCTTCCTCCCCCAACCCAAGCTCTCCCACCCCCAAGAAGTGCAGCTTTCGGAGGCGGAGTCGCCTGATTTGTCCTCCATCCCCGTCATCCTCGCGTCTCTGGGGAGCTTCCTGAGCATTCTCCTCCTGGGTGTCCTTGGGTACTTCAGCCTGAACAGGTAACTCCCAGCCTCTCCCTGACATGATCCCCCGACAACAGCTATAGTAACAGTAATAGTAACAGTAGTGGTAACAATAACGGTAGCAGTAATAACCACTCACGCCAAGTAGGGCTTTTTGCTCACTTTACAGATGAGGAAGCTGAGGTCTAGATGGTAATGGCATCCAGCAGTGGGGGCAGAGCTGGGATGTGACTCCTGCCCTGCCCTCCCCAATTCATATCCTCACTACCACCTTTGTAACCTAACGAAGATGAAAAATATAAGTCAGAACAATGCAACGGTAAGAACAGACAGAAGCACTGCCTCTCTGACCAGCTCCCCTCCCTCTCCAGGGCCTTGCCGCACCTGTGCCCGCCCCTGCCCACACCCTGTGCCAGCACTGCTGTTGAGTTTCCTAGCAGCCAGGGGAAGCAGGTAAGGGCTCCTTTTCTAATTCTAGGTCCTGTTTATTGGACCTATACTCTGGGCAAGGGCTCTGCTGAGTAATGGCCATGTATTAGCTCATTTTATTCTCCCCCAACTCACTAAGACAGGGACTCCAAAAACCTGTCTTATTTTCCAGATGGGCAAGCAGAGGCCCAAAGAGAAACTCCTGTGGGCCATTTCTTAACAGCAGAAACAACTCAGAGTAACTTTAAACAAAAAGGAAACTAATGGGGGGGGGGGAAATCCCCGGGTGGTGGGCTTCAGGCATGGCTGGATCCAGGAACTGTGGACTTATCTTTCTGTGCTGCTGTCCTCCCTGCAGGCTTCTCTCCCAGGCAGGCTCAGCCTTCTCCCATGAAAGAGAATGTCCATTTTCCCCATTAACTGGAGCAAAACTCTCAGGGCTATCACCCATCACAGATTGGCCCAGCATGGGTCACATGCCCATCCCTGAGCCTACTGCAGGATCCAGGAGTCTGGAGTGCTCTGATTGACTGGGCCAGGGTCACATGCCCAAGTATATCAACTATGAGAAAAGCAGGGGCAATTTTCCAAAGAGAAGTGGGGGGGTCCTTCCAATGGATCCTCAAATTGGTCTCAAGTTTTGAGAATTAAGCCAGTAGGGACCTGGTCCACCCCATCCTCATGTGGATAGGAAATAGAGCCCTGACCAGAGCCTCACCCTATCCTCCCTCTCCAGGCTTGGCAGTGGGTCAGCCCAGGAGACTTTCCGGTGGAGGAGGAAGAGTCCCTGAAAGAGGCCCTGGTGGTGACCATGCCCTTTGAAAAAGGCGAAGTGGCTGACCTGGACACACCCAGCCCTCTCAAGGACAAGATAGAGCTGCCTCAGGGCACCCTTGAGTCAGCCCTAGACACAGAGCTGCCCTTGGAGGACAGGAGACAGGTGCAAGGACACCTTGAGACCAGGGTGCTGGGGCCCAGTGGGAAGAACAGTCTGGAGGGCAGCCCTGCCCAGGAAACTGGACTGTCCCTGCTCCTGGGAGATCACACGCAGAGTCCTAGGGCCAATGGTCCTTGACATATGGGCCTGGAGGGAAAAAAGGAAATGTCTGCCTTATCTTACGGACAGAAAGACTGACGAATGAAGTCACAGCAGCTGGTTGTTAAATGCTTATTGCACACCCAGCTGTTCAGTTCAGACACTCGCATGATGCCTGAGGTACACTGCTGTCTTATTTTACTATTTTACAGATGTGACAACTGAAGCATAGAGAAGGCAAGTGGCTCTCGTGAAGCCACATGGCACAGGCGGGAGTCAAACTCTGGCCAAGTGACCCAGACCCCATTTCCACCTCCCAGGTTCTGCCACCATTGCCCCCTCCCCACTCTGTCCAGCACCTCTTGCTACACATCCTGTGAGGGGGACCCCAAAAACCTCCAAGAAACAGAAGCTGCTCCACCAGGCTGGGCCTGACATTAATGGGGCAGGGACAGGTGCGTCATTGGTCTGTTGGGAGTGAAATAGACTGGAGAATGGCCCAAAGGAGTCTAAGCTATTCCCAGGGTCCTGGGCTGGGCATCCTGTCCCAAGAGCATTGGATGGGGAGTCTGGGCACTCAGCTCCCCCCTGCCCTGCCGGATCTCCAGGCTCAGAGGATCTAGGTAAGGGGAAAAGAAGGGAGACTCCAACATTCTGAGGGAGATGGGGGCTCCTTTCTAGCCTCAGTCTCCTCCCCTGTAAGATGAAAGTGATGATAATGTAGACCTCACAGAGCTGTCAGGAGAGCCTAAGCCTTAATAAATGAGCCTTCTCTTGGGATTGTTTCCCCTGGCTGAAGCCTGAATTTCTGCTCAAAATCCCAATAGGAGCTCGAGAATCCATTTATTTATTCACTCATTCCACATGCACTTATTAATAATCTTTTCTGGGTTCCCCAAAAAGCACCTCGTCTGGGGGAGACACTGCTGGATGATCACTCTGTCAAGTCAGGACTGGGCAGGGGGCGGGACGGACCCAGGGGAAGTGAGGCTGTGTTTCCCCCTAACAGGAGCCTTGGTTCACCCCACAGCACCCCACTCCCACCCCACCCCACCCCCACCCCCTTTCCCGGAGTCGGTCCGCCCTCCACCCCGGGCTCAGGCGAGGACCTGGGGTTCCTCTCTCCTCCTCACACCGAGAGGCCCTCAGCAGGACCTGTGTTCCCCACCCCCATGCACACTCTAAACAGGCTGCTTCCTGACCCCTTATCGAGTCGTCGCGCATTCCCACCATGGCCATGGGGTGGCAGCATCGGCGCGTGTCTCCTGGGCCCCAGCCCCCCTCCTCCCACCTCCCAAGGAGTGTGCAAAACAAACTTTTCCGGTTTAAAAAGCAGGGAGTGGGGGAGATGAAAACTCAGAACCACTGATTTTATGGCAAAAAGGGATGAGGCCAATGGGTGAAGAATGTCAGGGAGCCGGTAAGACTGGGAGGCAAGAGGTTAAGGTCCCGCCCATTTGGGGGGCCTCAGTTTCCCATCTGTGTGTCTCGATGGGGGGTGGGGAACACCGAGGCCTTATTAGCCCCTGCCCTCCAGTTACACGTGGCTGTTCACTGTTCCCTCCTTGGATTCGCCACCTCCCAGCTTTTGCACAGGCCTGCCAGGCATGCGCTCAATGGGGGCACCCCCTCCTATTCTTCAGGGCTGGGCTCCAACCTGAGAAGGTGGCCCAGACAGTGGCGGGGCCAAATGGACAGACAGGGGAGGATGCTAGAGCGGCAGCCTCATGAGAAAGACCTGGGTGACCTGACTCCCCTCAATTCTAGAACCTTCCATCTCCATGCCCCATAGTGGACCCTCCCACGCCCCCATGCCGGCAGTCCCAGTCTTAGGCCCACCCAGTAGCACAGGTCGCAGTTTGGCTGCAGGCTTACCCCCAAGCACAGTGCTCTGGATCCAAGGAGCAGGAGTTAGACATTTATTGAGCACTGCCTAGAACTCTTGCTGAAGTGAATGGGAAAAGGAAACCCTACTTCCATGGGGGGAAGGCTGAGCCTACCTCGGAGAGAAGCCTGCAGGGAGTACAGTGGGACAGAGAGATGGGTCCCTAGTCCCTGGATCTAGCCATGGATTTTTTTCATCAGGTTCCCTTTTTGTTGAAGCTACTTGGAGTTCTGTTTCTGCTGTGAAGAAATGGACAGACAGGACGTTCCTGTCTGAGCCTCTGCTTGCCCGTCGGTAAAATAAATAGGAAGGAGTTCAGAGGGCTGGCTGTGGTCCCTGCCTCAATGGGTTGGGTAACCCTGCTTAGCAGAGCCCTGATCCAGTGTTCATTGAGCACCTGCTGTGTAGTCATTAACCTGAGCTCTTCTGAGTGTTGTTCCTTCAGCTCCTCCCAGCAGTTCCAGAGTCAAAACTGTGGTAGAACTCATTTCACAGCATTCATTGATTCAGGAAGTCAGTGTTGAGCACCTACTGTATACCAAGTCCTGTCCTGCACAGCTCCCATCATGAGGGGCTCCTGGTTGGGTGGGGAAGGCAGATGCTAATCTAATCATCATACAGAGTTATAATAACCCTTAGAAGAGTGACAAGTTAAAACATGAAGAATGGGCATGAGGAAGGGCTTCCTGGAAGAGGTGGTGCTAGGGCCAAGAGGGTGAAGAGAGGCCAGAACAGCAAGATCAAATGCCCTGAAGCAGGTAAGGCTGGTGCAAGCGGGTGAGGGGGAGACAGAGGTCACAGCTCATGGGCTGGGGAGCACCTATGGGTTTATTCTTAGCCTGGGGGTGGAAGTGTCCTGGAGTAGGGAGTCAAGACTGGATTTGTGACTTGTTGAGATTCTTCCAGAGCAGTTGATTCAGCTTTGCTGGCCTGGGTGTTCTGGCTGTAAAATGGATAAGGTGACCACTCCAGAGCCCTTGCCCCCTGCTCACCTCTACTCTATCTCTTTCTGTCTTGGGCTGACTCTCACTTTCACCATGGTTCCCACTGTGAGTGAGGAAGCTTGTCTCCATCAGGGAGACAGGCTGCCTCAGTTTACCTCCCTCCTCTGTCTCTCTGGTGAGTTCTGAGTTTGGTCAGAGAGAGAGAGGTTGTGTCTGCCTCTGCCCTCAAGCCAGGATGAGGCTGGAGTGTCAGAGGCCTCTGAGGACCATGGGTTACAGGAGATGACATGGACAGCCCTGGCCAGGCCTCTCACACTTCACAGCCTGGGTCCCAGCTGCCAGCAATGCTCTTCCCCCAACTGGGTGCCTTTGCCAGGTCCTCCCTTTTTTGTGTGTATTTTTAAGAATATATATAGACATGCCATACAAATCATCCTTTTAAAGCGAACAGTCCAGTGGCATTTAGTACATTCACAATGTTGTGTAACCATCACCTTCATCTAGTTCCAGAACATTCTATCATTCCAAAGGAGACCCTGTCACCATGAGCAGTCACTCCCCATCCTTCTCCCCCAGCCCCTGACAAGCACTAATCTGCTTCCTGTTTCTATGGATTTGCCTTTTCTGGCCATTTTATATAAATGGTATCATACATTGTGTGGCCTTTAAAAAAAAAAAAGTTTTTATTGATTTTAGAGAGAGAGGAAGGAAGATGGATGTAGAGAGAGAGAAGCATCTGTCGGCTGCCTCCCACAGGCACCCTGACCAGGGGTTAAACCCAAAACCCAGGCATATGCCCTGACCAGGAATTGAATCGGCGACCTTTTGGTGCACGGGACAACACTCAACCAACCGAGCCACACCGGCTGCCCAGTGTGATGTTTTTGAAGTTGATCCATGTTGTAGCGTGTTGAGTGCTTCATTCCTTGTATGGCTGAATAATATTCCACTGTGTAGATGTGTTACTATTTATTTATCCATTCATTCATCAGTGGACATTTGGGTTATTTCCACCTCTTGGCGATTGTGACTCCTGCTGCTGGGAACACGGTGTACAAGTTTTGGTGTGAATGCGTTTTCATTTTTGTTGACCCAGATCTAGGAGTGGAATTGCTGGGTCATATGGTGACTCTTTGTGTAACTAATCGGGGGACCTCCAGGTTGCTTTCCAGAGCAGCTGCGCTTTCACATTCCATCAGCAGTGCAAGAGAGAATGCCAGTGTCCCCACCTCCTCAGCGCCACTGTGCCCATGTTCCTGAGCGCAGCCCTCCCCGCGGGCGTGAGGGGTGTCCCCGTGGGGCTTGATTGCATTTCCCTGGTGACTAATGACGCTGAGCGCCTTTTCACCTGCACACTTGCCGTCTGCATCTCCTCTGGGTGTCTATTCAAATCCTTTGCTCATTTCTCATCGGGTTACTTATCTTCTTCTTATTGAATTATAAGAGCTCTTTATTCTGGCTATTAATCCCTTACCACATATATGATTTGCAAATATTTTCTCCCATTCCGAGGGTTGTCTTCTCATGCTCTTAAGTGTGTCTTTTGTCGAAGAAAAGTTGTAAATGTGATAGAGTCCAACTTACGTGTTTTCCTCTGGTTGCTTGTGTTGTAGGGCTCCTAGCTAAGAATTCTCCCGGTCTCTGCAGCCACCTGTCCCTGTCCTCCCGGCGCGCCAGCCCCTCCCCCTGGCCACCCAAACCGTCCCCACTGGGGTTGGGGCGCCTGCCTCCAACTCTGCCCGGCCACCGGCAGGCTCTAGGGCAGCACCGCGCAGCCTCCATCAATGTTTAATAACGGGGCGCACGGAACCTTGGCAGGGTCGTGGGAAACCGCGCCCGGAACCACCTGCCCCTGGGTGGCGGCCACGCGGAGAGACCCCCCCTCGCAGGGCGCGCTCGGGGCGGAGAACCCGGGGCGCCGAGGACGGGCCCTCGCCCCCGTCCTGGGTGTTGGGGCAACTCAAACGCACGGCGTGGTCCCCGCCCCGCCTGGAACCGCTCGGGTTCCGGCCCAGCCCTGAGCCAACCCCGACCGGCCGGAACCGCCCGCGCCTGCCCCACGAGGCGGTTCCTGCCGAAACCAAAACACCCGGGAGGGGGGAGGGGGGAGGGGGGAGGGGGGCGGGGGGCGGGGGGCGGGGGGCGGGGGGCGGGGGAGGGGGAGGGAGGGGGAGGGGCGGGGGGAGGGGCGGGGGGAGGGGGGGGAGGGGGAGGGGCGGGGGAGGGGGAGGGGCGGGGGGAGGGGGGAGGGCGGAGGGCGGGGGGAGGGGACGGCAGGCCTCTCCTCTGCAAGTCTCCCAGTTCTTAGGGTTGGGGGGCTGGGGAGGTCACGGTCCGTTGACAAATGCCTGGCAGCTTTGGGGCAGGTCCTGGCTCTGCCTTCAGCTGGCTGTGCGGGTTCCCTGTGGGAGAAATGGGGCGCCTAACCCCCTTTGAGGGTCGTGAGAGGTGAGAGAGCCAGAACCCGGGAGAGCCCGCTATGGGAAGCTGTTGCTAATATTATCCTCCATAATATTAGAGCCATGGTTTGTTCAGGAGGACAGAGATTCATTCCACCCTGGCCCAGCCCACCAGGGGCTGGTCCTGCACCCCAGATTTGCTAGGTAGGGGGCCTGCGTCTCCCTTGACCGACCCCTCCCCCTCTCGCCCTGTCTCTCTCTGCATATCTCTGTCCTTTTGTCTCTGCTCTCTGTCTCTCCCAGTCTCTCTCTCTGTCCTATCTCACCTCCCATCTCTCTTTGTCTCTCTGTTTCTCACTGCTTCTGTCTCCCTCAACCCTGCTCCCAGGCTAGCCCTCCATCGGCCAGGTCAGCCCAGGCTGGCCAGTGTCTTTGGCCCAGGCCTCCTGCAACAAACCCAGATTCTAATCTCCCCCCTACCTTCCCCAGTGGAGCCAGCTCCAGGAAGCCTGGGGCACTCGCTTCTTGGAAGACCTAAACCACATAAGAATTGCTTTCTAACCCTGGAAGCCCAGCAGCTCAGCACCTAGTCTTGAGTCACAGGGTTTCCCCCACCCTGCAGTTTTTAGATGGGGAAACTGAGGCCGAAGTCATGAAGACCCATCACTGGTCATCTTAGTTCAGCTTCTGGGCTCTGAGGTTCTCTGCTGCCTTCCAGCCTACTGTCCTCTGGGCCTACCCCATGAGCAGTCAGCACAGATGGTGCCACAGGGACAGGTTGGGCGGTGACACCCCCACCCACCTCCTGGAGCGGGTTTCCCAGTGGCCAGTCTGGCAATTGGCCCAGGCCATGTCCCAGTGGCATTGATGGCTGTCTGGTGCAAGCCAGGAATGAGGACCAGACAGTGAGGTTTGAGACAGGACCAAGGAGGCTCTGGGGTCAGGGAACCCCACAGTGTTGCCACCCTCCCTGGCTTTCACCGTGGTGGGGATAGGGGCAAGAAGGGAACCTCAAGGCTTCTCGGGCTGAGGGTCCCTTCCTAAGAAAGGCCCCCAGGACTCCTGGGGGCCCCCAGCTTTGGATACCTCCCTCCGGCCTGGCCTTGACTCTACAATACTATGTCAGGCCCGGACCCTCCCAAGCTGGGACATCAACCCACACAAGGCAGGCCCTGAAAGTGACAAGGAATGAATGAACAAATGAGCAAGCAAAGACGTGACATGCAGAAAGGTAAGGTCATAAAATCCAAAACCTTAATTCTTAGCATACCTGGGGGCTTCCACCCCAGTCCCCATCTGAAGCTGAGAACTGAATAATACATTTCAGGGTGGGACATTTAATGACTTGAGTCCCCTCAAGCACACTGCGGTCAGGAACCTGTCAGGAGCCTGACACTCGGGGTTCTAATCCTTCCTCTGCCATCTGTCTACCTGGATGACCGTTTCACCTCCCTGAGCCTCAGTTTCCCTATCTGTAAAACAGATGTGGTGCCCGTGTCTCTGGATTGCTGGGGAAGTAAGTGGATCTGTGTGAAGCCCGGACAGGCCTACTGTCAACTGCGAGTGGTAAGCCTCCTCCCTCTGACAAGGATTTAAATTACAGAGATAAAATCAGTGAGAGAGACTGAAGGACAATGGTAGCATCTGGAGGAAGCTGACCACCTGATGACTCAGAAGGGCCCCTGAGTCTCCCTCCCTCCTCTTGGCCACCTGTCCCTTTCAGCCTCTCTTTTACCCAGATCCCTTTGCTCCCAGAGCCTCAGTCTCCCCCCGGCCCCCATGAAATGGGACCAAACAGGGGTCCTTGATTCTCTTCACCATCCCCACCCAATCCACCAGTGAAATTGTTCCCAAATCCAACCCCTTTTCATCACCTGGTCCAGCCCCGTCATCATCTCTGGGACCAGTACAGGCACTGCCTCCCTGGTCTCCTCGCTTCTACTCTCCTCCCCCACAGACTCATCTCTCCATGGTGGCTGGAGTCAGATTCATTCTTCCCCTCTCCAGAATGTGCAGTGGCTCCCTTCTCTATCAGGGTGAAAGCCAGAGTCCTCCCCTTGGCCACAAGGTCCAAGGCAGCTGGTCTTGCTGCCCTTACGTCCTCCCCCTCACCCCTTGCTCCACTCAGGCCTTCTCAAAGCTCCTCCAACAAGTCAGACACTCTTCTGCCTCAGGGCCTTTGCACAGGCTGTGACTTTGCCTGGGACCATTTTCACCAAGACGCCCAAATTTCTCTCTCACCTCCTTCAGGTCTCAGCTCAAATGTCATACCCGCCCACATGCCCTTTCTTCCTCTCCTGCCATCAGGAGTCTGTATTTTGTTCTAAGCAGTGTCAAATCAATGTACTCAAAATAATCAGCCCTGGCCTGTCTTGCTCAGTGGTTAGCTCACTGGTCTGCCCACCAGAGGGTCGTGGGTTCGATTCCCTGTCAAGGGTACATACTTGGGTTGTGGGTTCAATCCCCAGCCCCAGTCAGGGCATGTGAGGGAGGTAACCAATGGACATGTGTCTCTCTCGCATTGATGTTTCTCTCTCTTTCCCAACCCCCTCTCTCCCTTCCACTCTTTTTAAAAAACAGTGGAAAAAATATCCTTGGGTGAGAATGAACAAAATAAGTAAATAAATAAATAAATAAAATAAAATAAAAATCACACTGATAATAAGAGTAATTTACCAGGAGCCTCCTGTGCAGCAGGCCCTGGGCTGAGGGCTGGAGACACAACTGGAGACAATTGTGATATATCCCTACTGTTGTGGGAGTCATGGTCTGGGGCAGGGAGGGAGCTGGACAGCATGAATAACATGGGACACCGGCCAGAATTGGCAGGAGAGCTTGTCCAGATTAGGCAGCTGCTGAGGGCCTCCTGGAAGCGGTGGCATTGGGGCTGAGGCCCTGAGGGGCTGTGGAGGGAGATGATGTGGGAGGGCAGCAAGGCTAGACCTCATTGGGTCTTGGGGGCCTTGAGGAGGGCCTTGGTCTTCACATTAAGAGCCGTGGGGCACCCTGGGAAGGCCTCAAGGTGGGTGATAGGGTTTGGTACGTGTCTCTCAAAGGAAAGACATGACCCCCATGTGGCCAATCTGGTGGCCATGTGTTTCCCACCAGTTCACAGATGGGGAAACTGAGGCTCAGAGAGGTGAAGTCACTTATACAACCAGGAGCCTGTGATTTTCTTCCCCCACTCCCATGTGGCCCAGTTGCAGATGGGGCATTATCGGCTCTGCTTTACAGGCCAGGTGCTGTCTCTCCTCAAGTCCCCTGAGAATGGAGTCAGCCTTCCTCCGCCCCCCTCTGGCGTGTCTCGCCAAGTGTCTTACGTTATTCATACTTTGCACCCGATGTCCCTCCCCCAAGCAAACTTACTGGGGGACTTTCTCACAGGGAGGAAATAGCACAGCCAGTTTCACAAGTGGGTGGCCAAAGCCACAGGCCTGGTTTTGGTTTGCAAATAGCATCCAGCTCCAACTGCCTGCTGCAGCCCTAAGAGGTTTGCTGAGCCACTACCCAGGGCTGGCTGGTATTGTGAGAGGAACAAGCCAAGAGCCTGCTGTCCAGGCCGGGAGGGCACCCAGGCCCAGGGGTGGTCAGGATCCAGTGCAGTGAGCCCTTGTCCCCACTCAGCCTTGATCATTTCAATCAGCTGATGCTTACTTCATGCTTTGCTGAATTAGCGCTTTTTTTCTTTAACTCAGACTTTTTTAATGAGGTATGCCTGTTCTTTTTGAACTAGCACATTTTGTTCTCCCAGTGAGCATCTATTAAACGCCTCTGTGTACCAGACTGTGTACCAGGCGTTCCCTCATTTAATCATCCCAATTGTCTTATATAAGTCAGTGAGTGAGTTTTCCTGGGGCTGCTGTAACAATTGACTGTAACCTGGTATTTAAAACAACAAAAAAATTTCTCTCCCAGTTCAGGGGACCAGAAGTCCAGAATCAAGGTGTGAGCAGAGCTGGATCCTTCTGGAGGTTCTGAAGGAAAGTCTGTCACAGGCCTCTCAGTTTCGGGGGGCTGCTGACCCTTGGCTTATGGCCACATCATTCTAATCTCTTCCTCTGTCTCCAAATGACCTGCTTCCTGTCTCTCTTTGTCTCCTTTTCTCTCTTATAAGAATACCTGTCACTGGATTTAGGATCACTGTAATCCAGGATGATCAGCAGTTGAGCATCAACCTAGGATCCAGGAGATCGGGGTTCGATTCCTTGTCAGGGCACATGCCCGGGTTGTGGGCTAGGCAGCCTATCATTGACTCTCTCATCATTGATGTTTCTATCTCTTTCCCCCTCCTTTCCTCTTTCTGAAATCAATAAAGATATGCGGGTTTTTTTTAAAAAAAGATCTGCAAGTAATTACATCTGCTGTGCCCCTTTAAGTTCATGTTCTAAAGTTCTGGGAAGACATATCTTTGAGGGGGCCACAATTCAACCCTCCCCTGGCAGGTATTATCAGCTCTACTTTACAAGCCAGGAAACAGGCACAGAGAGGTGAAGTCACTGATCTGAAGGGCTAGGACTTAAACCCCAGCTGCCTGGAGCCTGGATTTACTCATGTCACTGTTCCACCTGTGTGCTAGGTCCTTGGGGAACAGAGAGGAACAAGAATTGCAGCATCAGCAATGTGGCCTTTGAACCTCAGGCTCCCAGGTACTCCATGGATTAGAGTGGGCTGTGTGGTGTCCTCCAAAAGACATGTCCACCTGGACCTGTGACAGTGACCTTATTTGGAAATGGGGTCTTTGAAAATGTCATTAAGGCAAAGATCTTGAGGTAAGATCATCCTGGATTTAGGGCCCTAAACCCAATGACAAATGTCATTAAGGTAAGAAAAAGGAAAGGGAGATCTGAGATAGAGGAGAAGGCCAGGTGATGACAGAAGCAGAGATTGGAGTGGTGCTGCTACAAGCCAAGAAACACTAAGAATTCCCCAGAAGCCAGAAGAGAGGCCTGAGATGGACTCTCCCTCAGAGCCTCCAGAAGGAGCCAGCCCTGTTCACACCTAGATCTTGGACTTCTGGCCTCCAGAGCTGTAAGGGAATAAATTTTTGTTGTTTTGAGCCAGTTTGTGGTACTTTGTTTTGGTAGCCCCCAGGACACTCCCGAACTTCCTCCCATCCCAGATAATGGTCCCCCTGCCCTCCCCAGCCCAGAGAGGGCAATGGCTACACCCGGACACTCTGGTCAGGAGGAAGGAGGCATGCAGTTTTCTTTTGGGCATTTTAGGGGGCTGTGGGCTGTGGACTCTAATGTGCTTAGAAACTCCAGATGCTTTTCAAAGTGTAGGAACCATCCACCCTTCCTTCCCCAGGCATGCATGAGTTTCTTGTATGTCTGCAACTTGGAAAACACTGGTAGTGTTGGATTTTGTAGCTTTTGCTAATCAAGTGCATCTAATTGGTGTTTCAATTCACATCTTTCTTATTTCCAATTGATGCTAAACATCTTACTGCACATGTTTCCTCCTCCGGGTTCTTCATGGGCTTTTTATATACGTTTGAGACTATTCCTCTGTCAGTTTTGTATATTGCAGATATCTTCCCCTAGTTGTTGTTTTTTCGTTTGTGGGTTTTGTTTGTTGTTAGTTTGTTTTTGTGTCTTCCCCTAGTTTGTAACTTGCCTTTTAATTTTCTTCAAGGTGCCTTTTGATTAACAAAGTCCAAATCTCAATATATGCAAATTGATCAATCTTTTCTTTCTTTTTAAAAAAATATGTTTTTATTGATTTGAGAGAGAGAGAGAGGAAGGGAGAAGGAGAGAGGGAGAAACATCAATGAGAGAGAACCATTGATTGTCTGCCTCCTGCACACCCACTACTGGGGAATCAGGCCCGACACCTGGGCGGTACTGGTTTCAGAAATGAGGAGGCGACCGCTCAGTGCGTGGGACAGTGCTCAACCAACCGAACCACACTGGCCAATCTTTTCAAATATAGATTATGTCTGTTGGCTCTTGTTTGGGATCTTGTTTTCTGATCCTTAGATTGACTACATTTTCTACCAATACATTCAAGCTTTATTTTATTATATTCTTGCATGTAATCCCTTTACCCACTTGAAATAAAGTTTTGTGTATGATGTGGCATAGGATCCAATTTAATTGTTTTCAACATGGACTCTTACTTCCCGGGTCCTTTCATGAGATAACCTCCCATTCCCACTGCTGGGTCAGACCCTCTCCATCTTGTAGCAAAATTCTTTACTTGCATCTGGTGTCTGTAGACATTTAATTCCAATCCATTGGTCTGGTGCCAATGTCCCTATGACTCAATTACAGGCTTTGTAATGGGTCCCAGTATCTGGTAGGACAGGTAACACCACCTTATTCTGAAGAAGTGTCCTGACTGCAACCCTCTGCTCTTCCATGTAAATTTTGGAATCATCAAGTTCCAGGGGAAAAAACAAAAACATCTTTTGACTTTGATTGGGATTGTGTTAAAATGTCACATGGGGGAATAAGTGTCTCTGAGCCCCCACCTCCCTGTCCATGAATATGGTAAATCTCCATCTCCACTGCTTCCCGAGTATCTCTGAATACAGCTGTGTCTGTTTCCCTGCAGGGCTGAGAGCACCATCTGCCTCATTTCTTCCCCTTTCCTGATGCAGGGGAGCCTCCATCGGACCTGTTTCACCAGGTCATTCTTTTCTCACTGCGTAACTTACTCCACCTGAGGTTTTTGGGTGGGCCCGCTTTCACACAGCTGGCATCTTCCTCTGCCTGTTTAGGGATGTGTGTCAAGTTCATTTTAAGTTCCTGGCTTATCTGTCCTGTTCCTGCTTCTGATGGAAGCTGTGCTTCAGTGATTTTTTCTGGTGAAGCGATGGGTTTCTCCAGATCTGATCATTTGGATTTCAGCCCATTTCCACAGGGACATCAATAACAAGGCCAGTGCCAGTCCCCCAGTCTCAGGGAATGGAGTAAAACCCCAGTTGCCCTAAAACCTCAGGTCACCACTTGTCACTCCCCCTGTCCCCGCCTCACCCAGCATCTCCAGGGGAGGCAGTCCCTGGAAGGCGGTCACTCTGTGTCCTGCAAGTGCCCTTCCCAGGGGTGAGAAGGGGCAGTCCCTGCGCTGGTCATTCCAGCTGAGCTGCCAGCAGTTGTGTGGGTGTGTACAGAATGTTCCCACAATGTCATGGGAATGCCAGGAGCAGAATTCCCAGCTGCCCCCTGGAGGCCACCTGGTACCTCCTTCTCAGGCCCCAGATATTCTCAGAGTTTTCTCAGCATGCTCCACTCTGGGCAGGCCTCCCGGAGGATCTGAGATTTTCCTCTATCCTGGATATCCGGGCCTGGAATTAGCCCAGGTGCCCAGAAGTCATTTTAAAACAATGTGTGTCATGGAAACTTTCAAATTTGCCCTGCAGTCGAAAACACATAGTGACCTGTGGGCTGTCCCCAATCCACAGGGCCCAGGTGGTGCTGACCTGGTTTCCTCGACACCCTCTCCCCTTGACCTTATTAGGTTCCTGCTAATCTCAGGGTCAACTGAGACTCCAGATGCTTCTCACAGGACAAGCCACCTCCAAAACCCATATCATCCCTGTGGCCCACAGGAAACTGGGGTCCTTTTTACTCCTCAGCACCTACGCCCCAGCCTTCAGGGTCCTGCCTCTTCCTCCTCATCCTCAGGGTTCCACTAGTGTCATGGCTTGGGAGCTGTAGGTTGGCTGTTCTGGGCCTCAGTTTCCCCACCTGTATGCAAGAGAGGTCCCCATCTGAATGGGGGCCAGAGAGGAGTCCATGGGCCAGATTTGGGGGTTGGGATTAATGGCCCACGAATTTTTTTCTGCTTCCCCCTCTTTGTCTCTGTTACTGTCTCCCTGTCTCTCTGTCTCTCTATTTCCCTCTGTCTGTTCCTGTCCCTCCACTGTCTCTCTGTTTCTCTTTCTCCTATTTCTCTCTCTGTCTCTCTGCCTCCCTGTGTCTTTCTACTGCCTCTCTGTTTGTGTTTTCTCTGTCTCTCTGTGTTTCTCTGTGTCTCCCTCTGTCTCCCACTGTCTGTCTCTCTCACAGGTAGATTGGGCCCCCTGTCTGATCTCCCCCCGACCTCTATATCCGAGTGGGATGAGCCACTGTTGAACCTCCAGTGAATGGTTGATGGACTGGACTTTCAAATGAGACCTGGCCACCTTGTCGGACTCTGTTCATCCCCCCACCCCAGGGGCTATATTGCTGAGTTCCCAAAGTGGTGTTCCAGGTCCCCTTAGTGAGCCAGAAGCTCCCCCATTGGTCACCCTGAGTCCAACGTTGGTGACCAGAGACTCCAGGTTGTCAAGACATTGGTCTGGGTTCCTCACCGCCCCCAAGATTGTTCTAGAACAGCAGCCCCACGATTGGACTTGTCAAGAGGCAGCCATGCACTAGAGCATGGCCTGGACAGCACTGTTGCCCCATAGGGGTGGCCCCAGCCAGCAGAGACTCTCTTGCCTGTAAAGTAACAACCCAAACATTTGGACAATGACTTACCTTAGCATAAAACAAAAACACAGCTGAGAATCAAAAGATACCAAATCAACCTCAGGATTTATTTATCCCAGCCCAAAAGCACTGACCCCACCTCAGGCCACAGGAGGGGGTTATCACCCCCATGCACAGAGAGGGAAACTGAGGCAGTATCTGTGTGCACAGCTGGGACAGCCATAATACCTCCACTTCTAAATTGACTGCTTTACCTTTTTTCTTAGTTTATATAAAACTTCATATATAGCATATTTATATTTTCTTGTTTCTTTTTCCCTCCTTCTCCCTCCCTCCCTCCCTCCCTCCCTCCCTCCCTCCCTCCCTCCCTCCCTCCCTCCCTCCCTCCCTCCCTCCCTCCCTTCCTTCCTTCCTTCCTTCTCTGTTAATCCTCACCTGCAGATATTTCCCCATTGCTTTTTCAGGGAAAATGGAAGGGAGGGAGGGAGGGAGGGGAGAGAGAGAGAGAGAGAGGAACAGCGATGTGAAAGAGACACATGGATTGGCCGCCTCCCGCGCACCGGCAGTCTGGGCTTTAGAGGGCGGGGTATGACGGATGTTCCTTTCCATTCTCCCAGAGCCACGATCAGAAACAGCAGTTTCCAAAACAGAAGAGTACGTAGAAAGCACTTAGGTTTTGCTCTTACGTTGTCTTTTCCCTCACAGTCTCAAAAGAAAATATCCTAGCACAGTGATTTTCAACCAGTGTGTGTACCACAGTAATTTTTAAAACATGCAATACCTGACTGTTGAGTCAGGGGCACTGACCTCTTTCTCTCAGATAAAATAAAAAAATGACAGCAGCCAACACAATAGCCTTCTGGTGTGAATGAACCAAAATTATAGCTTTTTTTTGGTGTCAGGTTGGCACAAAATATATTTTTTGGTGTGCCGCATAATTTTAGTAATTAGTTTACATGCCATGAGATGAAAAAGGTTGAAAATGGCTGTCCTGGAACTTTTTAAAGGGTGTAACTCACACGTAATAGAGTACATCTGGGTGTGCTTGGACAAATGCATCCAGTCCTGGAACTGGCCATCCAGATATAATGTTCCCACTGTCCAGAAAGTTCCACTGTGGCCCCAGCGCAGCCAATCCCCTCCCCCACCCGAGTCCCCAGCGATGAACCCCGGGTGGCGAGCACGTGGCCTTTGCCGGCTGGATACAGTGAGTTTCAGATTCCCTGAGCGGGAGCTGGGGGCTCCTCCTGCCACAGTCCCCCAGGGGCCCATGTCGCTCTGCAGCAGGCGAGGTAACATTTTACAGCCGGTGCTACGGGGGTTAGAGAAGATGGGCCAGCAGGGCCAGTGGACCCCATTCTGGGCCTCCATCTTCTCACATCAAAAGTGAAAGAAAGATGGGTTTTGCTATAGGACTAAATGTTTGTGTCCCTGAAAATTTCATAACCTGAAACCCTGATTCCAATGTGATGGTGTTTGGAGGTGGGGCCTCCGGGAGGTGATGAGGTCATGAGGTGGAGCCCCATGATGAAATGAGTGCCCTAATAAAGAACCCCCAGACAGTGCCCTTTTGCTACGTGAAGACACAGCAAGAGGGCAGCCAGAGCCCTGATCTTTGACTTCCAGCCCTCAGAACGGTACGAAATAAATGTCTGTTGTTTAAGCACTCAGCCTTTGGTATTTTTGTCATAGCAGCCTGAGCTGATTAAGGCCCGCCACATCCCGGGGTCACCACGAGTCCTCAACCAGCAGCTTCTTCCCCCTGAGCCTCGGTTTCCCTGAGATACTTATGGAACCAGCCTGGTGGGGCTTTTGTGGCCATTAAATGAGATCTCTTCCAGCAAGTTTCGGCTGGGCAGTCACAGATATTAGTGTCTATTATTATGTGGTTGCTCTTGTGGCCAATTCAGCCCTGGTTCTTGGTCTTGAGAGTTGCCAACTAGGGATCCCAATGCTCTTCTCTGCCTCCTGACGCCACCCAGCAGCCACATCCCATGCCTTCTGTTCGGTGTCCCCCAAGGTAGCCATGGCAACATGGGTTGGAGGGTGCACTAGGCAGGCAGGTGACTTGGGAAATTCCAGGGCAGAGGTGGTGTCAGGCACTGTTCCCCCCAGCTCGCGGCCTGGGTCGAGGATGCACTAGGGCTTTTGTCCTTCCCCCTGTGGGCAGTTGAGGACATCTCACCCTGCCCGACTTCCCAGGCAACCCTGGCCACCCAAACTTAGTTTTGTCAACTATATGCTGGAACCTGCAAATTGTCAAAGGGAGCTGGCGGCGACACAAAGATAGCCCCTGAAATCATCCTGTTCCCTACCACCCCAGAACCTTTGTGCACACTGTGCCCTCTGTACGGCACTCGCTGCCCTCTGTTTGTACAAATCTACTCTTCCAGGTCTCTGACAGATATCACTTCCTCCAGAAAGCCTTCCTGGACCACATGCAGGGGTCCTAGCACTGGGTGTCGACCTTTGGCAGGTCTTGTCCAAGTTATAATTTTGCGCTTATGGTGATGACTGGATTAATATGCATCTCCCTTGTTGATGAGGAGTTCTGGGCAAGCGGGGATAGAAGTACCTGGCATACATTATGTATTCAATAAAGAGTGGTAGAATCAATCATTTAATTCAATAACTATTTATTAAATCCCATCTTTCATTCATTCATCTGCTCTTTACTGAGCAGTGCAGGGCACCAGGCTGGGCTCTGGATGCTGGGGATATGCTGTGAATGAAGAAACCAGGCCCCTGCCCTCCTGCAGGACCCTTGTGGTCCAGAGGCTCTTGCTGATGTTCTAGTGAAATTCTCGAATAATGGAGCCATTCTTGTCACACCAGCCCTGTACCTGTTCACCAGAGACAGGCGATGAATCTATGAGCCAATCAGGCCTTACTTGAGTCCAGTTTTCCCATCCTGGGAAAGACAAGGATGATGAACCTCAGGGCTATGAGATATCAAGTACTCTCTCTGAGCCTGGGCTGAGGTCCCCTCAGGATCTTCATAACCTCTCATGGTGGGGCTTCACTCTAGGGGGGCTCAAAATTAGCAAATAAACATCTAGGCCCTCAGTTAATTTTGAATTTCACATAAACAACCAAGACATTTTTAAAGTATAAGTGTATCCCAAATGTTGCATGAGATACAGTAAAATAATTTTTTTTCATTGTTCACCTGAAATTCAAAGTTAACTGAGTGTCCTGTATTTTATCTGGCAACCCTGATCTGTTGTCATGCCCATTTTACAGATAAGAAAGTGGAGGCACAGAGAGGTTAAGTGATGTGCCCCAGGTGGCACAGCCAGGATGAATAGAGGGAAGATAGAAGCCAGACCATGGAACCCAATGCCTTTAGCACTCAATTTCTGTCTCCAAATAGCCCAAGACTGCGTATGAGGTCCTGAGTGAGCAAAAGCTCCACCTGGCCTGGGTCAGGAGTCCCCTCCTCGTTCTCACTCCAGGTGCCGGAGGCAGCCGAAGGGAGGGGTTCCAGGGCCAGTGCCTCTGGGAAACCTGCAGGGAAACTCATCCCATGGGTCATCTGGACTCTGGCACCTAACAGAGGGCGGCCGGTCCTCTGTAAACAGGTGGTCTCATGTCACTGTAAACAGCTGGTGTCTAGAGTTGTTGTCATAGTGCCCAGGTCTAGGTGTGACTGCCCTGTGACTCGATACCCTGCCACTAGTCCCTGTCACTGGATACTTGGTAAACAGTGTTCGGAGGCTGGGCAGCAGTGCCCTGTCTGGTTGGTGAGGTGCAGGGCCAGGGGCCTCTCAGGCTTAAATCCAGGTCTTGACCTCCCCTCAGCAGTCAATGCTTGCTTTGTTCTGATGCTAAAAATAAACACCCGTCCAGATACCTGTTACTTCTCAATGGTCCCTCTTAGTCACCAACCTGCCCTGATATTTCTCAACTGGTTAACTGAAAGTTCTCTTAACAGCGTTCCGATTCTTTGTAACAATGAATCCTGATACTTTGTTACCTCACCCAGGGGCTGGCCTACGACAGCTCTGCTCATGACCTAGAAATGGCTTTCACACTTTTAAATAACTGAAAACAGACCAAAAGACGATATATTGTGACAAATCAAAACTATATGCAATTCATAGTTCAGTATCCACAAATAAAGTTTTATTGAGATCCAGCCATGCCCACTCACTCGTGTGTTGTCTGGGGCTGCTTTCAAGTGAGCAGAGTTGAATAGTTACAATTAGAGACAGCATGGCCCGCAAAGCTTCGAATATTAATTATCTGGCTATTTATAGAAAGAGCTTGTTGATTCCTGTTCTAACTCTTGGGCAGTCCTTGTCCCCTGTGCTGCACTCAGCATCCTGTTAGTGGTCAGTGGCCCACAGTGTTCATATACTGTGCAAACAGCAAGTCCCTTTACTTTGTAAGAGTCGCATTCCGCTCGATATGCTGCCATGCTTGGTGCAGTGAGTATTTGGTCTCTGACAGAAGTTAATATGTCTTGAGATTGTGTGAACGGTCAACACTGGGAAACCAACCAAGACTAGATGCAAAGGGTCGCTGAGAATTAGGCAAAGGAGAAAGGAGGTATCTTGCCCCTCTTGGGCAGGACCAGGAACTCTGAGCTGAAGAGCTAGGCTTTCTCCTGAGGGCGCTAGGGAGCTATGTCTGGAGTGGGAGCAGAGCATGGATATATGGACAGAACCTCTTGTGACTTTGGACTCCCCATCCATGCTGTGGGTTGAGGTGACCAGAATATGGACCTCTCTAGGCCTAGGGTCTGGAAGGAAAGATGCTGCAGATTGTGATGGGAGGGTTCATAGGAGAGGCCAGTGCACGGGTAACTAAGCAGGGCCTTCCGTTCCCCCACCACTACCCCAAACACCAATCAGCCTCCGGAAGAGGGAGATAGCAAGAATTTGGGGGCCAGAGGTGAGGCAGGGGCCCTCTCCCTTAGGGGGACATGCTCTGGATTCCCGCAATCTCTTTTGCTGTGGTGCGTTCGTTGCACTCTGGCTGCAGCTCCACACTCTCAGAGCTCCCATTAGGGAGGCAGTGACCCACCAATATGTTCTTTTTTAAATTTAACCCTCACCCGAGGATATTTTTTCCGTTGCTTTTAAAAGAGAGTGGAAGGGGGAGAGAAAGAGAGAGAGGGAGAGAAACATCGATGTGAGAGAGACACATCGATTGGTTGCCTCCTGCACTTGCCCCAACCAGGGCTGGGGATCAAGCCTGCAACCGAGGTACGTGCCTTTGGCTGGAATCAAACCCAGGACCCTTCAGTCCGCAAGCCAATGCTCTGCTCTAACCACTGAGCAAAACTGGCTAGGGCCCACCAATATGTTCTAATCATGAATTCTAAAGCACAAGGGAAGAGCCGAGAGAGAAAAAGGAGCAGCTTTGGTCAGGGAGGCTGATGGGCCTCTGAGGAGGGGACGTTTGGACTTAGACCTGAAAGAGGAGAAGGTGAAGGCTTTGTGGGGAGTGAGGGAAGGGCTGTCTGGGCAGAAGAAACTGCATGTGCAAAGGCCCTGAGGTGGGACTGAACCTGTTGTGATGGAGGCTGTGGGGGATGGGCCACGTGGGACCTCATGGCTTTTGGGGAGGGTGTGTAAGAGATCTGAGCCTCATTTCACAGACCCTGTAGCTGCCCTTGGTTGGGGCACTAAGACACTAGCAAAAAACGTCCACTGCACTGCCTGGGCCTTAGAGTATCTCTGGCGCATTCCACAAGCCAACCAGCCTGGCATGGAGCTGATGTGAGCTGAGATCAGAATGGCCACTGGCCTGGGCAGGAAAGTTCCCAAAACACATGGGCCTCTGGGTCAAGTAAAATGTCTTGCCTGCTCTTCTAAACCACAGAGATTGGCAGGTCCTGAGGGTGATACGCCAGCAGGAGGCACCTCCTGGGGAATAAGCCTGGCAGGGACACCTGGGCCAGCTCCAGAAAGTCAGCACGTAGGAAACATGGTCTCATGTTTCTGGTTGGGTGTTGTTGGGCTCCTGCGAGGTCTCAGCCCTGGCAGCCAGATACAGATGCCCTCAGCCCATGGGGTCAAGACTGTCAGATAAAGGTGGGTACTAGTGGTGAGGTTTTGAAGAATGAATAGAAGCTTGCCAGCAAGAGAAAGGCATCCAGGAACATGCAGGAGGCTCCAGTTTGGTCTCATCTGGCCTCCATGGCTGAGTGGCCCCAGACTGTCCCTGACCCTCAAGTGTTTCTCCCACTCGATGGGACAAGGAAAAGGCTCTGGGATCAGACCAGCCCAGGTTTGAATCCAGGCTTTTCCACTTTCTGGGTGACTGGGCAAGTGAGGCCACACCAAAATTGGTTCCAGTTTACAGAAGGATAAACTGAGACTTACAGAGGGAGGCCACCCATCTTAGGATGCAGATGAAGTCCAGGCCTTTGGTCTAGACTTGGGGCAGGGCAGGGGGCAGTTGAGAATCATGAGGGGAGTGACTCATGCGAGACCATTATTCTGAGGCCTGAGAGCTGGAGAGGAGGGGAGGGAAGAGCAGCCTGGCCAGTGGTTATAGCAGGTGCAAGTGCCCTGAAGTAGGAACTTATTTGGCAGCCTCAAGGGACAGCAAGGAGGCAAGGGGCCGGAAGCTGATGAGCAATGGGTGGATGGGCAGATGGAAAGAAAGGACAGTGGGGTGATCACAGGGGCCATGCAGGGTCTGGGGACCAAGAGGAGCCATGGTGGGTTTGGAGCAGGGAAGAGATGGAATCTACAGTGACCACTGGCAGCTGAATCTGGGTGGACCTGGGGATTCAGAGACCTCGGGTGGCCATACAGGCCCCTCTCTGTGGGCACCGGCCAGGACAAACCAGCCCATGGCAGCCTAGGCCTGTAGTGGCCAGCACACACCACTGTCCACTGCTGACAGACACCCATGCCAATACCAAACCCAGACTTGCCATGCATGGAGCAAGGCATGCCTGCTTCCCACCTCGGCTGAGATGTGTAGACCCACACGCGAGGTACCTGTAACATGTGTGCACACACCTCTGGGTAGCTCCACCAGCAGGCCGACGCACAAACACACAGGCATACACTGTCAGCACTGCCTCTTTCCAGGCCACCTGAAAGCCACTCTCCGCCGCCTGGCCACATCATGAGGAAGCTCAGGAAGTGCTGCTGGGGGCTCCCTCGAGAGCTAGCTTCCTGTTTTCAAAGCGGCTGGGAACTGCTGACGGAATGTTCTGGAGGCCTGCCTTCCCGCCCCGCACTGCCTCAGCAGCCCCCCCATCCAGCTCCACAGACTTTGCATCCTCTCTGTGCCCACCACTGACCCTGTCCTACAGTGAGATCAGGTTCCAGATGAGGAAACTGAGGCTCAGAGAGGTGCTGCCACTGGCCCAGGGCCACACAGGAAAAAGAGGTGGTGTAGGGAGTCCGGACCCTGAGCTCTAACCTGCCTTCCTCTGGAGCACTGTGCCTGGGGTCAGGGGTTAACAGATAGGGAATCACCCCTCTTGCCTGTACTGCGGCTCCCAGGCTCCAGGGTCGCCCCAACGCAGTTGCAGGCTTTCCTGCTTGGTGGATGCAACCTTCCCCTACTCACCATCCCCCCACCCATCTCACCCATCTGTGTCCCCAAAAGAAGGCCCATCTATGTCACAGACATTAATGGAGCATCAGCTGCAAACAAAACAGGCCCAGTCCCACCCTCCGGGGCTGGTGGTGGGGGCAGATACCCAGCCTAGGAGCAAATAAACAAACACGGCTGCAACTGCCCCCTCTTATTTCACTCCAGCTGCCTTGCCTGCTGTGGTTGCTACTCACAGGCTATTCCCTCTACCCGGAATGCCTAGCTACCTGGTGAACTCCTCTTCATCAAAGCCCCAACTCTAATGTCCTCCCCTTTTGGAAACCATCCCAAGACCCACCAGTCCCCATCCTTCCCTCTGACTCCACAGGGCTGTCGGTACCTGTGGCTTCCACCACAGTGTCCTTGGGACTCTGTTCTGCTGTCCTTGTCATCGTGGCAAGATGACTTATCGTCGCCTCCAGGCCTATTATCACCTCCAGGGAGCCTCAAAACTCCCAGGATGATTGGCTCAGCCAAAGTCACATGCCCATCCCTGAACCAATTCTTGTGTCTGTGGTGACAAAAGGCTCTAATTGACCAGATTCGACCACATGTCCACATTTGAAGCTTGGAAGGGGACTTGGCTCCTTTTGCTCACTAAAGGCAGACAGGGAGAGTAGATGCCCCCAAGACTTGGAGGTTCCTGCTTGCCCCATCTTAGCTGGGGTGGGGGGAGGGCTTGGGCAAGACACCTGTTCTCTGTGCCTCAGTTTCCCCACCTGTGAATCAGGCTCAGCAGGGCTGAGGTGTTGAGGCACAGAGGTGTCCTCCCCTCCCCAACCTGCTGTGGTGGGGGGCCCTGTTTACCCTGCATCCCCCATTCTTCATTGTTCTTCTCTGTGAATCCCCCAGACAGCTGCCCAGTGTGGCAGACACCGATGGCCGCCTGCTGAGACACCCATTCCTCCTGGGCCCCTTGCCCAGCCTGATGCTTTCTGGGGACTTTCCTGGCCTTCTTTAAACAGCAAAAATAAGGTGGGGAAGACTCCAGGGCAGGGAAAACGAGGGTGGAGGCCACGTGGGCAAGTTTGTGCACACCCTGGCATAGGTTCGATCCCACGTCCTGTCCCTCCCCATAACATGGAGGCCGCAACCACTTCCACTGGAGTGTGGGGGGGGTCTGCACGTGAACACCTCTCAAGCCCTCAACCAGGGCTGTGGGCGCCCAGCACTGAGGTGAGCACGGTCATTACTGTTGTACCTGTTTGGACAGGTGTTAGCATTCTTGATGCATGTGTGCCTGAGTTCACTGGCCCATTTCTGTGTATCTACATGCATATGTGCATGTGTGTGCTTCTGCATGTGTGTGTGCATGAGGACTGTCCTGTGTGTAGAATCCTGCGGGCCTAAGAGGCAGAGAGACCCAGCTCCTTGCTGGAAAAGATGCATCTGTTGGAGAACTCCCTGGGCAAAGGCTGGAGGGCTGGGAGATAGTTGGGTGCAAGGAACAGTACAGGGGTACAGGGAACAGCAGGAGGCTGCAGGGAACAGCAGGGGCACAAGGTCAGGAAGGCTGAGGGGGTTGGGGAGCTGCGTGAGTGAGCCTGGGCAGCTTTGGCTGAGCTGAGTTTTTGTAGGAAGTGACATCAATCCTGAATTATTCATTGAGAACCTACTCTGTGTGCCCTGAGCTAGGGACACAGCACGGCTTTAGGGTAACAGAAAACACCACAACAAGTAAATATATAACTCAGGGGGAAGATCCAGAAGCAAGATGCATCAGGAATGGTAGGGGACCTCAGGGACACTTTGGCCTAGAGACCAGAAGAGTGTCCTGAGGAGGTGATGTGTGATCTGAGGACTGCAGGAGAGAAGGTCCTGGATGATCTGGGGAGAGGAAGCTCCAGGTGAAAGGCACAATAGGTGCAAAGGCCTTGAGGTGAGGATGAGCTGGCAGAGGGGCCCCATTCAGGAAGATCTAAGCCCACAGCAGGGAGGGGAGGCATCAGGGGGCATCCCTGGCAGGGAGCAGGGCCACTGGGACAGGCTGTCCTGTAACTGGAACCCAGCAGGAACTTGTTCCCCCTCCTGTCCACCCTCAGCACACCCTGCTTAGGACAGAATGTGCTGGGAGGAGAGGCCAGTGGTGGCTTGTGTCTGGTGGCTGGAGCAGGGTGGCAGGAGGATTCCTGAACAGCAGCCCTGCTGGGCCCCCTGCCAGCAAGGGCGGAAAACAAGCAGTGGAAGCTCTGCCTGTCTGTCACCCCTTACTCTGGGCCTGGCCTAGCCACAGCAGGCAACGGAGATGGTGAAAAGGTCAGAGACTGACAGAGACAGAGAGATAGTGAGCCAGAGACAGAGATAGAGAGGTAGTAAATGAGAGAGACAGAGATGCAGAGATGGTGAGAGACAGAGACAGATAGTTAAAGTCAGAGACTGAGAAAGACAGAGACAGAAGGATATTGAGAGAGACTGAGATAGCAGTGAGAGCCAAAGACAGACTCTGAATGGGTGCCAGGTCTGATTTGGGGGTCCTGGGAACAAGTACAAGGCAGTGATACTCTCACTCCCACCAGAAACTTTGTTTACACCAGAGTAGGGAGGGAGTCCCCTCTGGTCACTCACTCGGTTGACAACCCCCTTCACACCTGTTATGCTGGAGCCAAGGACACAGCTTTAACCTAGCCCTGTCCTCAAAGGCCCAGACAAATAAGTGAATATTTAAATAGGAATTCAGAGAGTGATGAAGGCTATGAAGACAATAGGACAGAAGGATGGGAGAGGGAGTGAAGGGGGCCATGGTGACATCAGCCAAGAGGTTGGGGTGTCCCTGAAAAGATGAGGCTGGGAATAAAGAAGAGCCAGCCATAGGGAAGAGCCTTCAGCAGAAGGAACCTATGCAAAGGCCCTGTGGTGGGAACCAGCCTAGGGTGTTTGAGTAACAGCCAGGAATGGAAAAGGAGCTAGAAGGAGAGATAGGTGGGAGGTCTTAGGAGCCTGGGGAGGGGTGGGATTTTATTTTAGGAGAAGAATATTTGGCCACTCTTCTCTATGCCTTATGGGCCCCTCCCTATGTTCAGGGAGCTCTCTGGATTCTGGACTGCCTTAGCCAGCTGCATCCTGGTTGTCATTTTTCTGAACCAGAAAATCCATCTCCTTTAGGGATCAGGTTCCCCATAGTTGCAGATGCAGAAGTCCTGCCAAGCCTGCAGGGGAGAACCTTTTGTAGAACTGTACCCACATCTGCTGTTGCAATAAACACTTTGGACTCGTCTCAGTTTGGGAAACTGGGTTCTTGCATCTTGCACACCCCGGGCAATGGAGAACTCATCTTCTTGAGGCTGCCAGTTTGGGGTTTGGGTGACTGTGCTGGAGAAAGTTCTCCCCTAGCCCCAGGGACCTTCAAGTCTGGCACGCTCAGAGCTGGATGCCAGGTCAGCTGCCCAGAACAGATGCTGCTGGAGAGGGAGCACTGGGTGGACCCCAGGACCAGAAGCAGTTGGAAATCAGGGCCCAAACTCAGATCAGGGAAGGGGGTGATGGAAGCTGTGGAGGGGGTGTCCCAAGGTCTCAGACGGAGAAACTAAGGCTCAGAAGCAAGTGACCTGCCCATGGTCACACAGAGAGCAACTGTTCAACCCAGATCTCCCTGGGTCCAGTTCCTAGGTCCCCCCCCCCCCCCCCCAAGGCCTCATCCCTGCCCCTCATCCCAGGCGATGAAGATCCTGAGCGGCCAGTTAATTTTCAATTTTCAGGACCTTTGGCTGGCTGGTGGGCACAGCCTAGGATTCAGACCAGGGCTTCAATTGGGCCTTGCCCCAAGGGGCGGGGCCTCGGCTGCTGGCAACACCGAGCGGAAAGTGGGGTGTCCTGTTGCCTGTGGGGCATGGCCTCCTGAGTTTCAGAGCCCGTTTTGAGTGGTGGTTCCATCAGTCCCCACTGTGGGATCCTGGGCGAGTCGCCTCACCCTATTGGACTCACTTTCCCCGCCTGCAACACCAGGAGAATTACAGCCTCCCACCCGTGGGGCTGCCTTAACGCCCAGTGAGTGTCCAGACAAATCCTGTACATGTTGGTCCACGTGAGCCCTAGTCACAAGGGCCAACATGTGGAAACACCTCAAGTGTCCAAAGACTCAGATGCCCCTCAACCGATGACTGGATGAACAAAATGCAATCCGTTCACAGTGGAATGTTGCTCAGCCATCAAGAGGAGTGAGGAGCGGACAGACGCTAGAACGTGGGTGAACCTTGACAACATGCTGAGAGAAGCCAGTCACAAAGCCAGTCACACATCGTGCGTGACCCCATGGACATGAAATGTTCAGAACAGGCAAATTCACGGAGACAGAAAGTGATTTAGTGGTTGCCAGGGGGTGAGGTTAGGGAATGGGGAGTGACTGCTCACGGGCGTGGGGTCCCCTTCAGGGTGATGAAATGTTCTGGAACTAGACAGAGGTGATGGCTGCACAACATTGTGAATGCGCTAAACACTACAGAATTGTTTACTTTAAAACGGTTCATTTTACGGGATGTGAGTTGTACCTCGATAAAAACAAACAAAAAAGCCCAGACTCAGATAGGATCCTCCTGCAGCCCAGAACCGTCTAGCCAAGCTTCTTCCTCTCCGTTTGCTGAGAACAGAGGAGACCTCTGCCTGTCCTTTACCGTTCACATTCCCAGCACCTGTGACTGTGCTGGGGGGCGGTGTGTGTGGAGCGTGGGGGTCTGGCTCCAACCCAAGCTCAGCCTCCCTATGTGTCCTTAGGCCTCAGTTTTCCCTTCTGGACAATGGGCCCCTCAACCTTCTTTGGCCTGGAATTCAATCAGAGATTCTGACCCAGGATGGTGGTCAAGGCCACCCATCTTCCTTGGCAGCTGGGGGAAGAGAAACCAATACACATAGCCTCTTCCTCCACACTTTTATTTTTTAAAAATAATTGTACAAAAGAGAACAATTAAGGCTTAGAAATGCTGAGACCCAGGCTGGGACTCTGCCCCAGCCAGGGCCAGGACTCTGCAGTAGGGGCTTGTCTAGCTGCTGCTCCATGCTTTGTTCCTCTGGACCCAGGGGTATCCAGAAGCACACTGGCCCTGCTGTGTGACCCTAGGCTGACCTCTGTCCTAGGGCCTGGGTGAATGCTCTGCTGTCATTATCTTGAAATTCTTAACACTCCTTGAACAAGGACCCCACATTTTCATTTGCAAGTTATGTAGTAGGTCTTGTCTGTCCTGCTCTGAACCTGGGGTTTCCAGGCCATACAGCTCTGTGTCTCAAGTGCCTGGAGAAGCCCCCAGGCAGTCTCAGCCTGGGGTAGGAGTCTCCAGCTTTCTTTCAGAAGCTTCAAAGGCTGGAGCCACTACCCCTGACACCCACAGGTCCCACATATCTCCCAAGACCTGCTTCCCTGAATGCCTCATTCCTGGGTCCTCTCGCCTGCTGGACCTTGTAGTGTGACCTCAGCTGAGGCACTTGCCCTCTGAGCCCCAGTTCTAAGAAGAAGAAGGGGTCAGTCTCCAAACATCACTTAGCTCTGACCTTGTCCGACTTCTTTTTGCTTGGCTGTCTTCTGAGCTCTTATTCATAATATGCCAAAGCTTCAGCTAAAATGCCCTTTCCTCTAGGAAGCTTTCTCTGCTTCCTCCCTGGACTCTCCCAGGCCTTCCTATGGTCCCACAAGACTGGAAGTATTTATTCCTGACAGTGTCTCTCCCAGATTGGAGTCTCCTGGAGGAACCCCAGCTCTATCCACAGGCCAGCACAGAGCTTGAACAGGCACTCGGATCCTGCACCAGGCATCTGATGCCTTACAAGGACCAGATAAGTCGGATGCCAGACTGGCTCTTCCTCTGTCCTGTGTGAACAGCCCTGCCCTGTTCCGAGACTTGATTTCCCCAGCTTCAGGACAGTGAGGCTGGTTCTGCTCTTGATCCAGCCACTCCCTGTGTCCACAGTGGCTGGAAGCACATGTGCAACCCCATCCCTAGAGGTATCCACTTCCACTCAGCAGGTCATGCAGCGTCGCCTCATAGCTTCAGAGGGGGGGTTTGGATCCTCCTGAGGGAAACAAGCCCATCAAGCCTCAGGGGGCATGAGAGGCTCAGAAACACCCCTCCCTGCCCTGATAGTCTCCAACCCCTAGAGCAGACTGGGGCTCAAGGCTGGTTCAGGCCCTGAACATATATATATATATATATTTATATTATTTTCATCAACATTTAAAACCCCCCTGTCTCCCACCCCCATCTCAGCTCCCAGGGCCTGGAAAAGCATCGGGGTTTCTCGGATCCTCAGGCTCACCTCAGAGTACAGGGGCGGCGGGCGGTAGCGGAACTCTTGGATATAGGCAAAGAAGGGGCCTTCAAGGCTCATGTCGGAGTCCTGAGGTAGTGGAAAGGGGCTCTGCCCCACGGCTGCCACACTGTCTGCCACAACCTCCGAATACTCTGGAGGGGCTGGAAGTGAGAGGCGAGGGGGTGAGGGTGGTGGTGGCTGGGGAGCCCTGGAATTGGGGACAATGGCTAGGAGCCTGCTAGTGCCAGCTCTGGGCTTCTGGGCTGTGTGTCCTCAGGCTGGGATTCTTGGGGGATCTGTGGTTGCCAATGTGATCATTACTGTGCACTGTTACACATGGGGTCATTAAGGTTGGAGAGGACATGTTGGCCTGCCACCGGCCTCTCTACCCCCCGGGGGACACCAGGATGGGACACTCACCCTCAGGCTGCTCTGGCAGGGCCCCCAGCCTCCAGTCTAGCACAAAGCTGGTATGGCTGCCCACACTGGACGAGCGGCTGCCAAAGGGGTGTAGGGGGACAGTGCCGATGACCAGTGGCAGTTCCAGGAGCAGCTTGGATGTGCCTGGAATGTCCACACAGACCTGGAGAAAGGAGCCACAATGGAGGGTGCCCCGGCAGCCTCATCACACTTGCCTTCTACAGAAGGAGGCCCTTCCCAGAGGCCCCAGCTCCAGTCTTGGGGGGACCCTATCTGGGGACAGAGCAGATGTAACCCCCTCCCTCCACCTCCTATGATACTCCACCTTGAGGGCGTAGTCCACATGCAGCACGCGGCAGTGAAGGATGGAAGGGCCCACGGGGGGGATCCGAAGTGCCCGGCCCTGCCACAGCGCCCGCCGCCCCGGGCCCACAGGCTCGCCCGCGAGACTGGCCACCACAGCATGCTTCTGCTTGCGGGCGCCTCGCGCCATGAAGGTCTGCGTCTGGACCACGACTGCTCGGGGCAGCACCGGGCGCGTGGAGCCGTTGTCAATCTCAGCGAACACAGGGATTACCTCACCTGTAACGGGAAGTGGCAGGGCCTCAGTTTCCCCACCTTCAGCCCTGACACTGGCCCTCCTCCCCATCTGGCTGCACCTGCCTCCTACCTGGTGTGTAGCCCTTGCGGTCGATCTTGGCTGAGAGGGAGACGAGGCCACGGTTACTGTACCAGGATCGGGCGATCTTCTCCCGAGCTCCTGCTTGCGGGGCCTTACAGGGCAGAGGAAAAGAACATAAATGGGTCGCTTTGTGGAGTTTCCAAACTATCCCCAGCTGAGGGAAGACTTGGGGCAGGGCCCAGTTTTCTGGTTTCTTTTTCACAATCTAGGAAATATCTGTAAAATGGATCTAGGAATATGACCCATCTCATTAAGCTAAAAATGAAATTGAGCAAGCCAGTGCTTAGTGTATAATTAGTGCTCAGCATGCCATTATTATTTTGTGCCCTGACTGTGCTCTATTTCACAGACGGCATCTGAGGCTCAGAGAAGGTGAGACAATTGCTCTGAGCCACAAAGCAAATTGGTGCAGCTGGAATTTGCACCAGGCTGCACTGACTCAACAGACATTCCCTCCCAGCCAGGGCCCAACTGTGACCCGCACTTTGTGACACTTTGTGAAGGGGGGTGAGGAGCCAGTTGGAGTCACCCAGCAGCCAGGCCCCTGTGCTACCATCTCATCTCCCCACGGGCAGCCAGCCACACACCAGCAGGGCAGGCGTGTTGATGTCCACAGGCTCGATAACAGTAAACACCTTCCTTGCCCTGCGGGCAGGAACCCAGGGCCGGTGCAGGGTGGCCTTGATGCAGTATCTGACACTGCCGTGTTTGCCCTCGAATGACGTCACCAGTGTCCTGGGGTGGAAGGAAGGGGCTTCAGGGTGGCGCCATACAGAGACTAGCAGGTTGGGGATTCCCAAAGACTTAGGGGGCTTGAAAGACAGACACACTCCTGAGGGCCTCCCAGTGGAGAATCTTGGGGGTCAGAAGTCCCCAGATACTGAGCAGTGGAGTCCCAAACCTGGAGGTACTCTCCCACAGTCCAGCACCCCAGATGACTTACTGAGGCAGCTGGAAGCTGAATGGGAACTCATGGCGCCCAGCAGGCAGCATGGTGGTCTCTCCAGTGTCTGCAGGTAGGAGCGAGAGGGGCTAGCTCAGTGGCTGAGGGGTTCCCAGGGCGCGCAGCACGTGTGCCACGCAGGGGTCCCGGGTCCTACCTGGCCGGAGAAGCGTAGCATGGTGGCTCAGGACCTCCAACCGCTCGCTATAACTCTGCGTGTAGGCGGTGCTAGAGCCGGAGCTGCGAGACTCGCTCCAGTGCACGTGGGCGCGGCCCCGCGCGCGAAGCCTCAGGGCGCCCACGCGCGCTGAGCCGGTCAACTCCAGCAGCACCCGGCCGGCTACGGCCTGGCCGCCGCTGAACACGGGATCGGCGCCCGCGCTCGCGTCGTCCAGCTGCACCGCGAATGCTTTCACTTTGTCGAACAGCATCGCGCCTGGGATGCAAACCCTGGACACGCGGACCCTGGCCTCGAATCCCCGACACGGCGCAGCGAGGTGCGGCCGCCACGGCCTCAGGACGCGCAGAAGCTCTCAGAGCCGCCACGGATTCTCCCGGCCTCGGCCGGCGCCACGTTTATAGGGCAGGGCGGGGCGGGGGAGGCACATGCCCCGCCCCGGGAGGGAATGAGCCAATGGCGCGGCGAGGGCGTGGCTCCGCCCAGGCGTGGAGCAAAATAACAAACTCCCAAGGGAACTGGGCTCCACCCCGGTGGACCCTGGGGTGCAGCTGAAGCACTGGAGACCAGACCCGGTCTCTGGCGGATCCTGGGGGTAAAAAGGGAAAACAGGCCAGGAAGCGGGGCCTGGGCCTGAGGTCACTCAGAAGGACCATTCGGTCCTTTGGCTTAATCATCAACCCGCCACTACTTGCAGACGTGACTCGGGCATGTGTAGCCCGGGCTGGAGGGGTGTGGAAGGGCCTGGCCCCAATCGAGGCGCAGAGAGCCTAGATCACCCGGGCCTCAGTTTCCCCTCTGTGCAATGGGGAGAAAGTCGGAAGTCGGTGGGGCCTCCCTATCCCCGTGCACCTGCTGCCCCCCTCCTCTGATTTGAACCCTGCTCAGCTGGTAACCCCGGACTAGTGACAACCTCTTGGAGACTAAGTTCCCACGTGCCGGAAGAAAATAAGTCCCCATTTCATAAGGCTGTGCATGAATCACAGTGTTGCCCCTACTGGACACCTCCCAGAGTCTTGTTCACGGGTCACCAACACGCCGACACTCGGCTGCGCCTAAAGCACCTGAGCCCCAAGCGACATTTCTTTTCCAACTTCCAGCCCCGGGCAAACGCCTCCTAAACCTCTAGGCCTAGCCCTTGTGCCCGCTTCGGGCACCTCCAGCCCTGGTGCCCCCACAGACAGAGGCCAGTGCAGGGGAAGCTCCAGGCATCCCCGAGCCCAGGGCTGCGATGTTACCTCGGGGCGGGGATAATCCCTCTCGCGGCCTCAGAGAAGAATCTTACGTTGGGGTTTCTGAACCCGGAGTTGCCTCCTCGCTATCTGCGGGGCACCTGCGCCCTCTAGTGTCAGCGAGATGCACTGCTGCTCGATGCCTACCGTGGCCATTCCTTTGAGTCTGGCTCTGGCCACGCAAGGACGCCCCCTGAAGGCCTCCGCACCCCCACAGTATGCCAGTGATACGTGTCAGAGGAGGGGCAGAGGCTGTAGACTCAGTGATCAGCCTGGGGTCTGCTTAAAGGAGGGGACTCTGGGGCTGAAATGAGGGTTGGGACCTTTTGTCAGGGCCAAGGGGAGCCAAGAGAGGGGACAGGAGGCCATAAACCAGGATGAGGTGGGGGATGAAGTGACTCTAGAGGGACAGGAAGACTCCTAATGAGCTAGCATTTCCCTCAGTCCATTTTATAGATGGGTCCCCAGAGGCCCAGAGATAGGTGGGGTCAGATAGCAGATCAGAAAAGCTTCGCTCCTCCAGTGTCTTGAGGAAGCCACCAGTGAGTGGGACCAGGGGAACTGTAGGGTGAGACCAGCCCATTTCACTTGAGCTGCAGGAGAAAGGAAGTTCCTCTGGGGCCCCTTCCTGCCACACCCCATGCCTGCTAGCCTGTTTCCACAGCTGGTCAGACGAGAGTCCCCTGAACCTGGGGGCTGTTGGGACAGGCTGCAAGGCCAGGTCTGAGTTGCTTCCTCCTGTGCATATTTTGAAGATGGGTATAAGGGGAGTGATGGAAGGGTTGCCCAAAGAGGCCCACGTCCTCCGCAGCTTTCTGTAGCCCCTCTTTTGCTCCTGACTGGCCGTGTGGCTTGACAGTGGGAGACTGGGGTTCGCTAGGGTAAGATTCCCAGCCTAATCTGACTTCACCCCAAGTCTCCTCTCCCCCTCACCTGCAGATGCCACCAGAACCCCAGTCCAGGGAAGGACTTGCCCCAGCAAACACTGTGGGCTAACCTGAGGGAGGGTGCGGTGCACTGGCTGATCAAGACAGGGGCCTTCTTTGGGAATCAGGGACCCCAAGCTTGGGGCTAAAAGGGATCCTGGGGTCCACAGAGGATCTCCCTGCTCCACCAAGGGATTCCCCCAGACCGAAAGTCCCCACCACACCACCACACAGCCTCTAAATCGAGGGTGTCTGGGCTCTGGAAGGCGGGTGCCCAAATCCTGGGAGGGGTTCCCAGAAAAGAGGGGTTTGGAGGGGGTAGGTGGGTGAATGTCCCAGTGGAAGAGTCCAGACCCTGGGGAGGAGGTCCCCACTTCTTGAGAAGGGTCACTTGACTGCACAGCCTCTTAAGTGGAAAAGCTCCTGGCTCTGGAGAGGGGCGCTCAAACTTGCTGATTGGGAAGAGCAGACCTGGGGAGAGGGTGCCGAGGGGATACTGGCCACGGGGCGCGAGGGTGAGCGGCTCACCTCGGAGGAGCAGCAGCTGCCGCCGCCGCAGGTATGTCTCCGTGGCCGCGAAGTCGCTGGAAACCGCGTTGACGCCCACAGTTCGGCTCTCCAGCCAGTGCGTCGTCGCCCGGCCGTGGACGGCCACCTCGACCGTCCGCACCCGCAGCGGCACCGCCGCCTCCAGCAGCACCCGGCCACGCAGCCGCTCCCCGCCGTGGTACGCGCCACCCCGCGCCAGCTCCAGTTGGAAGCTGCGCACGCCCCCCAGGCGCATGGTGCGGCCTGGGTGCACCTAGCGGGGGGCACCGCGGGTCTCCCGGGCCTCAGAGCTGGCCCTCGCCACCCCGGGCGCCCCCGCACTTTCTCTCCCTCCGCAAACTCGGGCAGGCGCCGCGGGCCCGGGATGACTTCCTGGTCCTCCGCGGCCAACCCCGTGACGCCGCCGGGCAGCTGGGGACGTGCCTCCGGAGTGCCCGCGCCGCTGATTTTGCCACCCCCCAGCGCGGGGAGGGCCGTGTTTTTGTAGGGTCGGCGCGGGTGAGTCACAGGCGGGCGGGGCGGGTGTGGCTGGATGTGTGGAGGCAGCCCGGGGGCTGTGCCTTGTGGTCTCAGGCCTCCCCCACCTGGCACCTTTTCGGCCCTGGGGGCTGCCCCAGCCTCCCCCCTCCTCCCGCCCCTGTCACCTACTGGTTGTTACCCAAACATACCAAGTTCAGGTCTTGCCTCTTGGCCTTTGCACTGGCTGTTCTGCTGCTAGGAACGCCCTTCCCCAGATCCTTTCCCACCTGACCCCCATGCCCAAATGTCGCCTCCCCAGAGTCCCTTAGCCACTCTCTGGCATTGTGTCTTTATGGCTCTGATCTCTGTGTTTGTGACTGCTTTGTGTTTACTGTGGCTCCTCCATCAGGCTGGGTGAACCAAAGGGTGGGCACTGTGCCCTATTCTCATCACTGGATCTTACAGATGAGGAAACAGAGGCCCCCAGAGGGGCAGCCACTGCCAGAGGCACCCAGCCATGGCAGTCACAACTCAAACCCAGGTCTTACCACAGCCCACTGGCACCTCTCCACACCCTTCTCTCTTGCACCCAAACTATCTCTGCAAGCCAGGTGGCCCATGGCTTTATCAGGGGCTGCCAGGGCCTGGGCTCCCTGCTGGGACCAGATTAGCCTCCCCAGGGGCCAGGGTTCCCCTCCCCACCCCCATCAGGGTCCAGCATCTGCCTTGTGCCCGCCGCCCCTGCCTGACCCCAATACCCCAAGCCCAAGGCATGGAGGGACTTTTCTGATTCTACTGTGTTCAGAACCTTCCCTTCCAGCCCCCCCCCCCCCAAATGGGCCACTTTAATCCCAGGATTGCACCATGCCTTCCCCAACTCATACCAACCCCCCATGAAGTGTCCTCCACCAAGTCTGTGTTCTTCATAGTGGCCTGTGGATCTACAAGTTTGAGTCCTGGCTCACCCCTCCTCACCCTGTAGCTCAGGCAGGTGGCTTCACTTCTCTGAGCCTCAGTTTTCCCATCCTACCCTGGTCAGGTTCCAGGGAAGAGTCAGTGATAATTTACACCACATTCCCTGTATACAGCAGGTGCTCAATACATGTCCAATGAAGACGGAATAGCCCTCCTCACCTGTGTCAACTCCCCCACTGGACTGTGCTTCCCTGGCACCTGGTCCACAGTGGGTGCTCCAGCAAAGCCAGCTGGTCAAAGGGAAGGCTGTCTGATTGTCCACTGCTTCCTGAGGGGCTGGGCCACATCTGCTGCAGGTCCCTCTATCAGTGCCGGGTGGGATTGGTGCAGATGTCCTCAGGGAGGTGTCCTGACTGAGCTCAGGAGACTGCCATGCTAGGGAGGTGATGGAGATGGGCTCACCTTGACCCCCATATCCATTCTGGGACCCCAGGTGTTCACCTCTCGTATTGCGATTACGAGTGTCTCCCAGTTACACACAACAGGCAGCAACTGGATGGGTCCCGCTTTATTAAGAATTGGCAAGGACCCCTCTCCCTGCTGTTCTGAGCCCACCGGGGGCCTGGGGAGAGTCAGGGGGCCAGGGGACCAGAGGAAGCCCTGGGCTCCCCAAGCTCCAATCAGGGAGAAAGCAGGCAGCAGCCACCCGTCCAGACAGTCTGGTGGGACGGGCCCCTGGCCACTCAGCCCAGTTCAGCTCTGGCTCCTTGTACTCCAAGAGGCGCAACCGGACAGGCCTTCCCGGATGGTGTGGAGGTGGTGGCCACACAATGGCCAAGATTGTGGGGTCCGGTGGTGGGCAGGGCCATCATCCACAGTCCGAAGGGGCCACGGGTGGCCACCGGCATGGGGAGCTCCGGGCTGCCTGGCCTGGGGTGCCAGGCTGGGGAGGCAAGGGTGGGGGAGGCGGGCGTATGGCTTGGGTGATGAGGCTAGGCAAGGCCTGCAGGGAGGTGCCCAGCACATCCAGGCGGCTCTCGAGGGAAGCCAGGCGAGCCTCAAGGTCCTCATGCTGGGCGTGCAGTTCCGACATGAGGTCGTACATGGCATTCTGGGTCTGCCGGGGACAGAGAGGTGGGAGACAGAAGAGGCTGAGTGAGACAGGGAGTGACAGACACACACAGACAGTTGCAACTTTGAGGACACCCCCAGGCCCTATATGTCTCTTGCTGGGCCCCAAGGAATGGTGGGAGAATAGGTGAGGGACAGACAGGTCTTAAATGCCAAGCTGGGGCCAGAAGGCCTGAGAGAGGCCAAGGGGTGTACTGGGGAGGGGTGGATGTGACCAGAGTTGCCCTGAGAGGTTGAACTGGCCACGTGACACACACATTAGACTAGGGACTGGACAGGGGTCTGGAGGAAGGTGAGCACGCAGAGGATCTGACCCAATCACAGACCTGGGAACACGACCGCCACAGTTATGTTATGGTAGGCAACAGGGTGTCTCCACAACCTCCACTACTCCCCACAATGCAGCCAGCAGGGGCCACTTCTACCACTGTCCAGATGGACCCCGGCTGAAGCTGGAAAGGGAAGCCGGTGACGCAGGGACAACTCTCGGTGCAGATGCCACTCTCACCACCAGGGAGCGATCGAACATTGCTCCACAACTCTAAACGCAGCTCTGTGGCGACCAGGCCCGCAGGCAAACTGGAGCTTACTACCCCTTCTAGGCTTTGGAGGGGACACTGAAGGCGCAGTTCTGCCTGAGTGGGGAAAACACCCCCAGCCCCTCGCTCTGCGGGAGAGACAGGATGAGGCGCCTATTATAGTACCCGCAGGCTCTCCCAGCCTCCTCACACCTTTGCTTCCTCCGTGCCCCCCACCCTTTCTTCTGTTACTTGTAGGCTGACACTGTCAGGGGGCAAACACTTCGGAGCCCCTTCTAGGCCCACTGACCTTCACCCCAGCCTGCTTCATGGAACTACAGTCCCCAGGGCCAGAGGGTAATGCCTGGAGGCATACAGCACTGTGATGGTTCATTTTGGCCCTCTGAGGTTTTCAAAAACTTGTTTTAAACTTAGGATATACAGGGTGTCCCCCCAAAATGTATACACACTTTGAATAATTATTAATTCCAATGGCTTAAATCTGAAAAAAAGAAGAAACATCAGCTGTAAAACGTGTATATATTTTTATGGAACACCCTGTATATTTAATTTTGTCAAAAAGATACAAATTAAATTAGCAACCTTGGAAAGGAAAGCAGAAAAATTTAAGATTGGAAAACATTTTAACTTTGTTTAATTAAAAAATTAGAAACCCATATAATCCAATCTAATTAAAGACTGGATTCAAAGAAGCTTTTGTGAAATAGGTTTTGAGAGGAGTATACCACTGCGATTACAAGGTTTAAATAACTTAAAAATCCAAATTTCAATTATTTATGCTAAATAAGTATAATATAGCCCTTGCCGGTTTGGCTCAGTGGTTAGAGCATTAGCCCATGGACTGAAGGGTCCTGGGTTTGATTCTGGCCAAGGGCATGTACCTCGGTTGCAGGCTCGATCCTCGGCCCTGGTGGGCTGCGTGCAGGAGGCAACCAATTGATGTGTCTCTCTCACATCGATGCTTCTCTCCATCTCTCTCTCCCTTCTACTCTCCCTAAAAAGCAATGGAAAAAATATCTTCGGGGGAGGATTTAAAAAAACAAAAGAAGTCTAATGTAGATCATTCAAATCATAATTCCTAGTATCTGAGTTTTTCCAAGGTATTTTATATTTATAGCTATAATTTCGTACGACATCAAATTAGTTAGCCAATGATTTTTATATGCTCTTAGGGCTATGTTCTAGTTTCTATTACCAATTGAATGATTTCCTTAGGGTTCTAGAATGTTTTTTCCTCTGTAATGTTCCCTTCCAAATTAAATTTATGTAGGTTAATATTAAATTATTTTGCAATCTCTTGAAATGAGGAAGAGAGTGAGTCCAAAATGAGCTGGGTATAAGAAGTGAAATAGAATAGGACTTAACATCTTCTAAAGATAATATTAAATTAGTCTCAGACTGATAACTGATTAGGGGATGGGACCAATAAGCAAAGCTCACATGTGAACTATTTGTGAAATACACATCATTGGTAAGGAGCAAGTTCAGAATAGTGTGAAAACATTCTAAGAGCTCATCTAACTAAAGTTAGGTCAATTGACCCAACTTTAATGGACAAATGAATAAAAAGCAGGAAAGAAGGTAGGACTTGATATTTGAACCAACAAATAGATCCATTTATAACACAAACTGACCTTATTGAGCTCTTGCAATCAATTTTAATTTCCTAAAAGGTGTTTAATTACTATAAAAATTAGCTTTCTGTTGGTGCTATTATTTGAATTATGTCCATAGCAAAAGTACTTTTGCCCACTAATTATTTATATATATATATATATCTTTATTGATTTCAGAGAGAGGAAGGGAGAGGGAGAGAGAGAAACATCAATGATGAGTCATTGATTGGCTGCCTCCTGAATGCCCCCTGCTGGGGATCAAGCCCGCAACCCAGGCATGTGCCCTGACTGGCCAGGCAATTATATATTCTTTTTAAAGCTATTTTTTTAGATACTAATTTAAAAAAAAATAAAACTACTGCCAATGTTAAAAGTAGCTTTTGCCTGGCCGGGCGTGGCTCGGTGGTTGAGCATTGACCTAGGATCTAGGAGACGGCAGTTCGATTCCTGGTCAGGGCACATGCCCAGATTTCAGGCTCGATCCCCAGCAGGGGGCTTGCAGGAAGCAGCCGATCAATGACTCTCATCATTGATGTTTCTCTCTCTCCCTCTCCCTTCCTCTCTCTGAAATCAGTAAAGATATATATATATATTTTTAAAAAGTAGCTTTTATACACTGATGTAGATTCCCAGAATCCCTCACACAAATCCGAGCCTCCGGTCATGGTGGACCCTTGCAGACAGGGCTGGTGTTCCCTGGTGGCTCGTACTGCCCACCCTGATTCCTTGTCTGTGTCAACTGCCTGCCCTGAGAACGCCAGTGCTGTCCCTCCCTCAGCAGGAGCTGCGCCCTGTCCTTTACTGAATGTTCCCCTTTCTCCCCGGGGACCCGACCAGCCTAGACTGGCCCAGGGAGCCAACCCCCCGGCCCGCCTTGCTCACCTTGGCCAGGTCTGCGAGCGTGTTGGCCTGGTCATTCAGCTTTCCCTGTTCAATCTTCACACTCCGGAGCCTGGGGACAGGTGGGTGGGTGGGCTTGTGTGGAGGCTGCATTGTGCGGGGGATGGGCGAGTCCTTCGTGCACATGCCCCACCCAGGGTTGCCATGTGGGACATGCAGGGGGAGATGAGGCGGGACTTGGGGTCAGGCCCCCTGCAGCCTATTCCCTCCCCACACGTAGGGGGCAGCAGGGCCTGGGAGGCAGCTCAGCCACTACCCACAGTGCCCTCTGTCTGGCTATGTCCATAGGGCCCAACTCAGGATGTTGCAGTAACTTGGACCCCCCAGGTCCAGGTAAAGCCTGCACTGGTCTGCAGGGTGGACACAAGCCCTGGCCGCCTCCAGGAGCCTCCCTGGGGATGCACCCTGCCCCATGACCACCATGCACCCCTGACCCTTGGGAAGTGACTTACTTCTGAGCTCTGGCAGGACACGGTGGAGCAGAGAGAAATCACAGGGCAATTTTAATTTCAGCACTGCTAGGCAGCTCATGCCCAACGCTGCCATCCTCCCACATGCTGACCCCTGGACCCAAGGGGCTATTGCCCTTGCTCTGTGCAGGGGCTCAGCCTCTGAGAAGGCAGTGCCAGTCCCTCAGAGATGCATCTGTCCTCTGTCCCCTCCCTCAAGCAGTGTCCACCTAACCCTGGCTAGGACAAATGCAGCTGCCTTAGCTCTGCAACTCTGCTGCCCGCCAACCTGTGACAGGCCCCTGGCCCCTGAGGTGACATTTATTCCAGAAAACTATACCCATGTTTCCTGAGGGAGAAATTGGGGTTCAGAGCTGCAAAGTCACTGCCTCGCAGGATTTGAACTTGTGTCTACCACTCAGCCTCCATGCCCTTGGCCTCCAACAGCTGCCCAAGGCAGTGGAGAACTGACCTGTGTGTGTCCTCGCCCTTCCTGTCCAGGCCTTCTATAGTTAATGCGGCCCAGAGAGATGGTTCCCTCACTGCTTTAACTCAACCAATGTGTGCCCACATGTGATGGATGCTTGGGGAGGCCCCTCCAGGCCCACCATGCTGAATACTGCCAGAGCCCCCAAGACCCAGCCCTCAGTCTGGAGAAATGCAGGTGAATATAGACACCGCCAGCCCTAGAAGCCTGCTGAGGAGCCCTGACGTGCCTTCTCTGGGGAAGTCATTCTTGGCTTCTCTACAACCTTTCTGTTATATGGGTTGAATAGTGTTGCCCACAAAAGATATACCAGAAGTCTTAACCCCTAGGACCTCAGAATGTGACCTTATTTAACCAGGTTAAGATAAGTCTTTGGGGTGAACCCTAACCCAACATGACTGGTGTCTTTATAAAAAGGGTGAAATTTGGACAGATATACACAGATGGAGGACAATATGAAGACACAGGAAAAATACCACATGAAAATGGAGAATTGAAGTGATGCATCTACAAGCCAAGAAACGCCTGAGGCTGCCAGGAGCTAGGAGAGAGGCCTGGAACAGATCCTCCCCTAGCGCATTCAGAGGGAGCATGGCACTGCTGACACCTTGATTTTGGTCTTCTGGCCTCCAGGACAGTGATCATAAATTCCGTTGTTTTAAACCATCTACTTTGTGGTACTTTGTATAGCAGGCCTAGGAAATACATATGCTCCCCAAACTCAAGCTGTGCTTCCCAATCCATCTTCTCTGAGACCATTTCTTTCTTTTCACTAGCTTTGCATACAGCGCTGCCATCATTGGGCCTCTCTCACTCAAGAATATGCCATGGCTACTTCATGTTTGCAGAGCAGACCTCCAGTCTCCCTGCACTGTGCTCACTCACACCTCCCTGTCTTTCCTCAGCCTGTGACAGTCCTTGGTATGCGTGACTGCCTCTCAGTTTCCTATTCAAATCCTATCCACCCTTCAGGACCTAGTTTAAACTTGCTTGATTTCATCATCTGTTCTTATAGGGCCACTGTTTTTGGTGAGGGGTGCATGCAGGAGGATCTAAAGGTGAGTGAAACAGTTCTTCCCCAGAACAAAAGGACAAAGATAACTCACAGGGCAGGTGCCTTCTCCCTAGACCTGGCTCTCCTCAATTCTCACACTCCTATTTTCCCCAAAGACCTTTCTGGAACATCCCATGGAGCAATGTCCAGGGCAGGGCCATGTCTGTGCCCCCCATGTCTTGCACACCAGCTAGTGTAGAAAATGCTTGTGGAATGACAAAATGACCATATTGAGGGTGGAAATAACAACAATGTTAGTTTCTATATTTAGAAAATACTGTGTGGCAGTCAGGCACAGGCTAGTCATCTGATCACCCCAACTGTTTTCAATCCATACTACATTCCTGGAGAAGAGGCATGTTACCATCATCTCCTCTTTACAGATAAGTAGTGTAGTCACTTGCCCAGGACCCACAGTTAGGTGGAAGAGACCAGATTGGGAACTAGTGGTCAGTTAACAACTGTGGAAGAGTCAACGAGGAGAGCTCCTTATCCTGAGGGTCCCAAAGTCTTGTGAGGAGGTAGGACTAACACCTGGGCACAGTGAAGTCAAGTAAATGGGATACCAGCTCCTCTCCCTGGTTTTTAGATGTGGTGGAAGCAGAGGCAGAGAGCAGGGACTAGGGGTGGAGGTGGATGCCATGCTTTACCAAGAGATTGTTCTGTGCTACGGACTGTGCCAGGCATTTCTGCACATCATCTCAGTTAGACTTCCTGAAGCCCTGGGAAGTAGGGACTGTTATCATTAGAAATCAACCCAATTATAATAGAAAACACAATAAATGTAAATGGACTAAACTCTAGCTAAATGACAAGGATGGTAAGCAGCATAAGAAAACTTTTGGGGTGATGAATCTGTTCATTATCTTCACTGTGATGATAGTTTCATGGGTGTGTACATATGTTAACACTGATCAAACTGTACACTTTAAATAGGTGCAGTCGACTGTATGTCAATTATACAGCTGTTTTTAAAAAAGAAGTGAAAATGATTAAACAGAATTTAAAAATTAAAGACCAACTGGCTGAGTTTCTTCTCCCATGGCCTGGTCTCTCCCTGGTAAATGGTCATTCTCCTTTACCTTCTGGAACCCCAGAATCTGAGCTGCCCCAGCCACATCTTGGGCTCCCCCCTCCATCCAACCTCTCTTCTCCGCTCCACTGTTCACACTGGTGTTCTCTGTCTTGCCTTTTGGTTCTGTTCCCCATGGTTGACTTGGCTGCCTTCCTGCTATATTAGTTCAGACCCTAACACTGTTCATCTCACTCTCTACCTTGTCAGCCCTTGAGTCTGGCTTGGGAGCTCTCGAAGCAGGGTGCAATCTAATTCACCTAGGAGAGCCCAATTGTGAATGGGGTTTCCCATGATTTGAGCGATGGGAACTCTCTTCAGAGAGGCTCAATCTGGAAAGTGCCTAAAAACAAGTTTTTACTATTTTAAATCAGGTCCTATGTGACTCAACCCTACAGGATTTGGAGATGTTTAAATTCTAGACATGTGGCTACTGAGCACTTGAAATGTGGCTGGTCTGAATAAAAATGAGCTGTAAGTGTAAAATATACAATGGACTTTGAAGATTTAGTACAAAAAACTTCACAAAATATCTTAATGATTTTTTATCTTAAACACATGTTAAAATAATAATAATTTGGATATACTAAATAAGTATATTAAATTTATTTTACTTGCTTCCTTTTGCTTTTTAAAAAATGTGGCTACTAGGAAATTTGAAATTATATATGTAGCTCATATAATATTTCTACTGGACAGTAATTGGCATATCGTAGCCTGTGAGCCAAATCCGGCCAGATGCCTGTTTTGGAAAATAACATTTTTATTGGAGCACAAACACACCCATTCACCTCCTCTGTTTTTTTGTTACAACAGCAGAGTAAAGTAGTGACAGAGACCATCTGGTCCACAATGCCTGAAATATTTACTATCTGGCCCTTCACAGAAAAACTTGCCAACTCTGGCTGAACACTGGACTCACCTGAGGAACTTAAGCTTAAGCCCAGACTGCATCCCAGACTGTACTGTAACTGCTGTTGGGTGTGGCCTATAAGATTTTTAAAAGCCCCCCTTGGGTGACTCCAATGAGTAGCCAAGGATGAAAACTTCTTGATTAAGTAATTCTCAGGACAAAGGGACAAAAGAGGAAATTAAGTAATTTCTAATTATCCCACATGAGCTTATAGATCAGGCCACAAATTCTGAGCTTCCTGGCAGCCAAAGCAAAAAGGGGACATTGCTTCAATGTCTAAGGGGTAAAATCATTTTGGCTATTCCAGAGAATAAAATATGCTTCCTGCCATTTATGTTGGGTGGGCTGCATGACTTATCAAAGGTGATTTCCCTGGACAAATGCTGGGCCCATCATGTGTCTCCCTCTGACCATCCCAACTATCCCATCCAACAAAAGCTACAGGCCCCAATCAACTGACTGCCTAGCAAGGGAGGGGCCATGCTGAGGCCATACTGAGCTGTCTGGCCTGGCCCCTGGTCTCCTCCCTAGTGGGGGGTGGGGCTGTCACGCTGCCTCCGCCCCAGGCGGATACAGAAACGTGAGTGGGAAAGGTGCTGGACTTACTGATGGATGGCTTGGAGGAACTTACGCTGGTGTTTCCGAACCCGGGCGTGGTCTGGCTTCTTCACCAGCCTGGTGTGTTTGTAGATGAGCCACGTCTCCCTGAGAACGTTAGCAGCGGCGTTTTTAACCTGGGGCCAGAGAAAGAACAGTTCTCCATTTTATACATGGGTAAACTGAGGCACAGAGAGGTCAACCTGCCAAGGTCAGCTTGAAAGTTGCACTTGGCTGCCTGATCCCATAATTCCTGTCTCTCACTGCATGGCTCACAGCTGGGCTGTGACTGGGCACACAGGTGGACACCTGTGGCCATTGCCATGTCTCAGTGCACAGCTCAGGGACGTTCTCATAAGTGGCAGAGTCCAGTGCAGTCTTGGCATGCACAGGGCAGTGTGGTGACTTGTGGGCACATGGGTGTGTCTATCATGTGCAGAAGTAAGGTGGGGAGGGTCTGCCTTTGATGATCAGGAGGGAAGGTGGCCGTGATGAGGGCTGGCATCCTTACCCGCTTGGTGAGCTGTGTGTCCATCATGAAGTTGTGCACGTGTTTCTCTGCCTTGGTGAGCTCCAGTTTCCGGGCTACCACAGCCACCACGAGTGCTGTACAGCCAGCCCCCTGCATGAGGAGGGTGGGAGGCACATCAATATCCTGCTTTATGTGGATCCCAGGCCACAAGCAGGACACTCTCCCTATTTCAGGAAGCCTACCCTGATTCCACCCTTGACTTTACCCTTCAAGCCTGCAGTGTTGGCTCAGAGTTCACTGACTCCCAACTCCATTTGCTTTATCCAAATGTCTGGGGAGCATGTCCCACAGATTAGCTCAATTTATCCCAACAACTCTAGGAGGTAGAACCATTCTTATCTCCATTGGGTAGAGGGGAAAACTGAGGCTTGGAGATAAGAAAGGGACAAGAAATAGCAGGATCTGCAGGCATGTTCGGGGCCAATGACCATGGTGGTGGAAGGATTTAGAGCCAGTCAGGGCTTTGGGGTCTGGGGACAGAGACCAGGCTGACAGGTTATTGAACAGTAACAAGGGTCAGTTGACAGGTGACAATGGAAGCATGAAGGAAGGGCCAGCTGGGGCATCTGCAGACGGAAGAGGCAAAGCACAGGTCCCGGGAGGTAGGGGAGTGGGGGGAAGGCTGCCTTCTCATGTGGGTTCCCTTGTGGGTACAACCACCCTCCCCAGGATCCCCTTAATGGCAGCCAAACCCCAGCTAGGAAAGGTCAGAGAGAACTTGCTTGTTCACTTGGGGGCTGCTGGGAGGGACAGGAGGCAGGAGTGAGGCACCAAGGAGGAGGGAAGGACAGACAGGTAAGGGAGGGGCAGCAAAAAGCAACACAGGAAGGAGAAAGAGAGGAAGGGGGGAGGTTCTGTCACCGAGAAGTGGGTTCCAGGGAGCCTAGGACACTCAGGAGGTGTCATCAGCCTCAGAAGTGACCAAGAAGTAGGTGGCAGGGGCTGGTGATGGAGCCAGAAGTTGGTTCTCTGCCTGTGCTGGAGGCTGTCCCTGGTGCTTCACCTGCCAGCTGCTTCCTCCTGCGGCTGCTGAGTACGGGATGGAAGGAGGGAGAAACTCCGGCTTGGGCCCTGAGGGCTGGGGCTGGGGGTGTGGCTGCACAGTAGTTTAGTATTTCTCAGGGATGGAAGAAAACACTTATGGGGAGGAGTGGACAAGGGCCAGGGACACTGCCAAACACACACCCATTGGAGCACAGACACACCCATTCATCTCCACTGCTTTTCTGTTACAGCAGCAGAGTAAAGCAGTGACAGAGACCATCTGGTCCATAAGGCCTGAAATATTGTGGTTGGGTCTGGAAGTCAACATGCCCAGCCTGGTGGGGTGGGCACAGAGCTACCCTCCAAGGAAATCCTGTTGAGGATTACTGATCAGGACGAGGATCTTGGAAGGACCCATGGGCTTGTTCTCAGGAAAAGCCTTGTTGATTGGGGACAAAGCAACATGCTGGAAACCTGCACGTGGAATACTACACAGCAAGGAAAAAGAACACACGGCAACTCTGCACGACAGCACGGATGCCCTGTTGAGCAAAAGATGCTGGGCTCAGAGGAAGCCCTGCTGGGATACCTTGAAGTTCAAGAATAGGGAAACACGTGGTTGGTGAGACAGTGGAAGGGGGTGAGTCTGTGAGGCAGTGACCGGGAGGGGACACACTTGGGCACAGATGGAGGAGGAGAGAGCTAACAGAGTAGCTAAAAGGGACCCAAGCGTGACCTTGTGTGCATGTGCTGGGGGCAAGGGCTGTGAGCAAGCTGTATGCCGGACACAAAGCTGATTTTCTAGAAGGAGCCAATCCCAGAGAAGGGAACATGGCTTTTCCATTTTGCTGAGGGTTTTCTGGATTTAAACTCATCTTGTCTGAGTGTTTTCGTTTGTTTAGAAAGCTCATTTGCTGGGGGGAAGGGAGAGGATTGTGGCTAATCTTCATTTTTTCCCCCTTCTGCTGTCACAAAATAACATAAACAAATGTGAGTGATGCCAGTTCACGAGAAGGGCCATTCGCTCAGCCAGGAGAAGGGGGGCCCTGGGGTGGGGGGAGGCAGGAGGAAGACCCCCAGCTGTGTCCAAACAGGAGGGAATGAGAAGATAAGAGGAACAGAGCAACTGGGCTTCAGGTGTCAAGAGATGGTGACAACTGGGGGCAGTCTACATATGGTGAAGGGGGCTGTGCTGAGTGCCTGCAAGAAGGCCCTTCCTTCTGCAGGAGGAAAGGAAAAGGTGGTGGGGATGGCGTCATGTTTTTGCAAGAAAAAAGCTTGTCTCTGTGTGGCACAGCTGGTGATGGGGTGAACTCCCTGCCTGTGGGGATGTGCAAGGGCCCTGGCCCTTACCATGATGCCGGTGAGCAGGCACACGCCTTTCCCGCAGTAGGTGTGTGGCACCATGTCTCCGTAGCCAATGGAGAGGAAGGTGATGGAGATAAGCCACATGGCCCCCAGGAAGTTGCTGGTCACTTCCTGTTTATCGTGGTACCTGGGGAGAGTAGGGAGGGCTGGTCAGCCCACACTGTCCCTTCTCCATCACACCCCCTGGGGCAGCGCCTTGACATCAGGGAGCCAGCCACTCTGAGGGCTCAGGGTGATGAAGGTGTGGTTGCAGGGAGGTAGTTAGCTTCCAGGGCAGAGGGCACCCAAATCCTCTCCCCCTCCCTTTCACCCTCCTTCCTTCACCCAACCCCAAGCTGCTGCTTGGGACATCTGCCCTCCTAGCTCTGGTCACGGGGCAGACAGGGGTCCAGGTGAGGGTATGTCCGCATGTGTCCACACATGTCCACATGATACCTTTCCCAAAGACATACAGACAGACGCGGACACAGGTGGCCATGGGCACCAGAAGCGGCAGGGAGTGTAGGTGAGGATTCATGTCAGACATCAGGAAGAACTTCCCTAGCCAGCGAGGCCCTGAGGAAGGAGGGAGCTACTGGGGGAGATGGGAGGTTGAAGGATCATGCTCCAGGACTTGGGAGAAGAAGGGATTTCAATATGTGGAGGGCAGCACCAGTCACCCCAATCCCAGGCCTGGGGTTGATCTGGGGGTAAGGAGAGAGAGGGCAGCACACTTATCACTGGGGAGAGGCCTGGGGCTAAACTTTTGGTATGCGTGGGGGGGGGGGCACAGGTTCCAAGGCCTTGCAAAGGACAGTTTTGTCCCCATCACAGCCTGGCCTGGGACCCTGGCCACACAGACCAGGTTCTACCTATGGTCAGCCCAAGCTGGGGGGTTGAGGGGCTGGTTCTCTGGGTCTGGGGGCAGCTTGAGGTTCTGCTCTAGCCCAGCCCCAGCCTGAAAAGCCCCTCTAGTTTGGGGGAGGCCTTTCCAACTAATCCCCTCCTTAGCAGGCCTCAGGCCATCTGAAACCCACATCAGTGGGTGAAGACCTCCACTGGGGGAGGTTCAAGGTAAGAGGTCAACTGAGGTGGCACAAAGGAGGTGGGCCCCTGGCTGGGGTGGGGCAGGGAGTCTGGGGAAAGGCTGTTCCAGGTAGATGGGGCTGGGGCCTGGGGTTCAAGAGGGGGAGGAGATGGAAGGGAAGCCCCAGTGGGAGTGGGAGGGATGGAGGCCTTTTCAGCTGGTCCGGTGTTTGGGAGTCTCCACCCTACTATGGGGCTTCCAGGCTGCTTGCTGGGTGCAGGGGACAAGAAATTGACCCCCATCTTTCACTGAGGTACCTAAGCCCCAAGCTGCCTCGGCCTCCAACTCTGGGAAGACCAGCGCCACCCTCCCACTCAGGAGGCAGGAGGGGAAGGGGCCCTCCAGCCATGGGTGGGTGCTGCAGAACCACCTAGGACCAGGGAGTGGGGGCATGCGGGAGGTGGGGTAGGGGTGGGACAGAGCTGCAGGGGCAGAGCTAGGCAGGCGAGGGGGTTTCAAGCAGCAATATGGGCTCAGAATTTAGGATTGGCTGCCCCCCAACACTCTGCCCCATTCCCCAGCTCCACCTGGGGACCCCTGAAATGATCCAGCCTGGACCCCAGGGATGCCTGAGGAGGATGCCCCTTTCCTACTCCCCAGACCTCGATCCTTAGCCCATCCTGAAGGGGTGGGAAATGGGCTGTGGGAACTGACATTGGGGCATATCAGGGGTCCAAGAAGACCCCGTGGAACCCCCAAATGGCAAGCCTTGATGACAAGAGCTGGGTCCTCACCCCTGTGGGCCCCACATCAGGCTGAGGTAGAGGCTGTGGAGGGGGGCTTGAAGAGTGAGGAACTGAGGTCCCAGGGGCAAGTTCGGCCCAAGGACAACTCCTCGCCCCTCCCTGCCCTGGAAGCCCAATCGTAGCACCACCCAACACAAAATTTTCCAGAGCCTTCCCCAACTAGGCACGAGGCAGGAGAGATCTCTCTTGTACAAGGTATCCCTAGGCCCTGAGAGTCCCAGCAGAGGCCCTCCCTCTCTTGGGTCCCCTGGAGGTGGGGAGACAACCAGAAACAGGCTCTTGGGAATGTTCCTTTGCCCCCTGAGAGCCTCAGTTTCCTCATCCGTAAGTTGGGTTGATGGCCTGCCACCTTCCAGGGCTGTTCAGAACAAAACCCAAGTAGGGGTCCTAAAGGCTGGGCCAGTTTTCCTTCACCCCAGGGTTATGGGACAGTCCAGACCCCTGGGTCAGTTACCCAAACAAGATGCTAGAACTAAGACCTTTCTCTTCCCTACACCTTGGAGACAAAGCCCCCAAGGACACCAAACGGACAGAACCTGAGAATGGCCTGCCTCCCACTGTCCTGGGCCTGACTCAGTCTTCCCTGGCCCAGCCATGCAGGGATGGACTCTCCTCACCCTCCCCTGCAGGTCCTGGCCACCCTGCCCATTCCCTCCCCTCTTGGCAGCTAATCTTAAATTCCATGTGGGCAGCATGGTGGCAGCAGCTCTGCACACACAGCTTGGCCAAGGGTGGGACTCACATGTTTTCCCTACAGTCCAGTGGGGCAGGCAGAGGGGAGAAGGAGAGCAAGTTAAGTTGGGGTAGAGACAGGCAGATGGGGGGCACCCTGTTCCTGCTACCTCCCCTGCCTGGGCCAGAGGTCAGAGGCCAGCTGCCCACAGAGTAGGGAGTGTTGGAGAAAGAGGGGTATGAGTCCCCCAGGGGAAAGTGGGAGGGAAGGGGCTGGGGTGGCATTGGGGTGTGGGTCAGGGTAGAGGCCAGAGGTGGTTGGGGATACAAGGCTGGAGTACCAGGGTGATGGGACAGTCACTGAGACCAGGAACTGGACAGGGTGGGGTGGGGAGATCAAGGGGATAAAAGAGATGGCTGGGGAGCCCTGGATCACTGAAGTCATGGATGGGCCTGGGTGTCGTCAGGGTCAGGGTCAGGGTCAGGGTCAGGAGGATGGAAATAATTGCTAGGGAAGCCCTAGCTCCCCGAGATAATGGGTGGGCATGGGGGTCACGGGTCAGGAGGACAAAAGTGATGGCTGGGGGCGCCCTGAGTCACTAAAGTCATGGGTGGGCATGGGGGTCACCGGGTCAGGGTTGGGGCCTCAAGACGCACCTCTCGCAGACGCGCACGGTCCAGGCAGCGATGATCCAGGAAGAGATGCTGAAGACCAGCAGCACGGTGCCTGGGCAGATGGTCATGAGCGTCTTCATGACGAAGCGCGTGTTGAAGGTGATCTTGTTGAGCGCCCCGATGCTGCGGGACGAGGCGTCCGTGAAGATCTTGCTGTGCAGCAGCATGACGCGGCCCAGCAGGTAGAGGCGCAGGAACATGGGCACCGACAGCAGCACGTCCACGTCGGCCTCGGCAGCCGCGGGCGCGTAGGTGAAGGCCAGGCGCGCCGTCCACGTGAAGCGGTAGTGGCCGGGCACCGGGTGGATGGCGCACACGGCCAGCTCCAGCGAGATGAGCAGCACGCGCTCGCACGTCATGGCGATGCGCCAGTCGTCCGCCCCGTTGTCCACCATGAACAGCTGCGGAGGGCAGGCGGGCGCAGGTGGGTCTCGGACGCGCCCCCGGGCCCCCAGCGAGGCCCAAGCTGAAAGCCCCCCCCCCCCCTTGACTCAGGCAAAACTCCTTCGATCCCAGGGTTGGCCACACTTCAAACTAAACATGGCACCGGTGGTCCACAGAAAGTTAAAACACAGAATGACCAATGACCCAGCAATCCCAATCCTAGGTGGGCCAGCAAGAGAAAGAAATGAAAACAGACGATCCAACGAATTCTTGTTACATGCACAGCCACAGCAGCACTGCTTGCAATCGCCAAAAGTGGAAACAACTAAAGTGCCCCTCAGAGGATGAGTGGAGGAACAAAATGTGTCCATTCACACAATGGAATGTCACTCAGCCATAGAGGCAGGAAAGCACTGGCACACACTACAGTGTGGATGAGCCTTGAAAACATCATGCTGAGTGAACGAAGCCAGACACAAAGGCCACTACCAGGGCCGAGGGCATGGCACTGCCACCCCAGTGGGCTTGGAAGGTGGAGCTTTCAGCCAAGAGGATTACTCTTGAGCCTTCAGGTCTCCTGGAGTCTGCCTTGCTAGTTCTTAGACTTGCTTAGAACCCATCACCCTTTTCTTCTTCTGGATTCTCACTTTGGAAGGGGAATGTCTACCCTATGCCTGTCCCAGAACTGTATTTTGAAAGAAAGTGACATGTCTGGTTCACAGATGGACAAGAATCTTATCTCAATCTCGGCCAGATCTCATTTAGATGATATTTAAATGAGACTTTGGACTTAGAGTTGATGCTGAAATGGATTAAGACTTTGGGGGCTATTGGGATGGAATGCATGCATTTTGCATGGGAGAAGGACATGAATTTGGGGGATGGACCTGAGGGTGGATTGTTATGGACTGAATGGTATCCCCTCAAAATTCATATGTTGAAGCCCTAATTCTTAATGTGACTGTATTTGGAGACAGGGCCTTTAAGAGGTGATGTTTTAAGGTTAAATGAGGTCATGAGAGTGGAGTCTCAATTCTATAGGACTGGTGTCCTTATGAGAAGAGGAAGAGCCCTGGCTGGGTGGCTCAGTTGGTTGGAGTGTTGCCCAGTACACCCGAAGGTTGTGGGTTAGATTCCCAGTCAGGGCACATACCTAGGTTTTGGGTTCGATCCCCAGTCAGGGTGCATACAGGAGGCAACAGATGGGTGTTTCTCTCTCTCTCTCTCTCTCTCTCTCTCCCCTCATCTCTCTCTAAAAAGCAATAAAAAATTATATCTTCGGGTAAGGATGAAAAAAACATTTTTTTAAAAAGAAGAGGAAGAGACACCAGGAATACATGCACACAGGGAAAAGGCCATGTGAGGACACAGCAAGAAAGCCTGCAAGTTGAGGAGAGAGGCCTCACCAGGAACCAACCCTGCCGGCACCTGATCTTGGATTTGCAGCTTCCAGAACTGTGAGAGGATAAATTTCTGTTGTTGAAGCCACTCAGCTGTGCAAGCTCATACAACGCTTCATTCTTTTTTTTAATGGCTGAATAGTAAATAAATGAATAATATATAAGTACAATAATATATTACATTAACAATACAACGAATAGCATGCCACTGTATGAATGGACCACATTTGGTTTATCCATACACCAGTTAACAGACGTCTGAGTTCTTCCTGCTTTTTAGGGCTATTGTGAATAGGGCTGTTATGAACATCTCTGTACAAGTTTTTGCGTGGATGTTTTGGTTTCTCATGGATTTATACCTAGGAGTGGAATTGCTGGGTCATATGGTAACTAACTGTGATTAACTATTTGAGGAACAGCCAGACTGTTGTCCCTAGTGGCTGTACCCTTAGAACTGCTTCCTTTCAGCTCAGCTGTCACTGTCCCCCTCTGCTGCTCCCAGCCACATCCATGGCCCTTCCTGTGTGCCAGACCCTGGGTGTCTCCATAGACATCTACACGTGGTGCTACCAGGCAGGATTTTCCTACACCCATTTCCTGCCAGGCTGTCAGGGGTCAGAGGCCAGAGGTGAAGAGCCAGATCCGACAACCTTTGGTTTCCCCGGGACCTGGCGCCAGACCCAGGAGATGTCTGCCCTCTGTGGGCACACCTGCCTGACACGCCCTGAGCTAGACTCAAGCAAGGCCAGGTTTGGATTAATCCCCTAAAAGAAAAACAAACTCCCAGACATGTGATAAATCTTTTGAGTATAGGGCCCTATTGAGCACAAAAGGAGCCTGGTGCTAAAAGCACTGGTTTCCACCACTGTAAAAACCTCAGAAGACCCCAGGGTTTCCTGTGCATCATGTGTGCCAGGCCCTAGCTCACCCCCACCCCCACCCCATGCTTTCACTGACCATTTCTTTCTCAAATAATCAATAAAAATTAAAACATAGACACACGTTCTAGGAAAATTTAGAATGGTCTAAATGGTGTGTCTTCACAGAGATCTTTTCCTGTGAGGGGGCTATTGGTCCTTTTATGTTTATGGGGCTAGGGTTCCAGGTGGCTGGTGTGGAGGCAGAGGGGGTACCCCAGCCCGGCTGGGCACTGACCTGGATTTCCCGGGCATGGTAGAGGACAACCAGACCCAGCAGGATGACTGTGGAGAGGCTGATGAGGCATTTGAGTGCAAATGAGTACAGGGACTCCTGGGCAGAGAGAGAGCAGAGAGCAGGACAATGCTGGGGGTGGGGGCAGCCCTCTGACCCCCACACCTGGGCACTTTGCTCAGAAAGTGACACTCCTATCCTTACTCCTTAGGCCTGGGCTGACAGTAAGATAGGTCCAGTACTTTATAGTTTGTAAGGTGTGGTCTCATGTGCACAGAGAACTTCTCAGTTTATAAGGCCTGGCCTCTGAAAGGCCCAGCATGTCAAAGTTTGTAAGGCTTGGCTTCATGTGGGTATAGTACTTCACAATGTATAAGGCCTGGACTCCTGCAGGCTCAGTATGTCACCGTTTATAAGGCCTAGCCTCACGCAGACATATCACTTTACAGTTTATAAGGCCTGGCCTCATGCGGACATAGCACTTCAGAGTTTATAAGGCCTCTTCTCTCTCAGGCACAACACTTCACAGTTTACATGCAGACACAGGCCTGATCTCTCTTTGTCCTTACACACCCTCTAGCAGCTCTAAGGGACCCACAGCCAGGCTCGTAACCTGGCCCCAACTGCTGGGGGGGAGGGTTGTGAAGCTCTTTCCTGCTCCCTGCTCAAGCCTTGTCTAGAGCTCCCCCAGCCCAGGCATGTCCTGGGGGTAGCCCCTACCCCACCTTTAGCCAGGGTGCGGCCCCTTGGTGCAAGCAGGGGAATGGACTGGAATCTCCATCCCCCATCTGCAGTCTCCCTGCCACCCCCAGGAGGTGGGCACAGCAGGAGCTCCCCATCTCCCAACTCCAGGGTCCCCTGTATCCCCCATCCTCCTCTCCTGTGCCCTGACCCCATGCCCGAGGGATGGTAGGGAGGCAGGTATGCCAGGCAGGGCCTCTGTGGGGTGCTGGGGGGGGCTTCCCTGAGGTGCCAGGGGGAAGGGCCATGCCTACCTTGGTGTAGACCCCCCAGGACAGCTCCGTCTCTGTCACCATGACAACGATGCCAAACATGCCAAAGATGAGGGCGTAGTCACTGAGGCGCTTCCGCTTCTCGAAGAGCGCTCGCCGGTGGCCCAGGCGGTGGCCCACGTTGGGGGACTTCCCGGAGCCCCTATGCCCACCCACCTCATCCTCTTCATCATCTTCCTCCTCCTCCTGGTCCTGGGGCTGCCCTCGGGGGCTGCTGGGTGAGAGCTGGCCCAGCTCGTTCTTGGCTACCACCACCTGGAGGCCTGGGCTATGTGGGGGCTGTAGGGGGCAGCTGGCCTCAGGGTCCGGAGGGTCTCGGGTGAGGGCCCCCGGCGCACCTCCCAGCGGCCGCCCCCCGCAGCCATTGTGGCTGTGGTTGTTCATGACTATGTGGGTGCCGGGGTTGGACTCACTGCAGGCCGCCTGGGGCCCGGCATGGCTCAGCAGCTGGGCTCCCACGCTGACCTGCAGGGGCATGAGGGACATGGTCATGCCAGCTGACCAGAGGGCCAGGGACCACTGCCACCACTCCAGAACATTCTAAGGCTTGGGAGGCCATGAACTCAGAGCAGCTGACACATGGATTTGCCATCCCAGAAACATCCAAGTCAATGTATGTCCCTCCCCTGCTAAAACCCTCTCATGGCTCCCCGGTATCATTGCATAAAAACCAAACTCCTCACTGTGGCAAGGAGGCCCTCTGTGGTCCAGGTCCCACACCATTCATCCTTCTTAGTTGCCCCAGAATCACTCTCTTCTGCCACATTGGCCTTCCTATCACTGATCCTGACCAGCTTCGTCCTGCCTTAAGGCCTTTACACATGCTATGCCCTCTGCCTGGAACAACCTTCTACCCAATCTTTGCCCACTGACTTTCTGGGTCTCCAAGTACCTAGACAATGCCTAGCACACAGCCAATACTCAGTAAACACTTCTGTATGTCTCGAGATGGAATCTGCTGGCAGGTTTGCCTGGGAGGATTAGAGGTCATGTAGGTGTGCAGTAGGGAGGTAATTTCAACTCGGGCTAGTCTCCCACTGACCTTCAGGCTCTTGAGCCTCTGGTTCCTCCTCTTGAGTTGTTCCAAGGCCTTAACACACTTATGCAGGATATGGCTGGGGTGACATTAGGGACTGAGGCTGGGGCTGTAGAGACCCCCAGCTCCCTCCTGCCTGGGTGGAAGGAAGGTGGTCCAGATTCCAGGACCAACATGGCAATCTAGGACTTAACTCTAAGGTCCCAGAATTGAATCTATAGTGCCTATGAGACATACTCAGCCTGGCCTTGTGATATGGGCCAGCCTCAGTTTCCCTACCAGGCCGAGGAGCAGACTGATCGCCCAACATCTTCAGATACTGCTCCAGCATAGGGCTGCATTGTGGGTGTCATGTACAAGAGCCGGGACTTTAATGATCCTGTCTGGAGTCTGGTTTACTGGGTTCCGACTTGCCAGACCCACCCCAGCCTACTCTCTCAACCTTGTATGCCACCTGCTGTCACCCAGCCAATGTTTCTTAACCCTCTATTATACTAGGCTCTGTCCTTCACACAATTTTTCTCCTAAATCCTCATAAACCCCTAAGGAGGGGGCCTTGGGATTTGGCCAGTTTTACAGATGGGGAAACTGAGGCACCATGCTGTGATGGGACTATCTCCTTACAGGGCAGATTCTGGATCAGGCTGCCTGGTTGGAATTCTCCCAACAAGTCTGGCAGTGGGCAGTGTGCCAAGTGTTGTCCCCTTTGAAAAGGCCAAGCCAGCATGCACTGGGGGACTGGGAGAGGGAGCTGTGTGCACAGGCAGGACATCTTCCCGGCCCTGAAACCATGCTCTGGGGGTGATGGGTGCAGAAACCATTATGTCAGGACATGCCAAGATGAGCCATGCTACTGGGCAAGACATGGGTGACCTTTGCCAGAGCCCTACGCATCATAGGACTACCTGTGTCCTTGTCCGGTGCCCACCAGACTGGGTCTGTCCTGCTCACTACATGTTCCCAGATGCTGGTGCCAGCACACAGAAGTGCAAGAAATATTCCTTCCATGGTGAGTAACCTCATGAGTCTTAGAACATGTTCCTCCCTCACCACCAGCACCCATCACATCAACCAGGTTCTGGCCACCTGTCGCCTGACACGTCACAATTTATAAGGCCTGGCCCCCTGCATGCTTTGTACTTCACAATTTATATGGGTTGTCTCCTGCAGGCCTAGCACTTCACAGATTATAAAGCTGACCTTGGCCCTGATCTCTCTCTGTGTGTCCTCGCAAACACTGGGGTGCCACTCTCTTCCTGGGCTGGAACCCCTGCCCACCACCCTAAGGGTTATTGGCTGCTAGGCAGGTCTGAGAGCTTGTCAGCACAGCAGCCCCAGACCCTGCCCTTGCCTGGGAGACTAGTAAATCCCAGACACCCCTCTCACCGTCCCTCCTGAAAATACAAATCCTTGCTGGGGTGGGTGGAGCACAGGCAGGAGAGGTGGGTGGCCTGGCAGACAGGACCAGGAGGGGTTGGGGGCCTGCAGATGACCTTCGGAAATGCACCAATGAAGATGCAATTTGGGGATGTGACTCAGCCACCCGACGCACAGGCCAAATTCATCCATTTGTCGGCCATGCTCCTCCTTGCTTGGCAGCCGAGTTCTAAGGTGCCCTGGGTAGAGTGAGGGTGGGGGAGTGGGCTTCCATGAGAGCAGAGGGGTGGAGGGTATCCCATCACATTAACATGTACCTAGTGCTTATTGTGGGCCGAGCCCTTTATCAGAATTATCACATTTAATCCCTATTGCTACTCGGCGAGGCAGGTGGTGTCCCTGACCCCATTTTATAGACAGGAGACAAGGCTCAGAGAGTTTCAGTACCTTGCCCAAGGTCACACAGCCAGGAAGGGCAGGGACTAAATCAGTGTCAGCTGGGAGGGGGGCAGTGGGTGGCAAGATCTGCCTGGTTCCCTCTTGATGAGCCACCATCTGGAGAGGGAGCCAGCCTGCTGGCTCTACCCTTGAGGGGCCCCAGAGCTCAGGGCATAGGCATGATGGGTGCCTGACCCCTACCATGACCTCAGAGGAAACAGAATGACAGAGTGGCCTGCCTGAGATCCCACAGGAGGAGGGGCAGTCCTTTTCTAAAGGCTGAGTGGGACCAGAGGGACTGGGGGACAAGAGACCCCTCCCCTTCCCAGTATACCTTCTCCTCTCCCACTGCAACCTAGACCTAAAGCTGGGTTCCCTGGGACCCTCAGGGATTCCCAAAGAATCAGGAGCCCCTCTGAAACCCTGGGCAAGGTTTGGGTGTCAATTAAAGGGTGTGTTGAGTGAAGTCTCTCAAGTTCTCCAAGGAATTCCCCCAAATGGTGAGGAACACCCTATGGGCTGCATTTGGTTTTGAGGGACCCTGGAATGGCCAAAATTGTCAAATGTGTCTGGAGAATGAGACCTCCGTTCCTTGAGGCCAGGGTAGGAGGATGAGAAGAGCCCCCTTCCACACCATCCCAGGGGATACCGTGGGAACCTTGTGAGCCAAGTGGGACGGGGGCACCCAGGAGGGCTCTTGAGGGGCTGAGGGAGGTGGGCAGGCAGCAGGAAGCAGGCACTCTCCCACTCAAAAGAAAGACAAAGAAACCCAACCAGACCCCAAAGGCACTCAGATGAGCCCTTTTACAAATGACAGGTTGGTTGCAGTGGCTGCCCAGAGGGACCCTCCAGCATCCCAGCCAGGGCAAAATCACCTCCTCAGCCCCCTCTTCAGTAAAGCAGAATCTTGGTGCCCACCCAGCAGGGTGGGTGGCCAGATATCATGTGGAAATCTTAGCATGTGGCAGTGGATACACCTGCCACAGTGCTGCTGCCCAACACCAAGCTCTGTCCTTCACAGATGGACCAGGAAAAGACGCCCCCTGCCCACTCAGTCCCCAAGGCAGAGCCCCCTTTGAGGCAAAATGCCCACTACACTGCTCCCAGAAACCATGGCCAGAGTAGCACATGGTGGAACCTTCTGGTATATGTGGGCAAATCATAGGCTGTGTGTCCCTGTGGATGGTGGGAAAGGACCCTGGGACTCTCCCCCCACCCCCATTACAGAACTCTTGGGGCCCTAACTCTGCAGGATGGACAGGATTCACTCGCCCTGCGGCCCCATGGATTGCCCAGCACGGGTGCAGTGAGGTGCTGGCCGGCTGCCTGATCCCTCAGGCTTCCCCCCATCACCACCATCAGGAACCTGCCAGCAGCCAGCAGGGTGCAATTAGCCTGCCCTGCCCTCCCCAGGCTGCCTCCACCAGCGCCCTCCACACCGCTCCGTCTCCAACAGCTTCCTCCAGTCGGCCCCAACCTCCAGCGCTCACATCTACGGGCCACCCTCCAGGATAGCGGGCAGTACCCTGTGCGGGGTACCCCAGTCCCCGTCCAAGGTGAGCTGGGCTTCCTGCCCCATGCCCGGGGTGCCCCTGACCGCTGAATCCAGGGGGGTAGTGAAGGTCTCCTTCCTCCCATTCACAAGTCAGTCCCGGGTCACTGCCTCCACCCTCAGAGCTCCCCCCACCGTGTCTGTGGAGTTTGGAGGTTCACCCCCCCAACGAGAACCCAGCACCCTCCCCCTCTGGGATGGGGGTCCGAGACTCGTCACTCACCCTGGCGGTGCACAGACACACATCGCCTTCTCCGTGTCCCTTCCCCCAAACCGCGTGCCCCTCCCGGACGTGCCTCCCTCCTCGGGCACCCCTGCCCATTCCACCCAGTACCTGCGGGGCTCGGCTCGGGCGCGCGGACGAGGCTGGAGGGGACAGGGTCCCGTGCAGCCGAGGACCCACAGGACGGGGCCGGGGCCGGGGCCGAGGCGGGAGCGGGCAGCGGCAGCGGGACGCTGGGCCCGACGGCGGCGGGGCTGGGGGAGGCGGCGGCGGCGGCGGCGACAGCGGGAACATCCCCCGCCGCCCAGTGCACCGGCCCGGCCGGGGGGCGGCGAGCGCCCGCCCAGACTGGGAGAGGAGGGGGCGGCGCGACGCGGGCGGGGCTGCCGATTGGCCAAGCGCTGCTGGCCCCGCCCCGGCGACCTCGCAAGCCCCGCCTACATTTAAAGATCCCTTATTCCTGGTGCGGGTTCCACCTCCCCCCACCGCCCCCAGCGCTTGGCGGGTCCTCAAACTCGCCCACTTGCCTCGAGCGACAGAGGGGATATTAGCCAAGCCGCAACACCTGCCCCTGACAGTCCGCAGGAACTCCTAGTCACCCCTTCCCCAAAGCAGGTCCCCCAAACTCCAGCTACCCCTCAATCTTTATGCTCTGGGACAACTTTGCGAAGCAACTGGACACCTCTCCCCCGCCCCCAAATGACCTTTTCACATTTCTGCTCTGCGAGGGGAAGCCTTAGGGTGGGAAAGCAGGATGTTGGCAAGTGGTGGTTGTCTAGGGATTGGGCAAAAGGGCTTCCAGATGCCGAGGGTATATCTGCTGGGCTATCAGTTCAAGGCCACCATCTTTGGGACTGTGCCCCTGCCCCAGTTTTAACCCCCAAAACCAAACCAGGATGGCAGGACAGCAAGAGACGATTATGGGGATCCTCAAAACTGTGCCCCTTTCCCCTGGCACTGAGGCTGTCCTTGGGCAATTCATTCGATGTGAATGGCAGCTGGGGAGGAACTTGGGGACCAGGAGGTGAAGACCTCTTTCCTCTTCCTCCTCTTCCTCCAGGTGGTCTCACTATCTCAGCCCTACCCTGTCCCCACCCTGCTGGGGGTTGACTGAGTCCAGCTCTGTGCCCCCAGCCTGGGGTCTCCTAAAGGCAGCAGCTCCTCCATCTCTTTCCCAGCCCCACATCTGTTTTCTTCCTGGCCTCAGCTTTATACCAGGTCAGGATCTGTTTTGTTTCCTCTGCAGCCCAGAAAATAGCTGGATAGAATGAATGAATGAGTGGAGCCCACAGCTTGGGCAAGGGGTGGTCCCAAGGTAATGATGGTGAGGCTGAGCAGGGGCAAGTGATAGCCTTGAGCTGACAACTCCTGTCCCCTCCTCTTGAGAGCCTATTCTTCATCCCCACCTGCTGGGGACACCCCAAGGAAGGCCTGGCTGTGGTGACAGTGCCCAGAGCTGTGATGGTTGAGAAGTGGAGCCTGGGGACCACCCATCCCCTGTCTTGTCCACAAGGGCACCAGGAATGGGGTTGTGGTGACTCTAAAGGGGTAATTCCCTGACTGCAACACCCTCCTGCATTCCCGAATTTACTCACCACTCCCATCCAGGCCTCCTATCTCCCCTCAGCTGTTCCCACTTCCAGGCCTTTGCACTGGCTGTTCCCCCGGCCTAGGCTGCTAGGGGTTCTTTCTAAACCACCAATGAAGCCACCCACATCTCCCTTGGGGTCTGGCACACATTCCTGTACCACATTCAATGCCCCGGCCCACATACAGGTCTCTGCCCTACAACAAAAATTCATACTGTGCCCACAGGCTGACCCGGACTGCACAGGCTTCTGTAAGGGCCCTGCAGCATCTGACACTTTCTAAATTCAAGTCCAACATATAAACATCCAGAAGTTCACAAAAGTGCCAGCCGCCCCCCCCGCCCCCCCCCCCCCCGCCCCCAGAGGCCTCTCCAAGCCTTCCCCTGGAAAGATCCTTTTTCTCCTTTGTGCTCACCTGCACTCAGGGATCAGGGATCCCCTTCAAAGGGCTGGGCTGAACTTAGGATGGTCGACCTCTTGCCCAAGTCTGCCTGCTGCCTGCTGCCTGCTTCAACCTCACCTCTCAAAGACAAGGCTGACAGTGATAGATGGGAGTTGGGGATGCATGGAGATAGGGCAATGGGTGAGGGCCACTTGGGTCTCCATTCCAGAAAGAGCCCTTCAGCCCATGATTGTCCAGGAAGGACTTGGCTAGGTGCTCCAGGACTCATGCCCCCAGAAAATAGCCTATAGAACAGGCAGGGGAGAGGCTGGTGGCTGAACAGGGAGCCTCTCCTCCAGGATGTAGGTGCAGGAGAGCTGGAAGAACCTCACAGAAACTGAGGGACCCACAGGTAGCCGCCTAAGCAGGGATGGCCTGACCACACCCCCAACACCCCCAGCTGTACATCCACAGAAATCTCAGCCCCATCCTGGGTCTAATTGATGGCTACCTGGACAGAGGTGAGGCCAGATGCTGAGTCCCTTGGGAGTGTGGGATGGCAGAGAAGGGAAGGTATTTACTCATTCATTCACTCATTTACTCACATATTCACTGAGCCCCTTCTCTGAGTCTGGTGCTGGAGACACCTAGTCTGAGACAGATACAAACCTGTCCATCTTGGAACTGAACTTCTAGAAGAGGGGAACCCTCTCTAAATTAAGGACCAATAAGATTTCTAGATAAACAAAAGTATTGGGAAAAGATTTGATTAAGTCGAGAAAACTAGGAACAGGGATAAAGAGATTTTACCTAGGATGGTCAGGGGAGGCCTCTTGGAAGAGGGAACATTCAAAAGGGGCCCAGGAGCTGCACTGAAAGAGCTGGGAGAAGGGTGCCCCTGGCAGAGGGTACTTCGAGGGCATAGGCCCTGAGGTGGGACCAAGGAGGGCATTTGGGAGGAAGAGGAGACCAGTGGGGCTAGAGGGGAGGGGCAAACAGGGTGGGGCAAGTCAGAGGAGGGGTAGGGGTCACACCAGCAGGGCTATGTGTGGGAAGACTTTAAGCAGAACAGAAGTCCTATAGGATTAAGCCCTCTAGGGTCCTGGAAATTGTTAGGGCAAGATGAAGAACAGGGGCAAGCATCCCAGAGGGCTTGTTCCTAGGCTCTACAAATTCCGGGACTTGGAGAAGCTTCCTTTGTTCTATCAGCATATATTGAGCACCTTCTGTATGCAAGGCTTATACCCTGAAGTGGGGACACTGTGGTGACAAATGCACAAAACCCCCCAACTTATGGTTTCAGGCCAGTGGGCAAGATAAGATCTTGATCAATAAATAAATACAGGGTGAATGTGGGGTGGAGGGGGGTCATTGGGGGGGGAGGAAGGGGACATCTGTAATATTTTCAACAATACAGATAAAATTTTAAAATAATAAATAAATAAATAAATAAATAAATAAATAAATAAATAAATAAATACAACTGACCCTTGCAGAGGATCCACAGAGGAAATGAGGCAAAGGAGGGGTGGGGAGGGGCTGCACCTAGCACCCCCTGGTTCTCCCCACTGGCAGCCCTCAGTCCCTGCTCTGCAGGAAGAGGTGGGAGCCTGGGGGTAACAGGCAGGCAGGAAATCAGCTCTGTCATAAGCACAGAGTCCCCTCAAAGCCTCCGAGGTCCAGGAGCCCCTGCCATACCCATGGGGCCCTGCCCTGGGCTGTCTTGTCCATTCAGAAAAAGGAGCAAAGGAGCTGCTCCCTAAGGGCTGTCTCCAGGGAGTGAGGCCACAGAAGCCGGGCGGTGAAGATTTGGGGGGGTCAGGCCTTTCTAACCTGGTTCAACTTCCCTCTTCTGTGTGACACTGGACTGGTCACCTAACCTCTCTGTGCAAGTTCCCCACCACGAGTGATCAGAGAAAGTGGACAGTGATTCTTAGGGGGGCTCTAGAGAGCATAGTCATCATCATCATCATCATTATTACAGTGTCAATATTATTTCAAAGGTTGGCACTTTTTCTTAAGTCATCAGTTTTATCAGTTTTTCTACCCAGTCCCTGGTCCACCCCCACCCCAAAGGGATCCACTCACCCTGGGGTGTGGCAGTCTCCCTGATGAGCCGCCACCAAAGGAACTGTCTCCTTTAGTCCTGCTGGGTTACTACGTGGCTGGTGGGAGGCTGTGGCTGCCTTTCTTTCACACTTGACCTGTAAGGACCAGACATGGGGGTAGGGTAGAGGCAGGGCCCCAGGAGGACAGGGTGTAAACAGCTCCCAGCCTGCAATGGTCTTTACAAGATATGTGCTCTGAAAAGCTGGATCACCTTGTAAATTTTAAAGAAACTTAAGATTGGTGGCATAGTCTGCTCAGTGGGGCCGTTTCCTCCCTCAGGCCCCCCAGTGAGCCCCTGCATATACCTTCCTCTACGCCAGGCCCCGCCCCTGGAGGCCCCACCTTCCTCCACTGGACACTGCACTCTTAAGGCTCTATCTGCCCTTCCCCATACTGTCCCCTGTCCTCCCCCCAATTCCTTTCTCATGAGGAGATCTGAGTGGGTAAAGTTGGAGCAGCCTGGTGTGAGGATGAAAGCGTCAGGGATCACTGGCATGACCAGCTCTATTCCTGGCCACCCACAAATCCCGCCCCTGTCCACTGCTGTCCTGGGGCCTGTAGCTCCCTCATGGTATTCCCCCTGTCTGTACGGGATGGTCTTCAGAGTCCCCAGATGAGCACACAGTACCCGTCCTGGAGGAGGGGGCAGAAAGGAACCCAGAGCAGCCCGATGGTGGGGAGGAGCAGGGGGCACAGCCAGACCTCAGAATGGGGCTGAAGGGGAAACACAGTCGGCTATGAATGTTCCAGCTGCCCCTTCCCTCATCAGGGGTCTGATGTAGAGCCAATGGCCACCTGCATGGCTCAGGGGCTGTTGCCTGTTCCAGCCAGGGGAACCTTGGAGCTGATTCTGACCCTGGGAGGTCAGGGGTCCAAGGTCACTCACCAGGCAGGTGCATTAGAGTAAAGATTATTTAACCAGCTCATGATGTTCTGGCTCACCCACCTGGAAGACTCCCTGCACCCCAGAAATTTCCATTGAGGTTGGGCAGCCTGAGGGTGGGGTTGGAGGTATTAGGGGGGACTAGAAACCTGAGAGCCTGGAGGAAGAAGCCAAGCAGGGCAGTTCTGCCTAAGGCTCCAACAGGGCAGAGAGACTTGGGGAGCGAACCCTCCACCCCCCCAGTTCTGGGGCCCCAGACAGGTTCCTCACACCTGCAGTTAAATTCAGGGAGCAGAAAACCCTAATGCTGATACCAGACTGGGTTCTGGGGTGAGTACCCCACACACCCAGCTTAGCCCCTGCTCATCTGGGTAACCTTGGGTAAGCACTAGCCTGGTCTGTCAATGGGGGTGTTGGGAAGGGAAGAGAAGAAGCTTAGGGAAGAGAGCTGAGCATTAGCTCTGAAGCACAAACGGCTGGCAGGTGGGGGGTGGGGTTCCCACCCACTCTGCCTGAGGCGGGAAACCCCACCACACTGGGAGAGAAATGACCGGGGGTGGGGGGTGAGAGGGGGCAATAAGGCCAGTCCATCCTTCCCCCTCCCCCCACTGAGGGCTGCCTGGGAGGTCCTCAAGTCTTTCACCTTCAACTGGGTGGGGGTATGTCTCTGTACCCCAAATTGCAGTAGCTCTCTCCTCACAGTGGTATGTAGGATCTGAAGCTTGGTATTGGAGGGTATGGAAGGGGTTTCTCTCCCTCTCACAGCTCCCCCTTTGAATTCTCCGAGTTAAGCACGCCCCCTCCCACCAATATGCCCCCCACAGAAAAGAGGAGCTTTGCCAGGACCTCCACCCCAGACCCCTGGAACACCCTCTCAACACTGCCAACTCACTGTCTGGAGACGGCCGCTGCAGCTGGAACCCCGTGCCTGGCCTGAGCTTGAAGGCAAGTGCAAGGCAGGGCAAGGGCTTGAGAACCAGAGGGTGTGTGCATCGCTGCAGAATGCCCCCTCCCCGTGGTCCTGGGCCCCGCCCCGCCCCACCCACCCAGGGAGAGGCCACAGCTTGACCCCCCTCCCTGCCATGCTGCTTTGGGGGGATCTCCCTCTGGATCTCCAGAAAGCCCCCACCCCACAGGAGCATGCCTGCAAACCTCATAGAATGCTCCAAGAGCTGGAGGGACCCTCTGCCACCTCAAAGCACTCATTTCACAAACGGGGAGCCCCTGGCCAGGACCCAGCACCCCAGCAGCACAGATTACTGCTGTCCCCCTCACTCTGGGGGTTGCTTTCCAGTGTCGGGAAAGAACTTGAGCCAAGGAACTAAGAGGAGGCAATTAAATACCCCACCCTCACCCCCACCCTGAGCGAGCTCTGGGGCCTGGGGGGGTCCAGTGGGAACCAGGAGGCCTCAGACAGCTGGGGATGTTGCCCAGGCTGGAAGGTCCCAGTGAAGGTTGGGGCACCCTGGGTGGCCAGAAAACAAACCACAGAAAACTTCTCTATGTCATTGTTGGCCCATGAAGTCTCCCCTCTCCCCTCACTATTGGGGTACCTGCTGAGCGTGAGTCGCAGAGGTCTGTGAAGGTTACTCTGCCAAATCAGTACAATGCAGCTGTCAAATTTTGGGTCACTAGAGAGTGGGGCAGGGAGAGTCCAGGGCTCAGCCCCTGCGGTGACCTTGGTCCTGCCCAGGCTGCTCTCTGAGCCTCTTTCACTTCAGCAACTGGACAGCGCCCACCTCTGTGGGTCCTTCCTGCTCTGGGGAGTTTGCGAGGCTGCCTGCTAGGCTTTGCCATTCCCCTCCAGCCCCCCAGCCCCAAGAAGCTGGCGCCCTCCAAACCGTAGAGTTCTCCACCAAGCTGCCGCCCCTTGCCCCCCCCCCCCCGCCCCTTGCCCCCGCCCAACCTGTCTCTAATCCCCACCCACCTTCCGCCGTGGCCTGGAGAGAGGGGGATTTCCTCTTGGGAGCCACAAGGCTGCTTCTGCCAGCCTCCATCCTTTTTTGTTATTGTTTCCCCCCTTTTCTTCCATTCGTTCTAAAAATAGCCCTCCCCCTCCAAGCCACCCCCCCAACTGGTCCGGAGCATCTCCTGAAAGGTAATTCGTTCGCTGGGCTGGGATTCCAAGGCCAGGATTCCTTGGTGAAGGCGGGGCTGAACGACTGGGACCTCCGAAGGGGGGCGGGGGGCATTGGGAACACACTCCCTTCCATTGTGTGCGTGAGACTCGCTCTGAGGGCGCTGCCAGCACGACCGTGACCATGTGTAAATGGAAAGAGAACAAAGGGGGAGCTTGGGGTCTGCATTGTGGAGACAGAGAGGGAGAGGGCTGCCGGTGCCTCGGGTACCCCTCCCAGCATCTCCGTGGGGGTGACTCACCGCTCATGGGGCTAGGCTGAGGCCCATGCCTTGGTCGAACACCGTGATGGACAGTCAGGAGTCAGCAGTCAAAGAGTGGACATCATTGTGGAAGGCTTCTCACCCCTGAACCTCACAATTGCCCTTTGCAGCCCCCAGAAGATCCCTCCCAGTCCTGCAGCTTATCTGGTCTCCACTGTCTCCCCACAGTTCCTTCTCCAAGACGCAGCCACAGAATTCTATTCTCACCCATGTGTCTAGTCAGGTCCCTATCCCGACTAACCGACACTCTCCAACTTCAACCAAGAGAAGGGCCCTGAATCACCCTTCCTCAAGGTCCCACATAGTTTGGCTCTCCCTCCCCTTTGTCCTAGCTCTCCAGCTGTATCCCTGGACCATCCAGCATGCTCTGGCCATGCCCAGCATCAACCCTAACCAGCCCAGCATCTATCCTAATTAGCCCAGCCTCAGGGCCTTTGCATCTGCTGTTCCTTCTGCTAGGATTGCCCTTCCCTGGCTCTCCTCACCCCCTAATATCTTTCAGCCTGGTCCAATGTCACCTCCTGTCTAGAGTTGTCCCTTCTCTGGGCATACCATCCGTTTATTGTCCTCATTCCCTGGTATGGTCTATTCATGTATTCACCTCCCCCTCCCCCCCCCCAGGAGAATGTGAGGCTCAGTGCAACTTGGACCTGGCTGATGAGAGGAGGGGATCACTCTGACCCAGCACCACCTCAGGAGCTACCCAGCTCAAAATAACAGGACAGTACTACCCAGCTAGCCACCCTGGAAAGCATCCCTAGAACATGCAAAAAAAATCCAGGTCCTGCTTCTGCAGGGGCATTGCCTAGGACAGTGAAACTGAAAACACTTACATGTTCCCAACCTGGGAACCATTTAGCCCATTTCCAGAATAACATGCCACTGGGGGGAAAAATGATCCACAGGGACCAAGTTCCCCGTCTGTTAAGCAGAAGCCAGGTTGGAGAAGCAACTGTTCAAGTGTTCCCATGGCAAATAAGTGTGAAGAGCAAAGATGAGAATGGGGGGTGGGGGAGGCACTGGGAATAGCTAAGGGCCAGGAGCCCTCAGGGGCTGACCTTTCCCATTATTAGTTTTTCCATAAAGTTTTATTATCTTACACTTTTTAAACCAAGGGAAAGATAAAAGGAAAATTGCTTTGTTGGAGAGTACGAAGGCTCAGAGAGGGTATTGCCCCCATGGGACAGAAAACACACCTGTACCTGTTGAGAAATCAAACACTCCCCTCTTACTTGCCTCCATAAAATTACCCTCAAATGTTTTTCAAGCACCTACCATATACTGCGTGCCCAGAGATTGATGGTGAGCCTGGCAGGTGAGGGTCCCTGGGTAGCAGGCAGAGTAGGAAGCCCTGGGTGTTCCAGGGTGTTACAGCAGTTAGGATGAGCTGGGACCTGCCGCCTCCGCAGGGCCAGGCCCAAGGCAAAGGGTTTGGGTTGGGGGAGACAGAAGGCCCCTGAAGGTGCTGTTAGTGCCACACCTTTGTGCATTTCACTGCCTGGCCAAGACTCAGCTCAGGCTGGTGCTGAAAGCCAGGAGGTTGGGAGATGGCTTAGGAATAGGGTGGGGGTGGGACCCAGCATGCAGGGCTGTAGGAAACCCTACAGGGAGGTGAGAGCCAAAGACATCATCGGCAAGTTCCCCATGGCGTTCAGAAAGGCTCAAGGGAAAGGCGTGTAGGGGGGAGGAGAGGAAAAGGGAGACACCCGGCCGAGATTAGGGCTGTCAGATAAAATGAGACCTACTTATAATAATAAAAATTATATTCGTTGTTTGGGCATCCTGTATTTTTTTTTCTGGAAACCCTAGGCTGGAATTTTCTGGGGTTTGCTGGGGTAGGGTTGGGGCTCCAGAAAGTGTCCGTCCCAGTCTCTCTTCCCATCACCCCAACACCCCCCACCCCCGTGCCACCTTCATAGGCTTCTCTTCGTCCTCACATTGTCCCTCTTCCTTAACTGCTCCCCAAGGTCGCCCTCGCCTCCTTCTTCCTTTGTTGTCCGCCTCCCTCTACACTCTCCCCTAGCCCCTCCTCCTTCTGCACCCCTCTCCCTATCTCCCCACCCTAAGTTTCCCGCCTTCTGGGGAACCCACCCCTCCTCCACAGCCCCTCCCTTCTCGCTCACCCTCTCCCAGGGTGCCCACCCTCTCCTCTCCTCCCCGCATCCGCTCCCGCGGATCCCCCGGGAGCACGAAGGGGAACCCCGGGCCACAGCGCGGAGCTCCGCGCAAGCGCAGAGCCGTCCGGCTTCCCCGAGGCTGCAGCCGCCTCCGCACTGCGGCCCGCGAGCCTAGTTGCCTAGGCGACGGCTGGAGAGGGAACCTAGGGAAGACCCCGCTTTCGCCCGGCGCCACCCCCCCACCCCCGCCCCAGCGAACTCCGCTCTGGTTTGAGCCGGTTTCCCTGCCCCATCCCCCTTGCGCACTGCGGAGGGTGAGGATTCCCAGGCCCACCAGCGGGGATCCACACATGCGCGCTAGCTGCGGTGTCCCCTCCCCACCACTCTTGCGAAAAGGGAAAGCCCTGACGCGTGAAGAGAGGTGCCCCCTTCCCCCCCGCGTGAGCAGGCGCAATGCGCACTAGTGGCCCCGCAGCCCCACCCGGTCTTCCCGGCTGCACACGCCGCCGGGAGGTCTGGAAGCACAAGGAACTCCCAGCTCACGCGCCCCCTCCCACGCACAGCCACAGCGAAGCCAGGGATTCCCTCCTGCAAGTGCGCAGGTGCGGCCGGGAATTTCACGGGGGCGCTGTCGGAGAGAGAGAAGGGGCTTTTCTGTGAAAGGGAACAGACGTTATTACCGACATCTTAACGTTTGAGTACTGACGGTGGTCCCCTCAACTCCTTTCCAGAATTTTACCATTACTCTCTAGTCCACCGCCCAACTCCTATAGGTCCCCAGCAGAGCTTGCCACAAGCAACTCGCAACTCGGAAGCTCCAATACTCTTCCTCCCCTAGTCACACAACTCTCAGGGGTCCCTATTGCCCTGTGGTGAAGCCCCATTCCTCAGCCTGGCGGGCTTCCTTCCTTGGGTTAATCACCAATGGTCCCTGATCTTCCCTCATTCTGGGCCCCAACATAGGCATGCAGGAGGCTCCCTTGCTAAACCCTTCTCCCTTGCCAAACCCTTCCCAGGCACCATTTTGTTGATTCTCGAAATAGCTTAGGGGTAGATACTGTTTTTAGTCTCATTGTATATAGGAGTTAGGCTCAAACCCGCTATGTCCCTGGCCTAAGACCCCAGAGGTAAGAGGCAGAGGCCTCCATTTGTAGGGAGCCATCTGGGCTCTTGCACTGGTTATTGGCAGACACCTTCACCCCTGATTCATGGCCCCACCACCACCCTTGCTGGCTCCCTCATAGCTCTGGGTGCTTCCTGGTTATGTGACACAGGCAGGTGACTTAGTTTTCCCATCTGTAAAGGGGACCAATATCTCACTGGGCCGTCCTTAGGGCTCAGTGAGATATTGCCAGGGCCCAGCATCCAGGGGATGCTTCTAAGAGCTTGTCCAGTCCCTGCACTCCCTGGGGGGCACTTTGTTAATAGGCAGCCCCTGCAGGGCTGCTTCTCTCTTTCTTACTTCCCTAACCCCCACAGGGTCTTCCTGAATCCTTCACAAGCCCTCTAGCCCTTGTCTCAGGACTGGCTGCTGGGGGACCCCCAAACTAAGCCAGTGCTCACTCCATGTTGGTTAGTTTTTATGTCAGCTGCCATTGTTTCAGGCATCCTACATACTGCACTTCAGCTGTATCCAATTATTAATGGCATCCCTCCCTTGAACAGTAGAGTGGTGACCTCCAGGTCTTTGCTCGAGTGGCTACTTTGGCCTTTTCTGTTCCTTGTCTGCGTGGAGAACTCCTATGCATCCTTCAGGGCCCTCCCTCCAATAAGCCGCCTACTTTCCTACCTCTGGGCAGAGCCTGGCCCCATTTAGCCCAGCCCTGATTCCACACAGTTGGGGATATCTATGAGGATCTGCATCTGAAACTTGCAATTTGAGAGACTAACCTTCTTGGCAGGAAGAAGCAACCATAGGCCCTGAGGGGAAACCAGCCTGCTGTGTTGCAGCAGAGAGCAAGGAGGCAGGAGGGGCTGGAGCTGAGAGGGGGTTAAGAGTGGGAGCATGGAGAAAGGACTCGGGCAGCCCTCTGGGTGTAGAGAGAGTGTCACTTTAGTGGGAGGCATAGCAGTGACCTGGTAAATGCTTAGATCCCATTCCACACATGTTGGGTCCATCTCCCAGCTGCCCTCCCTCTCTGCTGACTCCCTAAGGGTGACTAAGCACTTGGAAGCAGGAACCAGGTTCAGACCTCTCCCAGCCCTTCTCAGTCATGTGGCCTTCAAAGAGCTCATTGCTACCCAGGTCCACCTGCCTGCTTCAGCCTCCAGGCCTTTGCCCGCCCAGTGCCCTGCCTCTGTGATGGAATCTGACTGATCTTTCACTAAGGCCCGCTCTGAAGAAACCCTCCACCAGGAAGCCTGCCCAGATGTCTCCTGTGTTGAAACAGCACAGCAGCCAGCATTTCCTGGTGGCCTGGTTGCTGACTCTGAACCAGATTCTCTGGATGCCAACTTGCCTCCAATCTCCTCTGATTGATTTCGTAAAGTGACCTGGAGCCACAGCCTCAATTTCTCTGAGCCATACCCTTGCAGGAGCCCAACAAGACTAAGGAATGGTGGTACAGGTTCCTCACTGGACAAGTGGCCCAGCCAGGAGGGAGCGCCGTAGGAGCTGGGGCACAGCTCTCAGGTAGCTTGCTGCAACAGGAACTGTGCTGGGAGCTTTTATCATCTCTGGCTGTGGCCCGCATGTCCCCCCTCACTCCGGCCTTCATCTCCCCATACACACCCATGGAGACTTCAAGTACACATTCTGCCTCATCGACCACCTTTATTGGGCACTCAGCCAGCCACTGCTAACGAGGGAGGGAGATGGATGTCACTCAGAGCAGGGCCCTTGGTGGGAGGCATGGCTGATGATGCCAACTAGCCCCCAGGACATGCGCTGGCACGGACCTCTCTGTAACCCTGGGAGCTGACTCTGAGAGGGCATGTGGGGTCATGACCCTGACCGCCCGTGGGGCTGCTCCCCCAGTTCGTGGGGCTGCTCCCCCAGTTCGGGGCTCACTTGGGGGTGTTGAAGGGCATGACCCGCTGGTTCATGGGGTTGTCTGGTGAGCGCAGCCACTCCTTCTTGAGCAGCTGCTTCAGCTGCGACAGCCGCATGTTGGGGTTCTCTTGCTTGAGCCGAGGCAGCTGCTCCTCCTCAAAGGCAGTGAAAGCAGCCCGCATGCGGCGCTCCGGGTGTCTGTCTCCGGCCTCCTCTGCCACACTGCAAAGAGGACACTAGACTTCAAAGGGACCGCGGAGTGGCCCTGCTCCCAGAAGCTCATGTCCCGCCCCAGAGGCTCAAACCTGTCCCTGAAGGCTCATGCCCTGCTGTACACTACCTGAGCACAGCGATGGCTTCCTCAATTGTGCGTGCCTCCAAGCTGCCCTCCGCCAGCACGCGGCGGTTCACATTTTCCTCCAGTGGCACCTCCAGGTGGCTCTTGACTTTCTCAGCTGGGGATGGGCAGTCACCCAGGTGACAGAGACACACCCAGAGTCAGAGAGAGACACAGTGGGGAAAGATGGAAAGGGAGAGACAGAAACGCTACTTGAGTTGAGAAGCCCTCCCAGGACTGACCTATGTGGTGATCCTACCCTACCGGTGCTCAGCCTCTGCCCTCCTAACTCCCCTGGAGCTGGGCACATGGAGAAGACTCACATGTGGCTGCTGTTTCCTCAACATCGGGCAACATCCCCCCTACACTGGGGCAGGCTGGGGCAGGGGCAGGTGCAGAGCAAGTACACAAGTGTGTGCAGTGCTGACCGTGCTCAGAGCAGGTCTGCCAAGCCACCACCCACCCACCTTTCACCATGCAGAGCCCAGGCAACATCTCCGAGACAAGGAGGGGGTCTGAATTTACATTACGGGGAGATCCCCTGCATTCTTTAGTGGGTAAGAGGGCAGCTCCAGAGGGGACCCTGCCCCACCTGTTTCTTGGGCTTCCTTGTGCTGATGGTCTCTGCGGAGCGTCTCCTCAATCTGGGCGCGGGTAACTTTGCTTGGCATGGCCACCCGGGGGGCCTTGCCGCCCTTGAGCTTGGAGTCCTCCTCCTCCAGCAAGCGCTGGGCCTCCTTTTTGCGCTCCAGCTGCTCCAAGCGCCGCTTCTCCTTTTCCTCCTGGGGTGATGGGGCAGTCAGGGGTGGATACCACCCTACTGCCATGGGTTCCAGATTTTCATCTCAACCAACGTGGTTTGAGGCTCTGCGGTGTGCTAGACCCTGTGCTGGGCATAGGGGACACGGCTGGGAGCACGATGGTCCAACATATATAAAGACGGAAACAATGGGGAACCTTGGCCAACACAGGTGGGTGGGTAGGTCTGAAAGGAAAAAGTGACCCCTGGGCTTGAGGAAGAGCCAACCAGGAGGAGGGCTGGGGCACAGGAGAGTAGTGGGAATGGCAGGTGTAAAGGCCCTGAGGCAAGAACTACCTAGCATGACAGAGGAGGAACACAGAGACTGGTGTGGCTGAAGTGGGAATGGGATGTGTAAAGGGAAAAGGGGGGTGGGGGGACAGCTTAGGAACCTCAAGGGCAAGGGAGACAGTTTGTATTGGATTCCAAAGGCAACAGGAGCCACAGAGTGTCTGGATCCATTTGCCAGTTGGGACAGGAATTCTGCCCTTTTTAGTCAGGAGACCTTGGGGGAGGCACTGTCCCCAGCCTAGTATCACAGGGGCTGGGACTGATCCCACCTTGGCTCCCCAGGGAGACCCAGATGCCAGTGGGACAAGGGGAACATCTGGCCTACAGAATGTATCCTTGGCCACTGCTCCTCCACCGTTCCAGGGGATAGAAGTTCTTATTCACTTATAGTGTAGAGCCCTTTGGCTGAGCTCTGCACTACAGGCACCGCTGCTTGCCTACCCACTGCCTACAACTCTACCATCTGCCTCCTATGCCTCCAAGATGGTCCCTGCCTGCAATGCCCCATGACACTCCCATGGATGGACTAAGTATCCCAAGAGAGGGGTCGATGTGCCTGAGGACACCCACTGAGCCTCCATCCCGCCTGCATGGCACAAAAGTGTGTGGGGGCAGGTTTAAAGGTCAAGACTGTTTGAGTGTAGCTTCTGGGGCTCCCACTTCTGTGCTCAGGCACCTCAGACAGGGCCACTGTATTCTAAGCCTCAGTTTCCTTATCTGGAGGATGGGGATGACCCCAAGGCCCAAAACAAAGGCCTGGGGAGGGCTCCCAGGCTCCAAACTGTCAAAATATCTCTGGCTTTTCTGTCTGGATAATGGATCTTTGACGGACACTGATTTTCTCTTTGAGTTTTCAACTTTCCTATGTTGTCAAAATGTTGACAATCAAAAAGGAAGTTTAAAGACCCCCACAAACCCAATGAAGCATGGTGAGGAAGATGGGGAGGGAACCAGTGACATTCGATGTCCACTAACAACAAAGCAGGACCCAGTCCTGCACAGAAAGACAATGAGAAAACTCTCAGAAGTACCCAGGCACCCCATGATCTGGGTGTGCAGGGACTGCGTATAACCACTGGTATTTTCCACAACCTTTATCAGTTTTCCAACGGAGGAAACCCCTGTTCTCTCCGCAGAGTCACCAATGTATCACCAGAGCCCTGGGGAGGTCTGACCAGCCCAGGAACCAGGATGTCTGTTATAGGGGTCTCTGGCGCCACCTACTGGGCAGAGCAGGTCAGCACCAGCCCTCAAACATTCCCAGACAATTAAGCACCCATTGTGTGCCAGGCAGTGGGGCCCATCAAGGATAGTCAGCCATCCCTGCCCTCTTCTGTGTTTTTATGAACTCCTGGGAGATCCTGAAGGCCCCAGGTCAGCAAGTCAGAAGTGGGAGTCTATCCCAGCATTTCTCAGCCTCAGTACTGCTGATGTCTGGGCTGGCTCATTCTTTGCTAGGGACCCATCCTGAGCACTGTGGGGTAATGAGCAACATGCCTGGCCTCAACCCACCAGATGCCAGCAGCACCCTCCACCAACCAGTTGTGACAACCAAAAATGTCTCCAGATGTTGTCAAGTGTCCCCTGGGTACAGAATCACACACACACACACCCCCCACGCCCCCCATCACCACCCCGGGGGTGAGAACTGCCAGAGTAACCTGACCCTGGCATCATATGAAGGAGAGAAACAAGCCCATGGAGGGCTGTGGCTGCCTTGCTGTTCCTCAAACATGCCAAGTCCTGGCCATCCCAGGGCCTTTATATAAACTGTTGCTTCTGCCTCCCTCCCTGCCCTTGCTCCAGGTCTAGTGCCTCCTTGCCCTTCAGGCCAAAGCCTCAGAGGCCTCCCACCACCTTCTACCATGACTGCCTGCTCAGTCACGGGTGTGGCAACCCAGGGCCCCCCACCTTGCGCTGCTCCTTCCTCATGACGTGTTTGTCCTCATCCTTCCAGTAGGCATCCTCCAGCTCCTTGTGCTTCCGGGCATCAGCTGCCGCCTTGGCTTCAGCCCTCCGTGCCCGGGCTGCTGCTGACTTGGTGTTCTCGCCCTGGAACTTCTTGGGCATCCCTCAGCAGGCTGTGGGAAGAGGGTGGGGGACCAGTGAGTGGGGAGAATCCATCTCCAGGACCCCCAGACTCACTCCTGGGCAGCCAGGACCCCCTTGGGGCCTCAAAGGCCTTTCTGTAAAACAAGGGCTCAGACTTAGTGATTTCTCTTTTTAAATATGTATTGAGGTGAAATGCACATAACATAAAATGAACCATTTTAAATGTACAGTTCAGTGGCATTTCATACATTCACAATGGTGTACAACCATCACTTCTATCTAGTTCCAGAATATTTCTATCACCCCAAATACCTCCCTCCCCCAGGCCCTGGCAACCAATAATCTGTTTTCCATCTCTATGGATTTGCCTCTTCTGGACATTTCATATAGATGGAATCATACAGGCGGCGTTTTGCACCTGGTGTCTTTCATTCAGCATGATGTTTTAGAGGTCCATCCACATTGTATCATGCATTAGTGCTTCATTCCTTTTTATGGCTGAGTAATATTATCTTGTGTGGATGGACATTTTGTTTATCCATCCATCCACTGATGGACATCTGGGTTGTCTCCACTTTTTAGCTCTTATTAAGTCATGCTGCTGTGGACTCCGGCAGGCCAGTCTGTGTGTGGCCCCTCCCACTCTGCCACCTTTGAGGCCTCAGTTCCCCTCACCCTGGGTAAGCAGCTGCCATAAACTGCAACCAGTGACCCAGCCCAGGCTCACACAACTGGGAGGTGGTGTAACAATCATGAAGCTGCTGTCCAGTAGGCACCTGGTCTGTGCGAGTCCCACGCTGGGCACTGGGGAAATGACCACACACACCAATGGCAGGTACTACCTCCCTGTGCCTGGCCCACCACTAAACACTTTCTATGGACCAATTAAATGAATGCCCCAAAGCGGTAAGTGTGGAGACTGTTCTTATTCCCATTCTAAGGCAGGGAAGCCAAGGTACCTGGCCAGGTCGCATGAGGCTAAGCCTGGAGTTTCACCTCCAAAGTCTTTCCTTTCTGAGGAAGGGAAGGCTGAGAAATTAACAGCACCACCTCCAAGTGCTGACTGAGGACCAAGTGCTGTGTGGCCAAAGGCACGTGCCTTCTGGGCCTCAGTTTTCCTCATTTGGGAAATGGGCTGATACACCTCCCTCCTAAGTCATTCTCACCCCTCATTGAACCTTGGAGAAACAGGCCCAGAATCCAAGAATAAAGAAGAGGGAGTGTGGGACCATCCTGACTCAGGACCACTAGGCAACCCCTAACTCCAACCTCTCAGCTGTGTGACTGGTGGGCAAGGGAGCTCCTATCTCTGACCCTCAGTTCCTGCTTGCAGCAGTTGTGTGCACTGGGCTAAGGGCTTTATAAGCAGCATCTTAATGAATTCTCACAACCCTGATGGGTGACAGCCAAGTTGAGACCTAAAGGGTGGGTCAAAGGCAGTCCTGTGATGATGAAGGGGTGAAGGGCACAACACACGCAAGGGCTTTGAGGCAAGAATGAGGCTATGTTCAGATACCAGGGAGTTATAAGGCAGCTTTGAGCAGGGCAGGAACAACTTCTGATTAAGTTGTTCCAAAGCCCTCTCTGGCTATCATGCGGGTGGCACCAAACACTGAGGGAATTACCATGGTGCAATGGGCAAAGTCAGAGGTTTAGAGTCAGGTGAAGCTAACACTGGGTACAGGCATGTTCTAAACCATTTCATCCCAGCAGTAGCAATGGCATCCTTCACTAAGCACTTTATATGGATCAACTCAAACAAATACCCCAAAGCCTTAAACGTGGGGACTGTCCTTATTCCCATTCTAAGGTGGGGAAGCTGAAGTACCCGGCCAGGTCCCCATTTGCAGGTGAGAAATCTCAGGCTTTGAGGCTCAGGGACACACAAGGGGTTAGTGGAGGGGCCTGGATTCCACCTCAGGCCCAGCCCCTCAGTCCTGACTCCATGCTCTTAACCACTGCTCCACCCTAGGGTTCCAGCAGGTCCCTCAGGGAACATCAACACAGATCAGGACTTTGAGGCCACTGGGGCTCCTCATTTGATACAGAAGGGAGGACCATCCAGGCTGAGACTGGGAAGCAAACCCCATGAGGAAGAACAGGACAGACTGAGGATCAGTGTACCCAAGAGACTTGGAGTTCTGGGGCCTGTAATCATAGCTGATGTATTCCCTTCAACCCTCAGTTTTCTTATTTGAGATGTGGGGTTGATTCTAGTACCTCCCCACACTAAATCCAGCATTTATTACTGAGCATCTACAACAGAAACTCCCTTCTGATTCCCCAGGAATGCACCAAGAAGTGGGGGTTACTGTCCAAGTTACAGATGAGGAAATTCCTCACCCTCTATTTCTCCCTCACTCATTCAGCAGCACCCACACCAGCCTCCTTGCTAGTTTTCAAATATATCAAGCAAGTTCCCACATCAGGGCTTTTGCACTTGCTGTGCTCACCAGCTGGCTGTTCTTTGCTCCTCTTTTTACCCAGTTAACTTCTTTTTAAACTTCAGGACCCAACTCAGGCATTGCCACCTCCAAGAAGTGTTAACTGAGATACCCTTGACTCTCAGACCTCAAACTTCTCTCTTTTTTAAAAAAATGTCTTTATTGATTTCAGAGAGAGGAAGGGAGAGGGAGAGAGCGATAGATAGAAACATCAATGATGCTAGAGTCATTGACCGGCTGCCTCCTGCAAGCCCTCTACTGGGGATCGAGCCTGCAACCCAAACATATGCCCTGATCTGGAACTGAACCCGACGACACTCTGAGTTACCCAGCCAGGGCTCAATAAATGTTTTGAGCAAGTAAATGAACAAGTGTTGATTTCCAGGGTTCCCCCAGTATTTCCTTCATACTGTGTTGTGTCCAAACTCAGCTTCTCACTATTCTTCCCACTCACCTCCCCCTCCAGCCTCTGAGCCTCTGCTTGCTATGCCCTCATCTGACACACCCTACCCTATCCCTTTCTCCTGTGAAAACCCTGCTCATTCACAGGGACTCTACCCTAGCATTTCCTCCTCCCATACCCCACTGCTCACCATCCCCATCTCCAACCTAAGGCCTGACAGGTCTTTTTTGACCCCCTCTTCAGGCTGAGAACCCAGGACTGAATGTTTGTGTGTCCCTCCAAAATTCTTATGTTGAAGCCCTAATCCTCAGGGCCACTGTATTTGGAGAAAGGACCAATGAGGAGGTGATAAAGATTAAATGAGGTCAGCCCTGGCCAGTATGTCTCAGTTGGTTGAGCATTGTCCCATGGACCGAGAGGTCCCCAGTTTGATTCCTGGTCAAGGCACATACCTGGGTTGCAGGCTTGATCCCCAGTAAGGGACATGCAGGAGGCAGCCGACTGGCGTTTCTCTCTCATCAATGTTTCTCTCTCTCTCCCTCTCCCTTCCTCTCTCTAAAAATCAACAAAAACATATATTTTTTAAAAATAATGAGGTCATAGGGTGGGGCCCTAATCTAATATGGCTGGTGCCACTGTAAGAGCAAAAGACTCCAGAGCTTGCTCTCTTCACTATGTAAGTACACAATGAGGTGGCGGCTGTCTGGAGGTCAGGAAGAGCCTGCACCAGGAATGGCCAGCACAGAAACTAAACTGACTGGCACCTTGATCTTGGACTTCCCACCTCCAGAACTGTGAGCAAATAAATGTCTGTTGTTTAAGCTGCTCAGGCTGTGGTATTTTGTTATGGCAGGCGGAGCTGACTAAGACAGACAGCTTTCTTCTCTGGTAAACAGTCATTCACTTTGTCATACAGTAAACATGCAAAAAGCACCTAATACATGTGGGACGCTGGAGAAAGAGGTGGAGTCAATGGGCTTTCTGCCCACAAGGGACTCCCAGGCTGTCTGGGAGATAAACAATAAAAGTGACAACTCAGCTGTGATAGAGTGCTGGGGAAGCCTGGAGGGGGCTTCTGACCTAGCTTGGGGATGTGTGTGTCAAAGGACTTCCTGGATGAGACATCTAAGAAAAAGTCTAAAGGAGAGGGAACACCAGAGCCCCCAGGAATGTGGGGGAGGCAGACTAGAAAGATGGATTTGTACTCCAGAGTGATGGGAGGGTGCAGAGGGTGTTAGAGCCTGGAGGTGCAGATCTAGGGGTCTGAGGTTGGTGAGGAAGTAAACTGGGGTGGGGAGAAGACAGAAGCAGGGAGCTCAAGCAGATCCGGGGAGTGGCTCTGGATGGACAGGGGGTACACTTAGGTGGGAATCAAGACCCACATAGTTGCTTGGGTGTGAAAGTAAGAGAGAACAGATGAAGCTCAACGCCTCCTCCTTCAAGGAGCCCTCCAGCTCTCCCTTCTGGGCTCCCCCAGCCCACAGTCCTTCTCCCCAGCCATGATACGGAAGAAGCCGGGGCGTCCGTGGAAACTCTGTGATCCCCAAGCCTAGAAGCGGCTCAAGGGTAGGGCCAGAGTTGGTGGCCTCGAACATGACGCTATCCTTCTGGGTCTCAGTCGCGCGCTGTAGTTAATGGGCACAGCTCCCGAGGGAGCCGTCGAGACTGGGCGCCGGAAGTGCCCCCGTCTCCAGGGACCCCACCTTCAGCCCTCCTGGGCAAAGGTCCCAGGCCGAGACGCCCGCCGGGCCCACCCGCACCCTGAAACCCAGCTCCGACAGCACCACTGCCGCTCCTACCTCCTTTCCTCAGCGCCCGTCAGGTCGCGCCTTCGTGACGTCACCACAGAGCTTGCGTGCTGAGCTCCCTACGGCACGCGCTGATTACGTACACGCGCCGCCGCCATCTTGGTAAAGGAAATGCTGGCCAGGTCCCCGACTCAGGCCAAGGCCACTATCCTTTTTGTTGTTCTTCTTCATCAGAAAGCGTATGTTTTATAAAAAGTCATCCGTGTGCTCACTTTAGATATTTGCGAGCCAGGAGGGGCGGGGAGAGACAATCTAGAACCTTGCCTTTACCAAGATGGCCGCTGCCTGGAGGAACGTTAGCAGCCTGTATTTCACACTCGGTCCGTCGGCGTCGGCCGGGAGCTGCCCTGCCGCCAGGGTGCGCCAGAGCCCACGGTCCATGCGCAGTCCCTAGACCCCGCACGCCCGGAGAAATACTCGGAGTCCTTCGCTATCGCTTTGCGGTTTTTCAGCGCTTTCCTAGCCCACATTCTCTGCCTCCGTTTGCGAAGCTGGGGAGGGAGGGGGCAAGAGAAAGCGGCAGAAAAATTTAACTCCGCGTCGTCCAGGTGGGGAAACTGAGGCTTATAAAGACCAGGAATTAAATTTGACCAAAATGTAACTGTGAGCGGCTCAAATTTCCCGCCGACCTCTCCTTCTGGATTACTGCCCTCCCCGACCCCCTTGAGATATTATTTACCTTATTATTTTATTAAACAGGTTTGGGGCCCAGCCCGACGTGGCTCAGGGGTTGAGCTTCGACCTAGGATGCAGCAGATGGTGGTTCGATTCCAGGTGAGGGCACATGCCAGGGTTGCTGGCTTGATCCCCAGTTGGGGGCGTGCAGGAGGCAGCTGATCCGTGAGGGCTCTCTCATCACTGATGTTTCTATCTCTCTCTCCCGCTCTCCCTTCCTCTCTCTGAAATCTATAAAGATATATATATTTTTAAAAACCCACACAGGTTTGGGGGTCCATTTGTCTTAAGGATCTGAGGATGGTTACACTGGGCCTGGCTGTGGGAAGAAGAAGGGTATGAACTTGGGGAGCAGTTCCTCAGAGTCTACTTGATCACAGCGTCCAACCCCAGTGCCCCACTGGGTCCCCACGCCCTGCTTCTCCCACCTCCCCACCTCTTCTCCCTCCTCTTCCCCATTCTCTCAATTCCAGCCACACCACCCTCCTTTCTCCAAATTGCCAGACCCTGTCCTGCCTCAGGGAATTCACCTGTGCTGTTTCCTCTGTCCTCACCCAGCATTTCCCCTAACCAGCTCCTTCACTTCCTTCAGGCCTTGGCCCAAATATCCCGCCCTGAGAAGACTTCCCTCACCTCCTGCTCCACCCCCAGCCCTCTTTTTTGTTTCCATCATAACATCAACTTGCTTTATCCATTTGGTGACATGTTTGTTTTCTGTGTTTCCCATGGCTGTGATGTCTGGAGAATGTCTGGAATGGTGTTTGACACCAAGAAGACAGGGTTTAATGTAAACATTTATTGTTGTTTACTATCAGGGTGGGGAGGTGTGGAGGTGCCAAAGGCGATACCTATTGAACCTTCCACTGGACAAGAGCCAGATTTAAAAATGAATAAAAGCCCAACTGCTGTGGCTCAGTTGGTTGAGCACAGACTCGGGCACCAAGAGGTCGCCCTGGTCAGGGCACGTGGCAGGGTTGTGGGCTCAACCCCCCCGTGGGGGGGGGGAGGCAGCTGATTGATGTTGCTCTCTCATTGATGTTTCTATATCTCTCTCCCTCTCTCTCTCTCCAAAAAAATTCAATAAAAACATTTAAAAATAAATAAAATAAGTATTTAAAAAGAGCCTTGTCACACTTTCCTGGGGGCAAGGGAGCCTGTTACTTCCTATTGACATAACTGAAGGCTTCAGGTCAAGTTACTTATTCTGTGTGGGGGCCCCCCTACTGGAAGACTGGCACACAGACTGCGAGGTGAAATGGGCAATATCAGGGTGGAGTGTGGAGTCAAGTGAGGATATTGCCCAATTCCCCCTCCCAGTCAGTGGAAAGGTGTCTGCCTGGCCAGCAGCCACAAGGAGCAGAGCAGCCCAGACCCGGGTGGTTCCCACATCCTTGACAAGAAACAACCTTCACCAGACTCTCCTTTGTCCTTGGCCTGCATGAGACCATTCCCAGCATGGCTCCCTCCCCCTCCCCACTGCTAGTTAACCCCTAGCCCTGGCCAGGCTTGGAAGCTCACCATCGGGTCTTCCCCATTGTTTAAGTAATAAAGGCTGTGTCTCTCCCCTCTGGTCCCCCACTAGGTTTTTTTGAACTAGCAAAGAACAGTATAGTGCCCCCTGGGTTGGAGCTTCTACAGTACACTTGGTATTGTTGGCAGGCTAGTCCAGAAAACCCCAGAGACCAGGACCTGGGCATGCCCAACAGAGAAGTGTTGGTAGGAAAATCCTGAAGTCTGCTGGGGGCAATCCCAGGTTGGGGGGGGGGGAGCAGATTCCCGGGGTGGGCCACAGGTTCTACGGGGTTTGCTGTAGCAAGCTTGCTAGATTCCTGGGGACCACCAAGGGACTGGAGGAACGCCCCCTCTGACTGGCAGGATTGCTCACGGTCCTGGGGACCATGGGAAAAGAGCAAGTAAGGAAATGAAAGGATTGCTGGTGGGGCTGCCCCGGTGACGTGGCCTCTTTTACATGCAGTGTGGCGCGCCATGGCAAAACAGTTGGCTGCTGAAGCAAAAGTGGGTAGGTTGGAGGGGGAAGTAAAATTGGAATGGGACACGCATCTGATGCAGGCAGATCATAAGGAAGCTTTGGGATGGCAGTTAGAGCAAGGGGGGGGGCGGGCAGAGGGGCAGCTACAGGATTTAGCAGTCCAGGTTGCTTGCCTGAGGGGGAAGAAGCTCACCCTGACCCTAACCCAGGCTGTGGTAGCACACCCAGAATGAAACCCTAGTAGGTGGGACCCTACTGCTGAAAGTGACTCTGACTCCGACAAGGAGATACTAGTTGAGACAGACCCAGCTGACCCAGCAGCCATGCAGGCTGGGCCCCTTGTTATCCAGAAACTGAAACCTCGCCCTGGCTGGTATGGCTCAATGGTTAAAGCACTAGAGCATCGGCCCAGGGACTGAAGTGTCTTGGGTTCGATTCCTGATCAAGGCCATGTACCTGGGTTGCAGGTTTGATCCATCGCCGGGGCGTGTGTGGGAGGCAGCCAATCTATATGTCTCTCTCACATTGATCTTTCTCTTTCTCTCTCTCTCTCCCCCCCCTTTCCACTCTCTCTAAAAGTTAATGGGAAAAAATATCCTCCTGTGAGGACTAACAAAAAAAAAGAAGAAAGAAAAAGAAACTGAAAACTCAGCTGGAGAGGCCAGAGGGGCAGGACCCAGCTGCCTCCACAACTCAAACACATGCACACCTCAGCCTGGCCATGCACCCTAGCCGCGATGGTAGAGTTAGCCACCAAGTATCTCCAAAAAGGGACAGGGACCGTCGCAGGTTGGCTGTTGAGGTGGTGGGACACTGGCTGATGGGGTAGTCCAGCCAGGGATGAGTTGCAGTGTATGGCCTCGGCCACTTCGCACCCCTCCCTGCACCAGCGAGTGCACAGGGCTGTGCTACATACACTCTGAGAACACGTCCCTTTTGACATGGATGACGGCAGGGTGTCAGGTCGCCTGGCCCGATGAGGGGGATTTACCCGTGTCTACGCCTAGTTGGGGTTCCATGCCAGAGCTCCACGCTTTCCTACAGGAAATGGCAATGCGGTGCGCTATTTGTGAAGATGACTTTAGGGGGCCAGATGCAGCCAGCCGCCCAGTAGTGGCGGATCTGGGAGACTGAGTAGCTGCACCTACAGAGGGGTCCCACAGCTGGAGAAGGAGCAGCCCAGGCGGCTGGGAGAGAGCAGCGGGGCGTTGAAAGTCACCCCGAAGCAAACGTGGCTGGACTTCCTAAAATTGACAGACAGCCTGTAAGATCAGCAGTTAAAGCCACAGCAGCAGTTTCAACTAGTGCCCACACCCTAGGCTAAGCCAGAAGTGTGGGTCTTGGAACAGACCCCAGCTCCAAGGTCGAGCTGTCGCTCCCCCCACCCCCCACCCCAGCTGGCAGATTACCTCAAATACGGCGGGGGCAGAGACGTGGCTGTGGCTCTACTCTACTGCTGGCTTCCCCAGAGGACGACCCTTGGGGTGGGCTCTTTGCGCAGGGAGTGGGCCAAAATTTCTGTCTGGTTGGGAGTCTCTGGGACAGGGACTCGAGGTTGCATGTAGAAATTGCCATCTACTGGTCCCCCAAGAATGTTCAACAGGTGTTAGCCCTTGTAGACACTTCTCCATGCACACTTCTCCATGGGGACCCTGACCAGTTCCAAGGACCCATCAGTGCCATCAGTACCACCACACAAGTGAGGCGCGTGTGGTGCATCAGTGTCTTGCTTACCATTGGGCACCTGCCCCCCACCCACGCTGTGTTTGTTTCTCCTATACCGGAGTATGTCTTAGGGACTGTCCTTCTGGGGCTCCAGTTGAGGACTACCTGGGAGTCTGGGTGGTGAAGGCAGCCCTGCAGGGGCAGGCAAGAGCACCCCTGATAGTTCTGTCACAGCTGGGGCGCATGGTAGCCACAAAGCAATACCAGCTATCTAGGGGCCACAAAGAAATAGGGGAAACTATTGAGGAGAGCCAAGCTAGAGATTGTCCATCTAACTCTTAGTCCATACAGTTCCCCCATCTGGCTGTGAGAAAGCCACATGGGGCTTGGTGAATGACAGTAGACTATAGGGAATTCAACAGTGGTTCCTTCCCCCTCTGTGGCAGTGCCCAATGCTACTGACATCTTAGACACCAATATTACTGACACAGACAAGCTGGCAGTTCAAGCCGGCACATACCACTACATGGTAGATTTAGCTAATGCTTTCTTCTCCATTGACATCTCCCCTGATAGTCAGGACCAATTCACCTTCAGCTGGGAAGGACGCCAGTGGACATTCACAGTCCTGCCCCAGGGGTACCTGCACAGCCCTACTCTGTGTATCGGTTTGGTTGCAGAACACCTGACAAAATGGACCCATCCCTCTTCCGTGACCTTGTACCACTATATGGATGACACCATGCTAACCTCTGACTGTCTTGCAGATCTGGGGAATTGTGTCCCTGGGCTCCTGGGGCACCTGGAAAAAAGGGGTTGGGCAATAAACAAGAACAAATTACAAGGGCCTGGGTTGTCTGTCAAATTCTTAGGTGTTGTCTGGTCAGGTAAGATGAAGGCCATCCCACAACCAGTAGTTGATAAGATCCAGGCCTAACCACAACCCCTCACACCTAAGCATCGGCAGGAATTTGGGGGGCTGTTGAGTTACTGGAGAGTTTTCATACTGCTCCTAGCTCAGATAGTCTGCCCATTATATGCCCTGACCTGAAGGGGGAGCCACCTTGAAATGGACTGAGGCCCACCAATGGGCCTTCACCGCCGGCGCCAAAGCAGCAGTAGCTGTGGTAAAGGCGCTGGGGGTCCTCGACCCCTCCTCACCCTGTGAACTAGATGTTACCTGTTTGCCTGAGGGGTATAGCTGGGGGCTCTGGCAAAAGCAAGGCAAAACATGGGTCCCCATAGGCTTCTGGTCCCAACTATGGAAAGGGACTGAGAGCTGCTACAGTCCCATTGAACAAGTCCTTGCCGTCTATAACGCTCTCATCGCCGTGGAAGCAATAACCGGACCAGCACCTGTCTTTGTGCGGACTACCCTCCCAATCTCAGGTTGGATCCTGACTTAGGGAAGCAGCCCAAGAGCCACACTGCCCAGACTGCGTGCCTGATGCAGAGAAGCACTCTAGCCCTCTAGGTGCCCAGTTGCAAGAATTCCTTGGCCTCCTCGCTTATGTGACCCCTGAAGACTCCCCTCCTGACCCTGCTGACAGCCTCCCACCACTGCCCATGACTGAAGGGATACCACTCATTCCAGAATCGGCCTGGTGTATAGACGGGTCCTGTCAGGGGCAGCTGCCCTGTTAGAGGGTGGTGGCTTACAGAGGACAGGGAAGGACACAGCAGGCAATGGGCAGGGCCGCTGGGGATCTGTACAGATGCTGGGTGGTGTTTCAAGGCCTGATGCTCTGGCTCGAGAAGTGACAAGCCGACTTACGGCTCATGGCTGGAAAGCCCCTTTGGGAGTCAGACCTCTGGAAGGACCTGGCCGCTGTCTGTGCCCAAAAGGCTGTCACCCTCTATCATGCAACTGGGCACACCCCCTGGCAGCGTCTGAGGAATGAAGAGGATGCCCTAGGGCACATCCGCTGGCTGGAGGAGGCCCCTGCTGAGGAGACTGCGGCCTGGCTCCGCCGGCAGATGAAACACGCGGGCCAGCGGACTCTCTGGGCCATGGTGGAGGCCTGGGGCCTCCCCCTGAGACATGCAGACGTGGTGGCCGCCTGCCAAGCATGGTGCCCCTCCTGTGCAGAGGCACCTGTGCCATCTGCCCATTGAGGGAGGGCACTTGCACTGGGGCGACCGACCCCTGGTGCTTTGGGAAGTGGACTACATAGGGCCACTGCCCGGCTCGGAGGGAGCTCAGTACGCTGTGACCTCTATGGACACTGCTACAGGCCTGCTTCAAGCGTACCCAAGTCGAAAGGTGTCACAACAAACCAGCATCTGGGTCCTGAAACAACTGTGTGCTGCGTATGACACCCCAGAGACCATCGAGAGTGACCAAGGCACCGATTTCACCAGGCACCTAGTCCAACACTGGGCCGAAGAGCACAGCATCGACTGGCGCTTCCACCTCCTGTACAACCCCACAGGAGCAGAGCTCACTGAGTGGTACAATGGCCTTCTCAAGGATGCCCTGTGGGCAGGACACCACTCGCTTTCAAGACGCCTTGCAGGCCCTGAATGAGAGACCTGGGGTCAGTCATGGGTTCCCAGTCGACCTGCTAACACAGCCCTGGACTTCCCCTGTACGCTTCCAGATAGCTATGGCAGAGGAGGCCTTGAGACTGGGGTGGGGACCCAAAACAATCTGCTTTTGCTGGCCCCTTGTGACATTCTCCCTGGGCGAAAGGTTCTTAGGTAGTCATGGACAGCCCAAGGTGGGCCCCACTGGTGCTCCCTGGTAGCCCCTTGACGTGAGGGCTCAGAGAGAGACTCGACTCTTGTCCAGGAGTATCTATGACATGGTCCCTCACCCTGGGGTGCCATAATCCAACCACGCATACTGTGCCAAGGGGAACATACACAGCATCTATATGGTGCTTGGTTTTGACCTCTACAACCACCTGCAGTGGGGGGACCTACACGGGCCTGGCACACCCAAGCCAGGCTTGCCCCCCACAACAGTGACCATACTAGCCCAAGATCACACAACTGCATGTGTGTTACCGAATGGGAAAGATCTGCCTTTGCTAATTCCAGTAGAACATCTTCCTTGTCACCCCTAGTCTGACCACAGGGAACCTGTTCTACCATGGGCAAGTACCCTGGCCAGGGAGGCCAACTGTTTAGACTGCTGGATATGCTCCGAGTTTCCTCTGTCTACAGCTGCGGGCCTCCCCTGGGACATTAGCCCCAGCAACAAGACAAAATGGAGCCGCCTGGGCCTGTGGAATGACACTGCCCCTGATTTCCACTGTGTGCACCAGAAGGTCTTCCACCTGGTCTGGGAGAACAGGTCGATCACACTGGACCCTGGCTGGGGCATTCTGTGTGGGACAGACTAGGGTAGTTGACTATGGTGCAGATAGAATTGTGGGGTCAGCCCGGCTGGTGTGGCTCAGTGGTTGAGCATCGATCTATGATCCCGGAGGTCACAGTTTGATTCCCGGTCGGGGCACATGCCCGGGGTTGTGGGCTCGATCCCCAGTTAGGAGAGTGTAGGAGGCTGCCAATCAATGACTCTCTCATCATTGATGTTTCTATCTCTCCCTCCCTCTCCCTTCCTCTCTCTGAAATCAATAAAAATTTAAAAAAGAGTTGTGGCATCAGACCCCCCTACTGTATTGAGAGAGCAATTCCACATCGAACACCACACATCACATGGGGTGAACACTTAAGGAACAATGCCGGAACATAGCCACCCTCACTGCCCAAGGCCCCTGGGGGAAACAGAACAACAGCTTAGAGGCAGGATGTTTCCTGTCCCTTGGGGGACCCTTGGGTCTGCCAGGGACCCTCTGGGTCTGTGGGATGCATGGCTGGCCATATCTCCCCTATAACTGGACAGGGCGCTGCACTTGGGGAAGCCCCTACATCCCAGGCTGGGTGGTGACCACTCTGCAGGCTCTCCCCTGCAACTAGGAGGCCTAGCACGGCTGGCACGGGCCCCTGTATGCCAGACCCACTGGTGGTTCTACCCCCTTGCCATACTCTCCCCGCAGGGAGGGAACATATGGACACATGAGATCCAGGCTTTAGATCCAGGGCTCAAACCTTGAACCACTCTGGCCCAGCCATCACCTTGCTGAATCCAGAAGTCACACAGATGCTCAAGGTAGTGTTACAGAACCTGATGGCTCTAGACATGCTGACTGCAGCCGATGGAGGGACCTGTGCTCTCCTAGGGTCCGAGTGCTGCACCTACATACCTGACTCAGAACACAACGTCAGTTCAGCCTTGCAGGCCTTGAGAAGGGAGATCAATACCATCTCCACCCTGGGCACTGACCCCTCACCTCCTGGTGGAACTCTCCTGGCTCCTGGAGGCACTACACCCTTTTAGGGGGTGTGGATCTCCTCCCCCTGCTATTACTCTGTGCTTGTAGCCTAGACTGCATTTGTGGATTTGGAAGCAATGTGTTAACACCCTAACTGCACAGGTCCCCTGCTGGAAGACTGGCACACAGGCTGCGAGGTGAAATGGGCAATATCAGGGTGGAGTGTGGGGTCAAGTGAGGATATTGCCCAATTCCCCCTCCCAGTCAGTGGAAAGGTGTCTGCCTGGCCAGCAGCCACAAGGAGCAGAGCAGCCCAGACCCGGGTGGTTCCCACATCCTTGACAAGAAACAACCTTCACCAGACTCTCCTTTGTCCTTGGCCTGCATGAGACCATTCCCAGCATGGCTCCCTCCCCCTCCCCACTGCTAGTTAACCCCTAGCCCTGGCCAGGCTTGGAAGCTCACCATCGGGTCTTCCCCATTGTGTAAGTAATAAAGGCTGTGTCTTTCCCCTCTGGTGCCCCGCATGTTTTTTTCAGACTAGCAAAGAACAGCGTGGCGCTCCTGGGGTTGGAGCTCTTACAGAACATTCTGGGACAAGCTAAATCTCCTGCAAGGTGACTTCTACTTCCTCCCAGGCACCCCCACTATGAGGCTTCTTGACTTCTATTGGTCTGACAATCTATAGCTCTTAGATGCTGTCAGGTAAGTATTGAGGCTCTGCTGCACACCTGTGCGGGAAACACAGTGGCAAGTGAGACAGCGTCCATGGTCTCCCAGGGTTCACAGGAAGTTGAATAAAAAAATTATGATCCTAACCACAGTCAGAAGATGTGCCCCATGTTGAGAATGAGCTAAGGAAGCCAGCAAGGTGGATAATTAAAGAGGTCTTCTCAGAGGAGAGGAGTTGGATGAAGAAAGGAGAGAAGGGTGTTCTGGGCAGAGGGAACAGCATATGCAAAAGCTGGGTGGTAACTGTATGGTGAAAAAAAAAAAAAAGCAGGCCCTGACTTCGGGCAGCTGGGAATTGGCCTGGTGTCCACAGTTGAGCTGTGGTGTCCTCTTGTTGAACATAATTTCATAGAACATCAACATCAGACAAGGCCACTCTGGCCAGGATGGAGCAAGATAAAAACAAGACTCCTCCATAATCATGTCTGATCACAGACAAAAACAAGAGTAACATCTAAGCCCCTAAAGATGTCCATACCTTGGACCTTGAATTCTAATAGCTTAAGTTATATGGCAAAAGGGATTGTGCAGCCTGGCCGGCGTTGCTCAGTGGTTGAGCGTTGACCCATGAACCAGGAGATCACAGTTCAATTCCCAGCAGGGCACATGCCCTGGTTGCGGGCTGGATCCCCAGTGGGGGGTGTGCAGGAGGCAGCCGATCGATGACTCTCTCTCATCATTGATGTTTCTATCTCTCTATCCCTCTCCCTTCCTCTCTCTGAAATCAATAAAGATATATTTAAAAAATGTATATATGACTTTTATTGATTTCAGAGAGAGGAAAGGAGGGGGAGAGATAGAAACATCAGTGTTGAGAGAGTCATTGATCGGCTGCCTCAAGCCCGCAACCCGGGCATGTGCCCTGACCAGGAATCGAACCCCGATCGCCTGGATCCTAGGTCGACGCTCAACCGCTGAGGCACGCCCAGCCGGGCAAAAAGTCAAATTTTTTTAAAAAAGGGATTGTGCAGATATAATTAAGGTTGTGGACTTTATTATTAATAATTTTTAAAATTTTTTATAAGTTTTAATAATCTTTTAATATTTAATTTAAATATTTTTTTAAATTACACTTTACATTCAATATTAATTTGTATTAGTTTCAGGGGTACGGCATAGTGGTTAGATCATACTTTACAAAGTGTTCCCCCCGATATTTCCAGTATCCATACACAGTTATTACAATATTACTAACTTTATTTCCTATGCTGTACTTTACAGTCCCATAACTATTTTGTAACTACCAATCTGTGCTTCTCAATCCCTTCACCTTTTGGACTTTAAAAAAATAGAGACTATCCTGGATTTTCCTGATGAGCCCAGTCTAATCACACAGCTCTTCCAAGCAGAGGACTTTCTCTAGCTCCAGGCAGAAGAGAGAAGAAAAATGAGAAGCCTGCCCTTGCCGGCTGTGATGATGGTGGGTGTGGGGGGCATGGGCCTTCCTCCTACCCTACAGCTGGATTCTTCCAGCAACCAGAATGAACCACCCTGCTGACAACTTGATCTCGTACACGAGGGAATCAAAATAAGTCTCTGTTGTTTTAAGCCACCCAGTTTGTGGGACTGTGTTATAGCATAATACAGTAGAAACGAATACAACAGATTTCCTTCCATAGGCCCTCTGACTAGGTACATTTCCCTCATCTACTTAATCCCAAACTTCATCTTGTAACAACTGGATCTTGGTCTCAGGTCAACAAAATGACTTTCTGCTGAGATAATTACAACCCTATCAGCAAGCCCAGCTCGTCAAGAGTGGAAACAAATATTTGGGTTCTCCTTGCCATACTAACCAACATGTTCCCCCTAGAGACACCCCCTCCTGCTCTGCAGAAACTGTTTAAATCCATTCAGAAAATCTCTCCCCTAAGGCACCAGCGTTTGGCTCACTCCTGCTGCAGTAACAATGCCGTGTTCCCATCTGAGTCTGTGCCTTTCAGTGTTACTGCTTCTTAAAAGGACACAGGTCCTGCTCTGGAAGTCCCACAGATCCATTTAAATTCACTGGCCAGTACTGGTTTCCTTGTAGCAGACACGAGGAAGTCTGTGCTGTGGCAAACACTTCCTGCTACACTATGTAATACTGCAGGTCAAGTAGAAGAGTCTGTGATCAGAAAGAAGAAAAAAAAAAGCCACCTGGATCTCCACAGACCCCCAGCTGGACCTGGGGCATGCTTTCCTTGCCTGGGTTTAGTTATCTAGGCTCCTGGCTTTGGGGCCTGTGAGGGGAAGCCTTCGAGATGGTCCCCAGTGATACCCCACCTCCAAGTGTTCACATCTTTGTGAACTCGAGCTGGACTTATCAACTTGCTTTTAATGAATATCACACAAGAGAAGTGATGAGACAGCACTTCCAAGATTAGGTTTAAAAGATTACGGTTTGCCCAGCCGGCATGGCTCAGTGGTTGAGAGCTGACCTATGAACCAGGAGGTCACTGTTCCATTCCCAGTCGGGGCCCATGCCTGGGTTTCGGGCTCCATCCCCGGGGGGAGGGGTGCAGGAGGAGGTTGATCGATAACTCTCTCTCATCACTGATGTTTCTATCTCTCTCCCTCTCCCTTCCTTTCTCTGAAATTAATCAATCAATAAAATGAAATAATAAAATAAAATAAAATAATAAAGCTGTGGTTTCCTACCTCCCAACTTCCTAGCTTTCTTTTCAGGTAAGGGTGGCTATGTTTGCAGTATGCTTTTTCCATCTTGATAAAAGGGCGATGCAGCTGGCTTCCCATTCTTTCTGCTGTGAATGTGGATGTGATACCTGGAGGTGTAGCAACCACTTTGCAATCATAAGGCAACAAGCCTAGGGATAAAGAGAACATGAAAAATGGTGGAATCAAAAAGAAAAAAAATCTATGGCATCATGGAGCAGATGAAAGGACACCTGTAGCTGCCTAGTTCTAGATTTCTGGTTACATAAGAAATGTATTTAAGCTTAAAAAAAAAAAAAAAAGACCTGTGGCTACTGTCTTAGGTGTTCTTCTCTCTTGGGTTACTCATGCTGATGGAAGACAGCTGGGATGTCATGAGGCAGCCCTGTGGAGTGAGCGAATATAGAATTGGATACTTCAACCCCATTCGAGCCTTGAGCAGACTACAGCCCCAGCCAAAACCTCAACTGCGATCTTATCAGACACATGAAGCCACATGTACCCAACTAAGCCACTCCCAGATTCTTGACACAGAAACCATGAGATAAATGTTTGCTGTTTTCAGCTGCTAAGTTTTGGGGTCATTTCTTATGCAGCAGGGTATAGCTAACATAGGGCCTACTATAAGGACTAATAAAGACTTTATTTCTGGGAGTTGCTATGGTGCAGTTGGCCCTTGTAGCATGTCCAAAGTCTGAAATTCTACTGCAGAGCCAATATCCAACAACTGCACCCAAAAGAGCAGGAGGGACTAACTCTATCAGAAAAATGCTTTCTGGACAAACACCTAATCAGCAGTATCAAAAACATTTGGAAGCCTCAAAAGACCAATCAAAATAGGTATCCCATTTAGTTTTGCTAATTTTAGGCCCATGGCTGTCCAATTCAGTTTTGAGAAAAGTAAGTTTGGGTAAATTGAAAGTTCCCCAGAATGGCCATTGGTGCTTTAAATTCGTTTTGGTTAAGTAGGTCCCTTTAGTGAGAAATGCGCATGAAGAGGGATTGGGATCTGTTTTTAAACATAAAACCGGCCAGGATCCCTGAAGGGGTGGGGGTGGGGGTGCCCTTACAACATTTAGATGACCTGAATCCCTCTTCTCAAAGGTTTCTCTAGAGAGCAAAATAAAAATTCCACATACTTCCAATAGGAACAGCCTCATTCCAAAGGAGTCCTGCCAAAGGCTAACAGAGTAGTTCCCAAAAAGACAAAGCCTTTATAAAAACAAGAACAGATCCCCAATGAAGTTGGAGGGCTCTAAACGCAAAGAGAATGGAGCCCAAATCCAGGAGAAAACTTACCCTCAAACTCCAGGGCTGGCCAGGAAGCAGTGAGCTCAGGGGTTCAGTGAATCCAGCACCAGCCTTGGAGTTGTCAGGGGTCTTCTCCGGATCGCACTCGGGACACCAAGTTACGTCCTAAAGAATAAAACAGCTAGTTATTTTACCGGCAAAATGGGTTTATTTGGGAATAGCAGAGAATTGCAATTCGGTATAAGCAAGCCATAGTGAAAACCATAGGCAAGCCCGGGAGCCAAGGACAGTAATATTACTTCGTAGAGAAAAAGGAGGAAGTTGAGTGGGGTTTTTGTTGTTGTTGTTGATAACCCTCACCGGATGATTTTGTTCCATTGATTTTTTTAGAGAGAATGAAAGGGAGGGAGGGGGGGAGAGAGAGAGAGAAAGAGAGAGAAACATTGATGTGAGAGAGACACATTGATTGGGAGTTGCTGTGGTGCAGTTGGCCCTTGTAGCATGTCCCTGGGGCCAGGGATCAAACCTTCAACCCAGGTATGTGCCCTTGATTGGGAATCAAACCCATGACCCTTTGGTGCACCAGCTGACACTCTAACCACTGAGCACACCGACCAGGGCCAGTAGTGTTATTTTCAATGAAAGAACATTGGAGGTAAGTGAGAGTTCAAGGTGGTAACGTTTCTCATTGGCTAAGTAGGGAAATTTTCCTTCCTTCTGGTGGAGTAGTGAAGCAGTTCCCACTTGCTAAGTGAACTCTTCCTGTTGAGGTCCCCAGTGGGCAGTTCTTCCTCTTTGGGTCCCTAAGTGCCATGGAGTTATAGTGCTGAGGGCTCCCGCTTCTGGCCTCCCAACTCCATCCTAAAAGGAGGCTTCCCGCCTGGCCGGGCCTGGCTCAGCAGTTTGGCATCGACCTTGGATCCAGGAGGTCCTGGTTTGATTCCCGGGGTTGGGGCACATGCCCGGGCTGCGGACTCCATCCCCGGTTGGGGGTGTGCCAGAGGCAGCTGATCAATGCCGCTCTCATCATTGATGTTTCTCTCTCTCTCTCTCCCTCTCCCTTCCTCTCTCTGAAGTCAATAAAGATATTCGTGTGTTTTTTTTAAAAAAGAGGTCACTTTGCTCTTTAAAAAATAATAATAATAAAATGAGGTTTCTCTTTATTAGTTTTCACACATTTTAACCACGTTAAGTGCACAGTTCAGTAGCATTAAGTACATTCACAGTTTTGTGCAATCATCTCAACCGCCCATCCACAGAACTTTTCACCTTCCAAACTGCAACTCTGTCCCTGTGGAACAGCAACTTCCCATCCCCCTCCCCAACCCCTGGCACCCACAATTCTACTTTCTGTCTCGATGTATCTCACTCCTCTAGGGAGCTTGTATAAATGAAATCATACAGTATTTGTTCTTTTGTGACTGGCATATTATACTTGGCATAATGTTCTCAAGCTCAGTCAAGGTGTCAGGATTCCCTTCCTTTTAAAGGCTGAATAATATCCCACTATATGAATATACACTTTTAAAATATATATCTTTATTGATTTCAGAGACAGGAAGGGAGAGGGAGAGAGAAAGAGAGAGAGAAACACCGATCGGCTGCCTCCTTCATGCCCCATGCTGGGGATCCAGCCCGAAATCCTGGGCATGTGCCCTGACTGGGAACTGAACCGGTGACCTTTTGGTGCATGGGACGATACTCAACCAACTGAACCACACCGGCTAGGGCTGGGATTCTTTTTTTATTTTATTCCATTATGTATTTATTAGTCTTTATTGAGGTAAAATTCACACGACATTAAATTAACCAATGCAAGTGTACAATTCTGAAAAATAAAGTATACAATTCAGTCATTTAATACATTCACAGTGTTGAGCAACCATCACATCTATCTAGTTCAAAACATTTTCATCACCCCAAAAGGAGGCTACAGCTGCGTGAGCAGTCACTCCCCATTCTCCCTCCCCCACCCCCACTAGTGGAAAGTGGCATCCACTAGTCCACTTTCTGTCTCTGTGGATTTGCCTGTTCATATCAGACACTTCATATCAGTGGAATCGCATACTATGTGGCCTTCCATGTCTGGCTTCTTTCGCTGAGCAGGATGTTTTCAGGGTTCATCCATGTTCTAGCATGTGTCAGCGCTTCCTCTCTTTCCGCGCTGAAGGCAGGAGACTGAGCCCACGGTCCATGCTCTCAGCAGTGCATCTCTCTCGCGGCAGGACTCCTGGCCCAGGTCTCAGGCTTGGAGAGAGGCCCTCAGGCCCAGCGGCGTGCAGCTCTCCTCTGCCCCACTGTGGGCTCTGACCCTGACTAAAGGGCATGGGGCCTCTGCATTTGTCTTGTCTTGAAAACAAATGCTTGAGTAAGGACTGAATTCAGCACACACCCTGCACCTTCGTGCAGATGGCGGAGACCGGGTGGGCTGGGCCGGGGACCAGATGTTAATATGTGACCAGGCCCCTTGAGGACACAAAGCCACTGTTTGCTTTCTGGGGTTGACCCTTCTCCCCAATAGATGCAATCTGTGGGCTCCCTGCAGTCCTTGCACAGCTCAAGTGTGTTTTCACTTTGCCCATTAACAGCCAATCTAGGTGCCTCTTTCCCTACATCCAACATGGGCCTCCACCAGCAACCCCCGGCTGGGTGTCCTTGGAGCTGGCAGTCACCCTGGCAATGCCTCCCATCAAGGGCAGTGCTTTTACAGCACCCAGAACCCTCCACTTCCTCAAACACACACCTTTGATGTTGTTAATTCTCACCAGAGGATTTTTTTTCCCTTTGATTTTCAGAGAGTGTGGAAGGGGGGGCGGGGGAGGAAGAAGAGAGAGAGAGAAACATTGATGTGAGACACATCCATTGGTTGCCTCCCACACGTGCCCCTACAAGGGGTGGAAATCGAAACTGAAACCCAGGTAAGTGCCCTTTATGGGAATAGAACCCAAGACCTTTTGGTGAACAGGCTGATGCTCTAACCACTGAGAAACACTGGCCAGGGCAACCCACACCTATTTTCATGGACAAGGAACTGAAGTAAAAGTGACAGAGCTGCCCAGAAAGTCAGAATTCAAACTCTGCCAGGCTCTAAGTCCAGAGTCCTCGTCATCTCCTTGGGTATGGGGACAAGGAGGGGAGAGGGGAGAAGGAGCAAGGTATTGGAGCTGACTTCACGTTACCAGATTGATTTTGTTCTGAGGGCAATAGGGAGCTATGGAGGGTGTGTGAGCTGGGGAGGGAGCCTGGGTGTTAGATTCCTTGGAAGTGGGGGGGCAAGGTAGAGGCCAGAGCATTGAAAGGGGAGGCAGAGGGCCTGATTCGGTCTGAATGAACAGGATCTGGGGGCCAACGGGTGCTGGGAGCGGACAAGAGGGAGCCTTGTCCAGGTGTTTGGCTTCATTCACACCTCCGCATTCCCTAATACCTTTTTTTCAAATACGTTTTTAGAGAAAGAGTAAGGAAAAGGGATAGAGAGATAGAAACATCAATGATGAGAGGGAATCATTGATCAGCAGCTTCCTGCATGCCCCCGACTAGAGATCAAGCCCAAAACCTGGGCATGTGCCCTGACTGGGAATCGAACCAGGAAACTCTTGGTTCATGGGTCAATGCTCAACCACTGAACCACACCGGCTGGGCTCCCTAACACCTTTGAGTCCACAACCCCACAACAGCATTTATATCTCTCACGATTGTGTTGATGTTTTGTTTTTTTGTTTTTTTAAATCCTCACTCAAGGATATGTTTCCATTGATTTTAGAGAGAGGAAGGGAGAGGGAGAGAGAGGAATAGCGATGTGAGAAACATTAATCAGTTGTCCCCCCGCTCCACACAACCCGAGAGGGGATCAAACCCAAAATCTGACTATGTGCCCTGATCAAACCCATGAACTTTTGCTGTACAGGACAATGATCCAACCAACTGAGACACACCGACCAAAGCTGTGTTGATGTTTTTCTTGATTTCATAATACATGGAAACTGTAGGGGGCTGCAGATTTTCATAACAAGTCTTCCAGGACAATCTGGCTCTTTAAACTTTTAATGTTGTGTGATTAAAAAGTAACAAGAAAAGCTACATTTAAAAAATTTAAAGATAAATAAGATTTATAGTTACTACACTGGAAACATTTCTATGATTTACTCTTTTTTTCCACTCATCAATTTATTAAAAATTAAAAAGATAAATAGTGTGGGTTTAAAGAAACAGTGTATGAAAAAAGAATGCATTAAAGTTATAGGTATAAATCGGTTCACTCTTCCTGGAGGCAAATCTGATATCAACCCTCATGAGTAGATACTCTATTGTCCCCACTTTAAAGCCACAGCATAAAAATTACAGCACAGGGAGGTTAAGCAACATACTGAAAGTATCACAGTTAGTACTTTGCAAAGTTTACATTCAAACTCATCCTTGAAGTCTTAGCTCTTAACCACCAAGCTAATGTTGGGCCATGAAATCAGTTTAGTGGAGTGTGATCAGGATGGGCTAGGGCGTGTCATATACGGTGTGAGTGTCACATTGTGGAACTTCAGTTTCTATGTTCTGGGTCAAGAAATGAAATATATTTCTTCTTGTCAAGATCATTGCACTAGTACAGGCAGCTCAATTCTGTCGAAAGCCTCTGCTAGGACTCTTTCCCCCAGATCTCCCCTTGACAGAGCTTCATGTCATCTATGATTTTCTCTTGATGAAAAAATTAAGTTTCAGAGCAATATGAATAATCATTTTTAAAAAAGAAAATAAGATCTTTCCCTCTCTAGATCTTTTCTCGTATTTCAACGCAGGGGCTCTGCATTGCCGTGGGCAACCGTGGGTCTGACCTACTCCTTGCATGACCCATTGCCAGGTCAAGGTTCGGAGCAAGTGATGTGGATGATGCAGAGAGGTGCAGTGACTGGCTGCAGGATGCACAGCTTTTCATTGGGATTCTATACTGGTGGATGGGGTGGTGTTAGGTGAGCTGCCTCCTGAGGAGCTGCTGGTTTAGGGTAAATCCCAGCTCCAGTCTGAGACCTGGCTGCAAGGAGGACAGGATGTAAGTTACATCTTCCCTTCTTGCACTGCAATGCCTCTAGAGCCAGCAGAGCCTAAAGCTGACAAAAGTTGTTAACCTGGGGAGGAGGCAGTTGGGGCGTACCAATGGAAACTTCCTTGCTTCCTGCCAACTCCTGTGTTCTGCTCAATCTGGCTCCTGGCAACTGTCCTGCAGTATCAGAAGGAACAAGAATTTGTGGGCCCTGGAGGGTAATTCAGTTGGTTAGATCATCATCCCAATACACCAAGGTTGTGGTTGATCCCCAGTCAGCACATGCAAGAATCAACCAATGAATGCATTTTTTCTCTCCCTCCCCCTAAAATCAATAAATTTTTAAAAATTAAAAGAAAAAAAAGTGTGACCTCTGTCTTGGCTTTAGTTGCAGATACCAAGGTCAGCAGGGGAGACTGGACAAGACCATGGCTCTGGGGTGTGAGGGGAGCTGTGTGGCTGGCCCCTTCCCCCCTTTAGGAGAATGAGTCAACAAGACTGGGGGTTGGGGTGTAGAGGACCAGTGGAAAAAGAAGGTGAGGAGGCTGCCCAAGGTGCAGTAGTGGGTGAGCAGTCTCCTGGAGGGGGGCGGGCTGGGGAGCTGCTGAGTTGAAGTCACCTGGTTGAGCTCCTGCAGAAGTTCTGAGCAGACTCTCCCCCATGCCCTGCGGGAATCAGCTCAGCTGCAGGGTATGGACGTGCCAGGGAAGGGTCAGGAGCCTGGGCACATGCAAAAATGCTAAATAAAATATCAACAAATTGAACTCAGCTGTGTTTTAAAGGATAACATACCAGGGGCATGCAGGGTTTTATTTCCAGGAAGGCAGGGAAAGCTTAGCATCAGAAGGCCTCCTTTACTCAATGAAGAGATAAAAGGAGAAAAAGTACCAAATGATTATCTCACTATGCTAGAAAACATCAAATAACATTCAGCAACCACTCCTGATTTTTAAGTTCTTAGTAAATGGGGAATAGAAAGAAATTAGTCTGATCAAAGATTGGATTAAAAAGAAACCATCTGGCCCTAGCTGGTTTGGTTCAGTAGTTAGAGAGTCAGCACGGAAACTGAAGGATCTCAGGTTTGATTCCTGTTAAGGGCACGTACCTCGATTGCAGGCTCCATCCCTGGCCCTGGTCAGGGCACATGTGGGAGGCAACCAATCGATGTGTCTTTCTCACATCCACGTTTCTTTTTCTCTCTCCCTCCCACTCTCTCTGAAAACAATGGAAAAAATACCCTCGGGTGAGGATTTTTAAAAAAAGAAAGAAAAAAGTAACCATCTGCATTATGTTGGATATTGAAACAGAAGATAATATATTCCAGGATGAGTCAGGGGTGCCCACAATCATAGCTAATATTCAATGCTTAATATTCAAGTGCTGGCCAATGCAATAAAATAAGAAAAAGAATTGAGACCAGATGATACTATGATCAATAGAAAATCAAAAGGCAAACACAAACAAAATGGCTATAACTGACTTAGAGATTGAAGGCAAGCCCAATATAGGTGTAACACAGGGGATTTTTAAGGCAATAAAACTATTCTTTATGATAGTATAATGGTGGACATTATGCATATGTCAAAACCTATAGAATGTACAACACAGAGTGAATTCTAATGTAAATTGTGGACTTCAGTTAATAATAATGTATCAATATTTACTCATCAATTGTTACAAATGTATCACAGGAATGAATGATGTTAATAATAGGAGAAACTGGGACGGGGGAAGAAGGGGGTCTGTGGAAGCTCTCTGAACTTCCTGCTCACTCTTTCTGTAACCCTAAAACTGCTCTAAAAATGTATATTAATTAAAAATAAACCAAAATAGCCTAGCCAGTGTAGCTCAGCTGTTGGGCATTGACCTATGATCCAGGAGATCGAGGTTCGATTCCCAGTCAGGCCACATGCCTGGGTTGCAGGCTCGATCCCCAGTAGAGGGCATGCAGGAGGTAGCTGATCAATGACTCTCTCATTATTGATGTTTCTGTCTCTCTCTCTCCCTCTCCTTTCCTCTCTCTGAAATCAATAAAGACATATTAGAAAACAAAACAAAACAAATTACAAAAAGTGCTTGTTACCAAGTTGCTGCTCAATAAACATCAATACTTTTATATGAGTAAGCCACTTGGCACATAGTATATGATCAAGAAATGTCAACCATTTCATAATATTCTTCTGATTATAAAAATGAATCACTTTAAAAATTAAATAATACTATGGAAAAGGAAATCCTACATATATTATCCACTTTTTTTGTGCATAGAATAATGGTGCTCATCTGGGGATGATTCAAACACACCTCCCTCAAACACACACACACTGGCCATTGATACTGGAGACATTTCAGGTTATCATAACTGGGGAAGTGGAGAGTGCTATGCATCTAGTGGGTGGAGGCCAGGGATGCTGCTCAACACCCTACAATCCCATAGGATAGCCCCCACAATAGAGTATTATTCAGCCCAAAATGCCAACAGTGCCAAGGCTGAGAAATTCTGGCATTAACCTGACTTTAGGTATTGCTGAGCAACTTGCTTTTGCATCTTGTCCCTTGGAATCTTCTGCACACACACACCCCCCCCAATGATTTTTTTTAATCACCAGCCTAATTTGCTGTCCTCTAAAAGCACTATGCCTTATATCCCAGGCTCTCGAGATGGAGAGCCTATGGATTTCTTTTCTTTCTTTTTTCTTTTCTTTTCTTTTCTTTTCTTTTCTTTTCTTTTCTTTTCTTTTCTTTTCTTTTCTTTTCTTTTCTTTTCTTTTCTTTCTTTTCTTTTCTTTTCTTTTCTTTTCTTTTCTTTTCTCTTTCCTTTCCTTTTTCCTTTCCTTTCCTTTTTCCTTTCCTTTTCTTTTTCCTTTCCTTTCCCCTTTCCTTTCCTTTCCTTTCCTTTCCTTTCCTTTCCTTTCCTTTCCTTTCCTTTCCTTTCCTTTCCTTTCCTTTCCTTTCCTTTCCTTTCCTTTCCTTTCCTTTTTCTTTTTTTCCCTCCAGCCCTGTTTTTCTGACCTCCAATGTGTTCCCCTGTACACACCAGTCCATTTCCTTGGGCCAGGTTCAGGCAGCATCATTCAAAGGCTCAGAGTCCCTGGTCTTAGACGATGCTGAGAGGTCTTACTATAAAGCTATGGGAGTCAAGGCAGGGTAGTACTTGTATAGGCATAGACCAGTGGTTCTTATCCAGGGGAAGTTTTGCCCCCAGAGGACATTGGGCAATGTCTGGAGACATTTTTGGTTGTCACACTGCGGGAGGGTGCTACTGGCATCTAGTGAGTTGAGGTCTAAAATCAAGAATGTCTGCTTCTTTTTTATAATTTTTTATTTCTACCAACATAGTATTAGAAGTTCCAGACAAAGTAATTAGGAATAAAAAAGAACTTAAAGATATCCAAATTGGACATGTATGTATATATGCATAGCTCATGGTGAAGGCCTAGGGGAGCAGGGACTGAGTGGAGGGGATAAGGGGAGGATGGGGGACATCTGTAACAGTATTAACAATAAAAAATAAAATTAATTCATTCATTAAATTTTTAAAACTATATCCAAATTGGATAGCCAGAGTCAGACCAAGCAGGACAGCAGCGATTTCATCACGCTACTCAGAACTGTGTGCAATTAAAAACTTATGAATTGTTGCCCTTGCTGGTGTGGCTCAGTTGGTTGGGCATCGCCACGTGCATCGAAAGGTTGCTGGTTCAATTCTGGGTCAGGGCTCATGCCTGGGTTGCAGGCTCAGTCCCTGGGAGGGGTGGTGCAGGAGGCAGCCAATCGACATTATGCTCTCACATCAATGTTTTTCTCTTTCCCTCTTCCTTCCTCTCTCTCTAAAAATCAATAAAAATATTTTTTAAAAACCTTATAAGTTGTTTATTTCTGGAATTTTCCATGTAATGTTTTCAGGTCTCAGTTGACCGTGGGTAACTGAAACCTTGGAAAGTGAAACTGTGGATGAGGGGGGACTACTGTATTAGTTTGCTATCACTGTCATAGCTTAAAACCAATAAAAATTTATTCTCTCACAGTTCTGGAGGCCAAAAGTTCAGAATCAAGGGGTTGGCAGTGCAGTGCTCCCTCTGAAGGTTGTGGGGAGGATTCTTCCTTGCCTCTTTCGTTTCTGGTGGCCCAGGCATTTCAAAGCTTGTGGCAGCATCACTTCAATCTCTGACTCCATGTCCACATGACTTTCTCCCTATGTGTTTATGTCTCTGGGTCTCTCCTCTTCTTATAAGGACACAGTCATTGAATTCAGGGCCCATCCTAATCCAGTATGACCTTATCTTAATTTAACTAAGTATACCTGCCAAGACCTTATTTTTAAATAAACTCACATTCTGAGGTTGCAGGTGGACATGAATTTTTGGGGGAGGACTCTATTGAACCTGGCAGCCCCGACTGCCAGGTGAGCAGGGAAGCCATGGCAGGTGAGGGCAGAGGCAAGTGCAGCCAGCTTTCATGGTCACAGAGACCCCGGGGGTGGTGCAGGGACATCGCAGAGGCTATCCAGGTGCAAAGGGCAGCAAGGAGGGAGTGCTTCAAGAAAGTCATGAGGGGAGACAAGTTGTGTGCCTGGGAGGGCTGTACAATGCACCCTGATGTGGGAGTGGTCACCTCTCTCTGGTGATTTAAATACTCAGGTTTATTCATTTGTAGGCTTGAGCAAGAGACACAGAGATTTGTACTCAGATCTGAACTCAGATTTGACTGCGAGATCTGAGGCCAGAATAATTTCTCAGAGAACCCAGGATATCAAGCCTCAGAGTCCATTTATTTGATGTGTGTGGATGAAGTCTCCAGCCAAGGGTCAGGGGCGTGCACTCGCCCAGTCGACCGGGCCCTGTACACCAGGGATGTGTCCTCAGTGGAGCCCCAGCGCCATGCGGCACCCAGGCCCGTCCCTGCCCAACCAGACTCAGGCAACCTGACTGAACTTCAGTTTCTTCCTCTGCAAAGCGAGTTCACAGTCCTTAATGAATGAGCTGGGGCAAGTGTCCGGATGCAGGAGGAAAGCTGAAAAGCAATTTCTCCTTCCTCCTCCCATCATGCTCTCAGGGTCAGAGGCCAGGTGCCGTCCGACCCTTCAAAGGAAGGGGGCGGAAGACAAGCCGGTGTCCAATTCTCAGCGCATCTCTGCTTTGTCCTGTGACCTTGGCCATATCCCTGCCCCTCTCCAGTTCTCAGTTTCCTCACCCGTGAAATGAGGTGCAGGGGGCTGGGCCTGAGAACCTCCAAAATCCTTGCTAAGGTTCAGACACCTTGCAGAAAGAGTTGGGGTCTTTCTCGGACTCTCAGACCCTCATGTTGAACCTGGAGGTTTCCCATGTTGCCCAGAGGGGACTCCAACTTTTTTTTTTTAATATATCTTTATTGATTTCAGAGAGAGGAAGGGAGAGGGGGGGAGAGAGAGAGAAACATCATTGATGAGTCATTGATCGGCTGCCTCCTGCACGACCCCCACTGGGGATCGAGCCTGCAACCCGGGCATGTGCCCTGACCGGGAATCGAACCGCGATCTCCTGGATCCTAGGTCGATGCTCAACCACTGAGCCACGTGGGACGGGCTCCAACATCTTTTTTTCGTAGGTATGGACAAATCTGACCTCATTTTGAGGTGCTGGCGGGGATACAGCGTCTAAGACTAGCGGCTGTGTGGAAGCAGGAGGCTGGCCAAAATGACTTTCCAGAGATGGGGCTTGCCTCTTCCCACAGGGTGGGGACCTGCAGTCCTGAGCTCATTTGCATATGAAACCATCCAACCAATCAGCGTCCGAGGCCATTGTCCCCTGGTCTGGGACTGGCCCACCCTGAGGTTCCATTCCTGGTGGTCAGTCCTGGGCGGGCTCAGAGAGGTCTGTCTCCCGCAGGCCGCGGCCACCCTCGCGCCCACTGCGAGGGTTCCAGGAGCCAGAGCTGGCTCCCTTCACCTCCTTCTGCCCCAGGAAGAGCAGCTGGTCCTCGTTGGTGGGCAGGAAGTCAGGAGGCCTCTTAGCCCTGGGAGACAGTTCCTCAGCCCCCTGTGGGGAGGAGAGAAGAAAGACCTCTTCAGAGACCCCTTTTTCTGTGTCTGCTCATCTCCCAGATGGGAACACTGAGGGCCTAGGAGGGTGGCATCCGGGCAGGGTTGCACAATGTCCTCTTGCCCAGTGCATTAGCCAGTCCCCCAAATCTCCATCCACTTCTCTTCCCCATGCCCATGTCACCTATAGTCCTGGCCATCAACGCTTGCATGCCTGCCTGCCTCCATTCTCTCCCTGACTCTCTCCGTTCCCCTTCAAGAAAATAAATATTTCCCCACAGCAGCCCAAGGGAGCTTTAAAACATTTCAGCCAAATCTGTTTCCTCCCCAGTCTCCCCCTTTGTCAACCCTGTTCCAGCTTCAGGGCCTTTACGCCTGCTGTGCCCTCCACTGAGACTGCCCGTCCTCAGCTGGCTCCTTCTCTCCTCGTTCCAAGGCTCTATCAATGTCCCTTCTTCCAGGAGGCCGCCCTCATTGCAGTATTCTGTTTTGCTGTCTTCCTCACACTTACCCCTGCCAAAGAACCTACTGTTTAGTTTTTATCTGCTCCTGCTAGACAGTGGGCTTGGACACCAGAGCAGAGCAGGGCGAAGTACACAGCAAGTGCTTAATGAGTGAGGAAATGAAATGGAGTGCAAAGCAGGGGCAGGCCTGAATCAGGCCCCTCAGGGACAACATTTCCCAAACTCAAGGCATTCAGAGCAACCATGAGGCTTTGAGCAAAGTCTGTCTAACCTGTCCATTTCTTCTATAAGATTATCTCTATGCTGACTCACTTTTTTTGTGTGTGTGTTTTTTTTTGTTAACCTTCACCCAAGGATATTTTTTCCATTGATATTTTTTTAGAGAGAGGGGGAGGAGGAGGGGAGAGAGAGAGGAAGAGAGAGAGAGAGAAACATCGATGTGACAGAGACACATTGATTGGCTGTCTTGCACACGCGCCCCGACTGGGCCGGGGGATCAACTGACCTACGAGGTGCGTGCTCTCGACTAAGAATCAAAACCCAGATCCTTCCATCCATGGGCTGATGCTATAACCACTGAGCCACTGAGCCAAAAGGGCCAGGGCTGACTCACTTTTGAATGAAGCAATTTTATTATCAGAAGAGACTTTATATCAATACCCTAAAGGCAAACCAGTTTCACCTGCCATAGATTGGAAGTAAGTGTAAAAACAGATACAATGAAAATTATGAACTTCTGCTTAGTCTTTGTTAAAGGGGGTAATAAAAAATGTTGAAGATACATCAGCTCCAACTGAGTCTTTCCACTGGTGGTAACAAGAAGTTGATAAAGACAGTGACTGATTGTCATACCATTCCCTTGAATTACAGCCATGCCCAGAGCACCCCAAGCTACTTCACAGCTACTTTACTGTCCCTTCCCTCACTCTGGGATCCCAGCCCTGAGACTGACCTTCACCAAGCTGTCATCCTGAGTGGCCACTTCTTCCTTGGGAGCCACCAATGCTGTCTGCAATGTGAGGTCCCACCACAGCAGACCAGGACCCAGGGCACTGCGCTTGGTTGGGCCTGGGGTGTCAGAGAGAATTGGGGTCATTTAGTCATGGGTGGTGGAAACTGGAGACTGGGAAGGGAAGGGAAAGCTCAGATGGGTTCCAATCCCAGATCTGACAGTGACCCATTGAGGGACCTTGGCAAGCCTCTGCCCCTCTCTGGGCTTCAGTTTTCTCATCTATACATCGGTGGATGGTCGGGAGGGTCCAGTGTGTGGTTCTGTTCACGGAACAGAGACAGACTCAATAAAGGCCTGGTAAATGTAAAGCCTACACTCAGAAAGTGGGAACAGGTACTGTTGTCACTTTTGATTTCTCTTGATCTCTTTTCACTTCTTTGTGGGGTCCAGAGTTCCCCCTGGGGTGCAGAGTGAACAAGGCCCTGATGAGAAGGTATTTCAGCACCATAGACAGCATCTCGTGGCCCCACCCCACAATTCCCAGCAAAGATCTAATCTTTGGGGCTGCGGGTGTGTCTCAGTTTCTGCCTTTGCTAAATAGGGCAAGGCCTGCAAGGTGCAGGGTGGTCCCGAAGGTGATGCAGCATCAAGGGTGCAGATGTGTCCAGTATATAGAGGCTGTTTGGCCAATGGGAGCATCCTTCCTCTTCTTCCTGCCCAGTGGGTCCTGGAGGCAGAGGAATGAACAGGGTGACCTCTGAAGAAGCCACAAGCCCTGCTTACCTGTCAGGTAGCTGATGAGGGCTCCGCACAGCATGGTGCTCAGTGTGCCCAGGGCACCATAATAAAGATAGGAAATGGCGTAGAAGCTGTCAGCCAAGGTGGGTCGGCCAGGGTCCATTCTGGGGGTGGGAGAGGTGAGCATGAGTCTAGAAGCCACTCTCAGTCCATTCCCTTCCTTTCATCTTCACTGCATGGCCTAGCCCAGTCCTCTATTATTGGTCACCCAGATGTGTGCAGTAGCCAATACTCCTCTCCGGCCATCCTGCCCTACCCCCAGGCTTTCTTTACACATAACCAGAGGGAGTGTTACTAAAATGTAACTCAAATAACCTTAACCTCCTGCCTCTGCTCATTACCCTCTGTGGCTCACTACTATCCTAAGAATAAAATCAAATTAAAGTCTTAGAAAAAAACATAGGTGTGAATCTTTATGACTTTAGATTTGGCAATCATTACTTGGACATAACACCAAAGCACAAGCAACCCAAGAAAACAGGTACATTGAACTTCATCAAAATGAAAAATTCTTGTGCATCAAAGGACACTGTCAAGAGAATGAAAAGACAGCCCACAGAATGGGGATGGAAGGAGATGTTATTTTGGGCAGCAAGTGCACAATGCAGTACGCAGGTAAAGTGTTATTGAGTTGTACTCTTGAAACTTGTATGGTTTTATTAACCAATGTGACCCCAATAAATTCAATTTAAAAAACCTAACCCTAACACACACACACACAAAAAGACAACCCACAGAATGTGAGAAAATATTTGCAAATCATACATCTGATAAGGACCTGGTATTCAGAATATATAAAGATATAAAGAATATATAAATGATGACTCAACATTAAAAAGACTCAATTTAAAAATGAACAAAGGATTGAAATAGATATTTCTCCAAAGAAGAAATACATATGGCTAACAAGCACATGAAAAGATATTCAAAATCATTTGTCATTAGAGAAACACAAATCAAAGCCACAATGATGCCTGGCCGGCATGGCTCAGCGGTGGAGCATCTGCCTAGGATCCAGGAGATCGAGGTTCGATTCCCAGTCAGGGCTCATGCCCGGGTTTCGGGCTGGATCCCCAGTTGGGGCCCTGCAGGAGGCAGCCGATCAGTGACGACTCTCTCATCATTGATGTTTCAATTCTCTCTCTCCCTTTCCCTTCGTCTCTGTGAAATCAATAAAGATATATTTTTAAAAAAACAAATAAAAAAACCCCAAAAAACCACTATGATGCCCTGGCTAATGTGGCTCAGTTGGTTGAGCATCATGCCATGAACCAAAAGGTCACTGGTTCGGTTCCTGGTCAGGACACATGCCCAGGTTGCAGGCTCAGTCCCCAGTAGGAGGTGTGCAGCTGATCATCGATGTTTGTCTGTCTCTCTCCCTCTCCTTCTCCTTCCCTCTCTCTCTAAAATCAATAAAAACATATATTTTTTAAAAAACACAATGAGATACCACCTCACACCCACAGAATGTCTAGAATTTTTTTTTTTTTAAAAAGGAAAATGAAAAGTGTTGGCAAGGATGTGGAGAAATTGGAACTCTCATACATTGCTCGTGGGAATGTAGAGGACGGTCTGGTGATTCCTCAAAAAGTTAAACATAGAATCACCATATGATCCAGCGATTCCACCCCCAGGTATAGACCAAGAGAAATGAAACATATGTCCACACCAATTTGTACATAAATGTTCATAGCAACACTAGTCACAATCACCAAAAAGTAGAAACAACCAAAATATCCATCAACCGATGAATAGACAAACAAAACGTGGTCAATCCACACAAGGAAATGTTACTTATTTGTCAGCGCTATGTTGCGGATGAACCTGAAAAACATCAACCTGAGTGAGAGAAGTCAAACAGAGAAGGCCACACATAGTATGATCCCCTTAATGTGAAATGTCCAGAACAGGCAAATCCATAGTGACAGAAAGTGGATTAGTGGCCGCCAGGGGCTGGGGAGGGGGAAAAGGGAGTGACTGCTATGGGCACAGGGCTTCCTTTTGAAGTGATGAAACATTTCTTGAGTTAGATAGTGGTGATGGTAGTGTAACCACGCGAATATACTAAAACCCCTTTTAAACGACTAATTTTATGGTCTGCAAATTATATCACAATAAAAAAAAATCAGACCAAACTCCCCTGGCTGGACCTAATATATCCTTTCTTCCCTCTTTAAATTCACCCAATCTCACCACAGCCAGTACACTAATGTGAACCTGGCCTTGCATTTCCCCCCTCAATCCCGCAATGCCCTTCCCTTCCCCCTTCCCAAGCCCCGCTCCTCCTCCGCATTTGGAAACGCAGTTTAAGGGTCCCCTCCCCGCCACGCTCTCTCACGCCGAGCCCCCCACCCCGCTCACCCGGGAGCCCCACTGGAGGCGTTGGCGAGCAGGAGGGGCCCTAGGAGGCCAGAGGCGTTGGCCGAGGGCCCCGCGCAGGCGGCAGCAGAGGACGGCAGGGCCCCCATGGACTTCGCGCTGGGCGGGTACAGGGTGGCGCCCACGGCCACCCACAGCGAGAGCAGGAAGCCGGCCAGCAGCCCGGAGAGCACGCCCTGGGAGCGCGGGGGGTGAGCGCGCGCGGAGCCCGGCCCCGCGTCCAGCGCCCCCCGCCCCCCCACTCACGGGTGTGTTGCAGGCGGGGAGGAATATTCCCAGAGTGAAGGCTCCGAGGAGGGGCCCGCTGAGGACGCCCATGACAGTGAAGGAGCCCTGGGGGAGAGGGTGGGGTGTGACGGGGGGCGGAGCCACCCCATCTCTCGGGGCTTCAGTTTACCCCCCGGAAAGCGAGACCTGAGGGGTCCCACTGCGGCCCCGGACTCCTCTGTGCCTCAGTTTCGCTAAAGGGGAGGGGACGCTCTGTTTCTGTCTCTCTCCCCTGGGTTGTAGGCAGAGATGCCCATTCTCTCTCTTAACGGACGCCGGGGGCCATCTCACATCCGTGAGTCTCCTCCCGCCCCCAGGCCGCCGCCCCCCACCTCCCTTCACACAGCCCAGGTGGCTGCAGGAAAATCCACGCGCCGGTGCCGGCGGGCCCTAGAGGGCGTATGACCCTCTCCACCCTCGGCGCAAGGCAGGAGGTGCCCCAGCTCTCGGGGAGATGGAGCAGGGTTGGGGAGAGCGCTCACCTGGAGGACGCCGCTTTCCAGCAGGGAAGACAGAGCTGCCACCGTGATACAGGCCAAGCCATATATGAGTGCTGTAGTGATGGGGATGGCACTGTCAGCGAGGAGAGGATGCCCTGGCCCCTCGCCCAGAGCCCCCTAACTCACAGAGCCCCTTGGAGATGATTACGAGTCTCCGGGGCGCCAGGCTGGGCAGCCGTGGTTTGATGAGGTCCTCCACGGTGACCGCAGCCATGGCGTTGATGCTAGTGGATGCGGTGCTGGGGGCAGAGGGAGAGGGGGAGCATGTGGTCAGGCCGCATCCAGAGACTGGCCACGCCATCTCTGGGGACCACTGACTGGGGATGTCCCTAGCTGCCCACACCAGCTGACCTGCCAGGACCCCACCTAGCCCAAGGACAGAGGAATGGGTGATAGACTCCCCCAAGATTTGAGGAGATGTCCACCCCCACCCTCACTCAAGACTTGAGACTTCTCCACAAGGGAACAGGGACACCTACAACCAGGCACGCAAATGACACAAGTTCTTGTTACAGAGCAATAATGGGGCACGGAGAACTGCCACATGGGACCCTGGTCACCCTGTGGCCAAAAGTCATGGAAGATTTAAAACTACCAGAATGTGAGGCCCATAAGGGCAGGAGTGGGGGGACCACTTGGTCACAGCTGTGCCCCAGGATTTAAAACAGCAGGTGCAGAACATAGTAGGTGCTCAATAAACATTTGTTTGGGGAAGGACTGAGAGAAGGAAGAAAGAAAGGGGAGCCAGATGTGGCTGCCAGGTGCTAAGAAGGTGAATACCCCACAGTTGGGGCCCTTGTGCCCAGGGTGTGCCCTCTGCCAGAACCCACCTGAGCTGCCTGCTGGGAATCAAGCAGGAACTGTAAATGGTAGATACATCTAGAGCATTCTATCCCTAAGGGGGGTGGCTGGTAGGGACAAGGCTCTGAGGGGCTGGGACATGGCTGGGTGGGCAGGCAGGGCCACTCACCTGAGGGTACCACTGTAGGCACAGGCCAGAAAGAGCCCAGGGATTCCAGGCAGGTCCTTGAAGATGTCCAGCACTAGTAGGGGCATGTACTGGGGGGAGGTGGGGATCAGCCCCAGAAGGTAGGGCTTCTGTCTGTCCTTACCCTGCATGTCCCCAGCACCCAGTGCAGACTGGGCTCACACTGGGCACTTAGCGTGTGTTTGTTAATGGGCTGCAT